>NW_027493280.1:0-363570 GCF_021521415.1 Bidens hawaiensis | reverse complement strand
AAACTGGGTAGCAAAGGTTTCAACTTGAGCGCGTAGATCAACAATATCTTTATTATTCTCCAAACCATCTTTCACAATCCCCTTTGCCATTTTACCATGCTCCCTCTGTATCGACCTCGCGATTAAAGCAGCTCTAAACAAAAACCCTCCCATCGTTTCAAAATCCGACTCCAAACAGCCTCGCGAGGTCATTGCAGGCGTACCTGATAGCACATATAAACCAGTTAACTAAAGTTAATGAACCAACTATGAAAAAAACAGCAAAGAAAATAAGATGTTTTACTTACCGATCCTCACACCACCGGAGACCATGTTCCCATGATCATCAAATATGGGAATCTTGTTGAGTGTAATGTGACACATGTCACATACGTTCTCAAAATGTTTACCTGTCAATCCAAAGTTTCTAAGATCCCAAAGTAGCATATGATTGTCGGTCCCTCCGGTGACCAACTTGCAGTTTCTTCTGAGTAAAGCAGAGGCCAAAGCCTGTGCATTTTTCTTAACTTGTTGCATATATGCCTTGTACTCAGGTGTGGCCAGTTGCTTTAAAGCAATTGCAAAGGCTGCAACATGATTATTATGTGGGCCGCCTTGAAGTGCAGAACATACTGCAAAATCTATCTTTTCTTCGAAGTCGTATTTGTCATTACCATCAGATTGATTCAAATGTGTGCCTCGTTTTGTTGGTTTATAACCCTTTCTATAGAAAATTATCCCGCCTCGAGGGCCACGTAGGCTTTTATGAGTTGTGGATGTTACAATGTCACAAAACTCAAATGGGCTTGCACATTCCTGCAAGATAACAAATCATAGTATTATAAAGGGGCGTTTTGTATTGAGTTTGAAATCGAATAATAAAAATTCGATAACTAGCTGTAACAAAACATACTCTGCTGAGTGTTTGACCAATCCTGGTTACTTATAAGGATTTAACAATTAACAACATAGTAATCAGTATCAATTTGCATCCATGACCGACCTACTGCTGCTAAACTAATAATCGAAATACAACTTAAAAATGCAATAAGCAGCAAGTGACAAAACAGAATTGTGTTACCGAACAAAAAATCAACACAATCAGCATTACTAAAAACATTAGTTAGAGTGGAGCCTGTAAACGAATGGAATTGAGCATATTCGTAATCGTTAATTTAACTTTATCCGAAAAACAATTGAGCTTGAACAACTAAATGAAAGGAGGCTTCTTGTTAGTGTTCACTCGTTACGAAAATGAATGTATTCGTGTTCTTTCATGTTCATAAATTAACAGTATAAACGTACATTTCATGAGCGTATATGAACGAACATCACTGAACATGATGAATGGACATAACTAAGCTGAAATCAATTTAAAAGTTAACTTGAACAACAATATGTTGGGCCTAAAAAGCTAAAACTAGACTAAATTGTAACGGGCCTAAAAAGTTTGAATGAATATATTATCAAACATAAACTAACGAACAATATCCATCCATTTGACTAAATGAACATGCTCGTTCGTTTATTAAATAAACAAACTTCCCGTTGATTCACTTAACGCTCAGTTTGTTTACGATGAAACAACAATAGAAAGGCAATTCAATTCACCTTAGCAGCAATGAGACCGCTAATTTGAGCCATGTCACACATCAAAATCGCACCACATTTATCAGCTATTTGTCTGAATCTGGCATAATCCCAATCTCTAGGATACGAACTCCCACCACAAACAAGTATCTTTGGGTGAAAATCAACCGCTCGTTCCTCAAGTTTATCAAAATCCACAATACCCGTCTTTGGATCGACCTTATATGACAAACTTTCAAAGAAAATCGAAGCCCCCGACACTTTTTTCCCATTCGGTGTATAATATCCATGACTAGTGTGACCGCCAGAAGGGGTATCTAACCCCATAATTCTATCACCGGGTGATAATAAACCAGAGTAAACTGCAAAGTTTGCAGATGTGCATGAGTATGGTTGAACATTAACTCCCCAGTGATCACTGTCAAGCTCAAATGCAGCCAACGCGCGCTGACAACAAAGTGTTTCAATCTCATCTATGTATTGGTTACCACTGTAAATCCTTGCACCAGGCATTCCTTCAGAATACTTGTTTGTTAAGTGACTACCTAATGCTTCCATTACTGCTTTGCAAACGAAATTCTCAGACGCGATTAATTCGATACCTGAAAGAATTGAAACAAAAAACAAAATGATATTAGTGAATAATGTTTTCTATGTATAAATAACTGAAAACAAGATAATAATGAAACGTCAATAACTATCATAATATTCAAACTACCGATGTAATAATAATGAGCAGTTGATCCTAGAGTTGGCAGCAGACACTAAATTGGACAAGTTCAACAGAAAAACATGGCAAAAAGGGCCCAAACTTCAAACCAGCATAACATGGGCTATGATTAGAGTTACAAAGCCCATAAGACTCCACGCTATGGGGCGCGGAAGGGGGGCGCCTTTGGAACGACCGGCACGGAAGAGGGGTAAAGGTGGGGCCTCTCTCTCTCCATCTCTCACATACACATATATACATATATATATACACACACATATATATTGAGGCACCCAAGGGGCTTTAGACTATAGCGGGGCGTTATGGAGAAGGGCTTCGAAGCCCCGTTATCTACGTGACGATGACGTCCCCCACCATAGAGAACAGCCTAACCAATGAACAAAAAGATCTTGGCAAGCCAGTTCATGTGGGCCCAGCTGTCAAACCTAAATTCCTTAATTTAGAGCTCCAAATTCCAATTTCACCATTTAATAACCGGGAAAATCCCCAAAATAGCCCATCTACAAAATGAGATTCCAACTTTGTCCCCTAAACTTAATATTTCCAAAAATGGCCCTCTCTAACTCATCTTTGACCATGTATTAGGAAATCTAACGCGTCTTTGACGACATGTTAGCATAACACGTCGTCAAAGACGCGTTGGATTTCCTAACACATGGTTAAAGACGCTAACACGTCGTCAAAGACGCGTTAGATTTCCTAACACATGGTTAAAGATGAGTTAGGCCTCCAAACACGTAGTCAAAGATATGTTAGCATCAAACGCGTAGTCGAAGATATGTTAGCTTTTTTGTTTGTTTTAATATTATATAATTATAACTAGTTTAACTTATATTTGTTTTTCTTTTATAACTTTTAATATATAAAAGTTTTATATTATTTCGAATATACCAACGAGGCATGCTTGCTTTTACCTACTGACCGACATAAACTAACTCAAACTCGAGCCGTGCCAAATCAATATCTAAATATTCAATAAAATCTGACCCCGCTCGGTTTTAAATAAAATTTATGTCGGTCCGTAGATAAAAGTAAACATTTATTGTCGGTATATTCGAAATAATATAAAATTTTATATATTAAAAGTTATAAAAGAAAAACAAATATAAGTAAAACTAGTTATAAAAATATAATATTGAAAAAAAAAAAAAAAGCTAACATATCTTCGACTACGCATTTGATGCTAACATATCTTTGACTACGTGTTTGGAGGCCTAACTCATCTTTAACCATGTGTTAGGAAATCTAACGCGTCTTTGACGACGTGTTAGCGTCTTTAACCATGTGTTAGGAAATCCAACGCGTCTTTGACGACGTGTTATGCTAACATGTCGTCAAAGACGCGTTAGATTTCCTAATACATGGTCAAAGATGAGTTAGAGAGGGCCATTTAGGGGACAAAGTTGGAATCTCATTTTGTGGATGGGCTATTTTGGGGATTTTCCCTTTAATAACACCCCCCCCCCCCAACTTATTCAATATTCCATGGTTTATACTATAGCCAAAAACGCGTAAATCATTTATTAGCATAAGTTATGCGTCGCTTTGATTGTCAATTTATAATTTAAAAAATCTAAGGGCGTCTCTTGTATTAGTAACTATTTAGATATGTATCAATTTCTTTTGAGAATTATTCTGAGCTATAACTATTGCTTCAGTTCTATGTCAAATAATGACGGGCGTTTGGTAGTCTGTTGAATCAGTCACTCTTAATGGCTCTGGAGCCTCTTAATATGGTTAAGTTTCATAGCCAGACCTCTTATTAAAGTTAAATGATAAATCAAATAATAATAATAATAATAATAATAATAATAATAATAATAATGATAATAATAATAATACCTCTGTATTGCCTCTGCTTCTCTTTCTCCATTATTTCAAAAATATCCGGATCAGCCGACTGAAGCGTCTGGTTCCCCCAAGCCCGAACCGCTTGTCGTCTCGATTCGAGGCTCTTCCCTTGCAACTCATCAATAATATGACGTCGTTTCGATGACGTGGACGAACACGACGACTCAGTGTTGTTATCCTCACCACCACCACCACGCCTTTTAAGACGCAACTGATGGCCTAACACACGAAACTCCTCTTCATCTTCCTTCACATTCACACTCTCGGAGTTACTAGTTTCAATATCCACGCTGTTGCTTTCTGTTTGCTGTTCCATTAACTGAAGTGAAACGAGACGGCGCGTATTGGTGTTGAAATTGTTGAAATTGTAACCGATTTGGAATGAAATTGAGTCGTCGGAGAGTTGCTGTTGTTGTTTCCGGTGAGATGAATGGGATACAAACCCTAACGAGACGTTGGATCGGGAAGTACGTGACATGATTAACTATTGGAAGCAATGAGGAAGGTACTGTGGTTCATCAAGTGGTGTGTGATTTAGAAAAGAGAAAGAGAAGATGAAATGGATGAATCTGGTTAGCAATGTGGGGTGGAAGATTGACCAAGACGGGTGGTTTAGTTTAGTCAAGGGGATTAGCGGAATGAATCTGGACATGGTGGGAGTCTAGGTGGTGTTAATCTGGACAAGTGTATCAGTAACATACAGTTTTAGATATTTATGATTGGAGTAGATACATTACAACCAGCGTTTATTTATTTTTATTTTTTGTTTCTGAACAGCTGGCATTAAAGTAATCGAAAAGCAAAATTCGTTTATATATTATAGATTATTATCGTATATTATATTCGTGTATATGTCTCTTTATTGGGTTATGCCGAAGGTAATGGCGGAGTAAAGGGTTCAAATCCTGCAATAAGAACGATGTTAGAAGTAATTAACAGTAGTCATTTGGAAAAATATACTTGTACATAAATATAAGTGGAACTTATATTGAATCAAATAAATGAAATGGTCTTATAACGTCAAAGATTAAAGTAATTTAGAAGATATCGGAAGTTTAAAAAACAATTAAAGTATAAGAGGGGAAATTCTTTTCAATCAATCAATTTCTATGGTTCACGTATACATCATATAGAGGGTGATGATGAATTTTTTATATTGAGTTATCGGATTGGCTTTATGTCATAGAAGAAAAAGAAATACCAAACCGGGGTTTGAACCTTTCATAACTTAAAAGGTTTGCACCAGAAAAGAAGGGAAGAAAAAGAGAGACAACAAAATACTTTAAGTGGGCTACATTCGTAAATTGATCGAACTAATTTGCTGAGACAAATAGTTCATTAACAGGGTTAATTACTCCAGTATATATGTATCAGATTTAATATTATTATTTACCAATTAGTTATAGAGGCCAGTGTTAAAAATGTTTGGGGTTAATCAAATTTTGGTAGTATGCGTAACATAAAAACTTTTAAAAAGTGAGAGATCGCTTAACCCAGATTTACCCGTGTAGTTGATCCGTCCTAATTATATAGTAATACAAAGGTGAGAGGACAACAATAACATGGTGTTCGATTCGACTAATGGCGTATATTAATGGGGCATTATGTGACCAAGCTATATTACCACATATTATACTTAATGGTGTACAATAATCGGGTATAATGTGACATGAATTTGCCCCTATCACTTGATCCCCGGGGGTTCACCCTCATCATCTCATGATATATATTACCGTTTGTTATACAACATTAATTATATACTAAACAAACTTAGTGGGGCAAACCTTAACATGAAAAGAAGTATGGCATGTATAATATTCACTTCGAGCTAATACACCATACACGTCTTTCATTGCGAGGTCAACTTTCAGTGGCAACGACTTGAAATAAATGTTGACAAGCCAAAAATTTATAAATACGTGATAAATACCATACACCAATGCACCATTGATCAAGAGTAATGATAAATGACCTGCGACCTGGACTCAATATAAATACACGGGTTCAAAAACTAGTTAATTTTATATAGTTAAATCGCATTATTAAGCGTCAGATAAATGATTTTATGTAATTGTTTATTATAAAAGATTATACCATAAATAAAGTATGTTTTCTAACTTCAATTTAATCGTTATTTACGTAGATTGGTTTTGTGCTTCATACTAGTCATATTATTCGGACTTGGAATAAATGTATTGGAGATGATTTATATGGGTTTTTCTTCTCCACTTTTTAATGGTTTTCTCGTAAATGCATAACATATATTAACCATTCACATCTTGATCTTAAAAAAGTTAAAAGTAAAACATAGTTAGTTTTCATTATTATGCTATGAAATTTTAAAAAAAAAAAAACATGTAACAATTAGTTTTGACTAAAATGTATAGATGATAAAACTAACAATCCAAAAATTTTTAAAATACATGTGACTAATATGTGTGTTTAACCGGTATAACTTTTAAATACAAAATATATTATTATACATGTTTTTGAAAATATAAAGTAAAAGTTTTTAAACACTTGAAAAGTCTCGCAATCGACATGAGATTAGAAGAAATTTGTTGTAAAAAAAAGGTCCTACTAGGGACACCCCACATGTGACATTCGTCTTTTTTTGTTTTCCGTTTAATAAATGTATTTGTTTTATTACCCGTCTTGTAACCGGATCTTATTTATTACGTCAAAGTATTATTATGTCACACGATTTTGTCTTTATTATGTTTTACGCGTTAACATTTTCATATATCGTTTGAATATCAATTATATAACTTCAGTTTAATCAGTTACTGGACCCAACCCAAACAACAAGGACTATATTGCAAAATAACCAAAATCTTTTTCCCCCCTTTCTTCCTCTTCCCGTCGATCTCGCACCCCCCCCCCCCCCCCCTGATCAGTTTTACTTCGATTAAGCCGGATATCAAGCTAATTAAACTACTCCGTAACCTACGCGAATCATAATCAACATTAACAACAAGAAACGACTCGTTAATTAAGTTATAATTAACCAAAAATCGCGACTATGGCTGCGGATCAGTTTTGATCTCATTAGCCTATAAATAAGAGATCAAAATTCAATTAACAAACACCACATCATCGTCTCACTATCACGAAACTAGACCCCATCCTAATTGCTTTGTTGAATCAGTTCTTGTACTAGTTTGATCTCACCTTTGAGCCGAAGCCTTAGGTCCTCGTTCTTGATCCATCATTAATCATTCCAGGTAATTGTAATATGCATATGGGTCGCGAATCCATTCTCTACAAAACCCCTCTGTCAATTTTGATTGACAGAGGGTGTAAGATCCAATTGAAATTTCTAGGGTTTATATGATTTGGGGGCTTGTTTGCATATCTGGTTATATGTATTTGTTTCTGTTTGTATTAACAAGTTAGACACTGGCACAGATGGCCAGTGCATAACATCTTAAACACGAGAACCGGCCAGGGGCGCAGGTTCAACCCTCCCCTGGTCCGGTTTTTGTTTTATTTTTTTTTATTATCATTATTTGGTTTTAATTAATATAAAAACTATATGTAGATTTAAAACTATATTGTTATACTCGTTTAAGCTAACCGAACCCCGATAAACTTCTAAAATAAATTTTCAAATTCATATATGTAAATATATAAACATGTATAATCTTTTATATCTATATATATTTATTTTTACCTAAACAATAATAATAATAATAATAATAATAATAAATGTGTTTCTTATCCTTTTAAATGGAACTTCGTTAAACTAACACCTAAAACGTCTTCATAGATAAGACGGTATTTATATTGTAAATGTTTTTCTTTAATAAACAAATATAACCCTTCGTTAAAATTAATAGAAATTGATAACACCTTTATCAAAAATCTATAAAACATAACTAATACGTTAACGACCCCAAATCCGTTGCAAACCCATCTCTATGTGTCTTGTTCATTTAGTTCGTTAAGTAATTATTTCTTTTACGCTTAAATAATTAGGACAAATTATCGGGAATTATCGCGGGACCAACTAGCTTGCTCTAACCTTTACCATCTTCTCGTACCTTATTCCTTATTCCAAGTGAGTTCTTCATAACCTCATTTTAACGTTTTACAATATTTTGGGGGTAGCACGTTACAAGTTTTTCTTTCGTTAGTTATGTGATTGTTTACAAACCGATTCACTTACATCGTACATGTTAATATTATTCGTGCATATTGTTTATGATTATACGTGAACTTGCTTGCAATGTGTTTATTGTTTTTATGGTGGAAGTTACGCAAACGCATACACATAGTGGGAGGGTCCGACGGGACGTACCCGCGCCGTCTAACGTTACGACCTCGGTTGTTTACGTAAGGTGGTTCTCATTTCCCCGACTTCAACGGCTTCGGCTAAATGAACGGGAGGACGACATTACTTGCTTTCATTTACTTTACGCTTGAATAATTATTGCATTACGATTGTTGAGTCGCGAGTTTCCTATATATATGTATACACAAAAACTTATGAAAACTCACCAACTTAATTGTTGACAAAATATATTATTTTCAACGTGTTACAGGTTGAACCGATGGTGTGCTAAGGACGAAGTTCATTAGTTTGCCTTAGGATAATTGAAATAAAGAACTTGTTTACTTTTCGATGAAGTGTTATCTATTGTTTTTATTTATGAACAATATGTGTACTTATATGAAATGCATTAAATATAATTATTGTCGCTTTAATAGCGTTACGAGCTTTGAATGATCTGGACGTTACACCCGGGTGTATTCCGCTTAAAGCCGGGGTGTTACACCACACCCCACCAATACGCCACGTATAGCTCAATACGGGATGTATTGGTTGGTTTTTCTAGAAAAAACCACTAAATGTGTCTTATTATGTTTTTTTGTCTTATTATCAGAAGGGGCGTATAACCCTATACGCCGCCTCTGATATATTTTTTTTAATTTATTATTTGTTATTATTATTATTTTTTATTATTGTTGTTGTTATTATTATTATTATTACTGTTATAATTCCGATGAGGGTGCTGTAACATCTCGTATTTTTCGTATTTGTATTCATTTAAGTTTAAACCGACTCGAGATCGTAATTTGGATCTTTTGAACTATTTAAAACTTGTATTTATTGGTATCTAACTTGGTTTAACTTATTTTATAATTTCATAACTTTCAATTATGCCAAATCTCCCTTAGAAACCTTTAAAATCACTTAAAAAGGCTAAAAATCGTATTTTCGGGAACTACAGGCTAAAGTCAAACATCTTTGACTAGTCAATTTCTCATGCTTCTGATCGGAACCGACTTTCGGTCTAGAAAACTTTTATTTTTGTAACAAAATTTTAAGGCTACTGTCCAAAACCCGACTTTCGACTCGCTGTTCAGATTCTGGTCAGTACCAGCTTGTTTAAACGTTTAATTTAACATAACCGGAATTCTAAACATCCGTTTGGATCGATTCCAGCGGCATTTTAGAACCTGAAACTTTGAGATATGATAATATAAGTAAAAACGAACTTAATGCCGCTGGAATCGATCCAAACGGATGTTTAAAACACCGGTTATGTTAATAACAATAATAATAATAATAACAATAATAACAAATAATAAATAAATAATATATATATATAAGAGGCGGCGTATAGGGCTATACGCCCCTTCTGATAATAAGACAAAAAAATATAATAAGACAAAATTTATGGTTTTTTCTAGAAAAATAAACCAATACGCCATCCGTATAGAGCTATACGAAGCGTATTAGTGGGGTGTTTTAATAAAAGGGAGGTGGCCGTAGAAAACCCCTAAAAAAAGAAAAGTAGAATGCAATCCATGTATACGTGATTGGATCCATATCTTATTTGTGGGGCTGTGGTTCTTCGAATTATTTGCTGCATCATATAAGCCCACGTTTATTTGAAGTATATATGGCTGTCTTATGTGACCATGCTTTTATTGTACCAGTTTCTTTAAATCAAAATTACAATAAGTAAAAAGTGTACTAGTTTTATTATTTTCAACTATTATTTTTGGACTCTGCCGGTCATAAATAATGAATTGATTGCTGACCATCCCTCCCATTAACACATTTGTTTCCAACGGTCTGTGACTAACATAATCTTAGCTGCTACTTGCAGGTTGCCGGGCCGGAAAAATCACATTTTTTTTCCGGAAAACTCAACTTTTGTGTCCCAAACATTTTTGCAACCTTTGATCAGGCCTTTAGAAACTTTTTTCTAGTAAGAGCCTCAACTATTGAGGGAACCCTAGAACTATCGTCGGAATCGGTTGGTGGTGTTCAAGTGGTGGTGGTTGGTCGGTGGTTAGTCTGTTGGTGGTGGTGGCGGTGTTCATGTTGAGTTTTCCGGCAAAAAATGCAACTTTTAGGGCAAAAAGCATTTTTCTAGCGACCACAAGTAGTATCGTTAGGATTCTGTTATTCACAGACCGTTGTGAACAAATACGTTAAAAGATTGAACCATCAGCAACCAACTCATTAGTTAGGATCGGTATCGACCTGAAAGATAATAATTGAGATTAATAAAAACTAATATACCTAAATAAAAATACAATTGACATGAGAGCGACCCTTTCTCTTCTTAAATATTTTTGTGGAGTTTGGATGATGAGACTAGATTAATTAAAAAAGCATCTTTGTATTCAAACAAGAAAATTAGTTGTGGTGGCAAAGTTAGTTTCTCTATCCTAAAAGTAGAGGGTTCAAATCCGAAAATAGTTTATAAAAGTATTTATGGTATGCTAATTTGTAATTTGAAAAAAAAAAACAAAAAATTAACCAGTGATGTTGGTTGGTGTGCATGCCTCTAATTTGGAAGGTCGAGAGTTTGATCCTCGCCGGTCATCTCTGTTTTCCTTTTGCGGGTTTTAATTTTTATATATTGTTAATGTAATTATTGTTAAAACTAGTATTACTTTGTGGTTTTATTATTATTATTATTATTATTATTATTATTATTATTACTTTTTTTAACAAGTAAATGTTAAATTCTGCAGTAATTAAACCACTAACCTCATATTTTCACCTTAATCATCTTACCGCTCATTAAAGTGGGAATGGCTATTATTATTATTATTATTATTATTATTATTATTATTATGTGTGGTTTTCATATTTTGACTTTAATATTAATAGTTTTTAAAAGTTTTATCATAAGTATTGTTTTCTTTCATATATTATATCTATATAGGTATTACAATCACTATTATTAGGAGTAGTACTGCTACGTTAATTAAAGATCTACTGTCTACTAAGGTCAATATGGTTATCGCTGTTCTCTAGTTTGAGTAAACTAAAGCTATGGCTTTAGGCCCTCATTTGGACCGTGCTTCCAATTGAAAACAAAATTGAACAAAAACATATTAAATGATGAAAATGATCCTTAAGTTATTTGAAAAGACAAGTATATTTGTTGTTTTAATTTGTAAAAATAAAATTCTAAAAAGACCCCAGATTCTTATTTTATTTTAGGCCCCCAAAAGAATTAGGGTGGCTTGGTTACCGTTTATTTACGCGCGCGCGTGCCGTTAACAGACATGTTACTAGTTTATCTTTTTTACTACACATGACACCTTTTATAAAACACATGCATAATTTTGCATGGCGCAGGAAATTAGTACCTCAATTCATATCTTATTTTCTGTGGCTGCACTTTTTGGAATTCTTTGTTGCATATGAAGCCCACGTTTCCTTAGAATTATAGATATGGCTCTCTCTTTATTTGGTTTATTTATGTGAACAGTCTTTCTTATTCTAGAACTTCTTTTTTTTTTAAGTACAATGAACATGATCCCGATTCTCTTCTTAAATGTATTACTGATATATTTCGTTGAGTTGGGGTTAAAAATAAATAAAAATATCTTTTAAATGCGATTTAAATATAATACAATGACTTGCGTTATTTTTTTTTTCCTGTTGGTTAGGCATGAACACACAATACAAATATACTTACACAACATAAGAAAGAGCTTTTCGATATTATTCATTCAGTTGTTGACTACAACCAATTGAATGTTAAAGTTGTTTCATGGTCGATCCCATAAATAGAATACACTTTGATTTTTTTATATGATAAAAAGCCATATAGAAGTTACTAGTAAGTTTTTTGAGTGGTAGATATACAAGATGTCCTACACATTGTTTTCGGCATTGGTTAGCTATTTCTTTCGGTTTGAACAATATGTATAGAATTCTGAATAGAGAAACATCCATCAAGTAATATGAACATATGGAGCGTATAACATAAAATACTGAAATATGGATATATCGATGTGTTTTGATCTTGTAGTTGTTGGGTTTGTAATTGATTGGGCTTAGCCTTGGGCCCGATTATTTAAAGATTTTTTAGGGATTTAATGAAGATAGAAAATATACGAGGCTTTTGAATCAGGTCATATATCTCTTGTTATGGCTCGTATATGTTTTCTTTCTCAACATGGGTTAAACAATTAAAGCCAATCTGTATTTATTTATATCCATACTATATTTGTAATTTCTCATCATGAGTGGGACATTTTATTATTGCAGAATGCAATAATAAATTCTTTGCTTTAGCCCATGGACGTAGATTACATTAATTGAACCATGTAAAATTCTTGTCACGTGTTCGCTTAGTATTGTCTGGTTGATTGTGTCTCCACATGTGCGCGCGCCCGCATGCAAAACTATGGCCCTAAAAGTTATGTTAAAGTAAAGCTGATAGATGATATTCCTCATGTGAGATGTGAGGCTTTATTTAGAAAGTATCTTATGACTTATAAAGAAGCATGCCATATGTATTATTGCCTTGACACAAAAAAACCTATCTGACTCGAAATTCTTTTGAATTACATTTTGATATTATTACACTAAAGTTTAAAATTAAAATTAACAACTAAAAATACAAATTTAATAATACGCTTACTTTTAACCTATAAAAACTTGATGGCTGTTTGTATTTTACGTTTTAAATGTAGCATTAAATATTTTATTTTGTTGTGACCTAGAATATATATATTTTTTTAAAAAATAAATAAAAATAAACAAGTCAACCCACAAACCATAAACATGTTTAACCATAAACATGTTTGTAGATTCAATCCAAATGAACCAAACTTATTTAAACTAGACTTACACCTTCCAAGACTATATTATTTTACTGCCATGTTTTATTTCGTGCCATAAACTCACACCCACACTTTTTATTCCTCTCGTATTGTTGAGGATAAGAATCTTTATATGAAATTCATAAACAAATCAATATAAAACTTATACCACAATAATTAAAAAGGGTGACTTGAAAACGATTGATAAGGAATCCCATGACCCAAACTTGCAGCCATAAATTTAGGAGTCTTACACATGTCTCAACTCTTCCAAGAAAGGAGGTTGATTTGTGCAAGGAACATAATAAAGCTTGGACACAAATAATTGTTGTGGTTCAATCATGAATTAAGCACTTATCCAAACTTCTAGGGTTGCTGTTGATTCTCTTTTCCATTTGTACACTAGTAAATAAATATAAATGAATAGACAAAAATTGTATATGCGCTTAAAGATATGAATGCAAACCTTGTTAATCTAAATAGTTCGATTTTTTTTTATACGGAAACAATAGGAAATATGTGTGAAGTTGGAGAATTAAATAGGACACCAACACATGAATATTTATATATGCTTTACGTGTAAGTAGCTTATAAGTATTGCTATAAACATTTTAAAGGTTTTTTCATACTGTTGTAATAATTTTTACGCACCGTTACAATTGAAGCGCATAAAGTTTCTTTAAATTCTGTAATAATATAAGTTTTAGCCGTTATATGCTTAAAAGTAAAAATAATTGATGTTTTAAATATAAACTTAGCGAAAGACAATTTAATGCACAAAAAAATCAAAGGTTTTAAAAAATCAAAACCTAGTAGCACCTAGGGCATGCGGTTTGTCCCCTTGATGTTCTTTTTATCTAATTAAAGTCTACACATGTACACTCATCATCTCATGGATGAATCATGCCATTTGATATTTGACAAAATACATGAAAAAGAAAGTAAATAATTAAAAAAAAGTTTCATAACAAGATATGTTTTCTTCGATTAAAGATTATTTTTCATGAGGATCGACAGAGGGCTTAACCGAAATTTTGTAATGACGATCAGTATTTTAGCAAATAAATAACATCAATTTTTTTTTTATAAAGGGCAGTTGCCACTCATTCTTTCAATATAGGTTCTTTGTGCTCGTCCTTTTTTACTTAATTTCGTCAAAACATTGATAAAACGTACACAAAAAGTTGAAGTTCAATAATTATCAAAATGCCAAGATTTTATATATTTATGGGGCTTAAAATTTATCATAATGAAATTAAACACTCATTTTTAACGTGTGATTTTTATGGCGTCTCCTTTCTTGGACCACTCTCTTTTGGTCAGCAATGACGTGCTTTTATTATATTCTTGTGTGAGTGTGTCATCCAATTTATATAGTTATATACAGTGGGTATTTCTCTATTAACTAAAAAAATTTGTGAAGCATACTTAATATAAAGTATGACACGTATATTATAAAAGTGAGGATAATACCTTATCTAAATTCCAAGTGGTTTTTAGGTATATTGGTGGTGGTTTGGACGTAGCATTATAATCATCTAGGATATTAATGCGTCAGGCATACAGTCTTTAGAGGCACGTTGTAATGTTAGACGTGCCAGTATATCCGTTTAGATATGCTGCTTAAGTATTTTATGGCACGTTTAAAGTATAGTAAAACAAAATACTTAATGAATATTGATTTTATGATACAATATTTCTAAAGATCATAAAAAAAATTTAACACTTTCAGAATTATAAGTTTCTTTTCTGCTTCCAATTGTTAATCATATATCCTATTAAAGTAAACTTTATGAAAGTTAAATTAAATAATGTTTTAAAACGAAGCAACCTATTTTTGAGAACGGGGAAAATCCAGCATTAAAATATATTTGTAGTAAGTCAGGCCCACCCATGCAATTCTTTTCGTTAATGTCCTCCGCACGTAACACGTGGGCAATCTTGTATTTATTATTATTATTATTAAACGAAATTCGTCAAATTGGCTGCTGGGTAAATTCACTACACTCACAGGGGCGGACCTAGCTAATTAGGAGGGGTAGCGGAGGCTACCCCTCAACGTTTCGCCGGTAGTTTAAAAGAAAAGAAAATCTGGTCGTTTTCGTGTTTCGTTATCCCTGAAAAAAGATAACGTTATCCCTATGTATTTTAAGCCCCAACCAATTTAATACTTAAACCAACAAAAGTCCACTTAAATTATAAGCCCAAACCAAAAAACCCAATAACCCAAATAATCATTTTAAGTTTAACAATAAAAAAAGACTGGATATTGTGAACACATACACACAGCCGACAACTCTCTGTCTTTCTAGACTCTGCTCACCACACACCACAAGTTCACCATGGCTGCCACCACCTCCATCTCCATACGCCACCAGCCACCTCCTGGCCTCACTCGATCACTCCACCTCCGGCCTCTCTTCCGGTAAGATTTCTTGTATTTAGGGATTTAAGGTTATGTTTAAATTGGAGTTAATTTGGGATTTAGGATTTATGTTTAAATTGGAATTGATTAGGTATTTAGGGTTATATTTAAATTAAAATTAATTAGAGATTTAGCCTTTAGTTTTATGTGTAAATTAGAATTGATATTAGGTTTTTTGTTCAAATTTTGTTTAGAGAACTTTGAAGATGAGTAAACAACCTCTTATTAGCAACATTTTTACACGTTAAAGAAAAGAAAACGATGACATTGGTTTATCACTAAGTTTAAATATTCCAACTTCAAGTGGTTCAAGCTTTCCCCACCCCCTTCTCATCAATGGACTCCTGACGTATACGAAGGATGTTCGACTATTTTATTTTCTTATTTAATTAAATATTGTATTTATCAATATTTTTGTTAAATAAACTTTAAAACTGCTCATTAACAACGTGTTTGATCTAATCAAAAGATATCAATAAAATTGTTGTATTAGTAAGTTAATAAGTTTGAATAATTTTCAATATCATTAAGCAAACAAGTTTATGTTATTTTGATGCACCCATTATAAACCAATTTGTTTTGATCCGCCATTGCAAATGGGTTAACTGGGCACCGGTGCGCTTGTAACACGAAGCCAAGCCCGGTACGCGCCAAACACGTAACCAGACACCTGCACAAGCAAAACGTGTTACTAGGCTCCGCTACGCGCGAAAGGTAATCAGGCCACGTAAACACGAAACTGGTAAAAAAAAATTCTTAACGTACTACGCTTAAAAGTTTTTTTTTACGCTATCCCTGAAATTAGTTTCTAGATCCGCCACTGACTACACCGGGATACACGTTTTTTCAAGGAAAAACCCTCACGTAAGGTCAACGCCCGTGAGCACTTGCCTAAAGGCACGACAGTGTGGTGAGATAAAACTTGTTCGGTTCAATGATCAAACTAGTGAAAGTCACAAACGAGCCTAGTTTCGCATTAAACAAAATATTGAAGGCAAGAACTGAACTTGGATCACGTGAAACACGAAGTCTCTCTTTTACCACTCCACCACTTTCTATAATAAAATATATTTAATAAAATAGTATGTGAGTCACGTTTATATAATAAAACCACCGTATTTTCAAGTTTATCCCGTCCCGATAAATAGCATATGTTCTTTTTTATCATTATGTTGTTTTCTGTTATTTTATTATTTTTTTATCATTAAAGTTCATTTTACATGTTATTATGGTCGGCCTTTAACAAAAATGGCCAATAGAAAAATAATATTCCATTCAAAAAAATTTAATAAATCTTATTATTATTATTATTATTTTAATAATTATTATATCCTTTAAACAGTTGCATTCCAGCTAAAATGTTTTAAAAAAAAACCTACACTTCTTTTGTGTTTTTTTTATGATCTCTCTTATCTTAATAATCATCAACATTTTGCAACCCACAAAGACGGAAAATGGAATCTTCTTGAAGCTCTAAAATCTGAATGCTTAAAGCAAACCAAAAACTTATCGAAAACAAAACAAAAGTGAATAAAATATCAATGTTTAAGGTTGTGTATTTGAAATGCTTAATGTTGTGAAAATGTGAGAAAAAAAAAAAGAAAAGAAAAGAAGGAACTTGTCCCATGTAAGAAATGGGTACAACTTTGAAATGGTCTATAAACACTCTTCTTCTTCTCTCTCATATGTGGGAAATTTTGGGTATTTTAGAGGAAATGAAATAGACTATATAATGGATCATTTCATTCTTTTGATAAACCAAATACACTTTTCTTCACTCACTCATAATGGGTCATTCCAATACGCCCCTCATTCCTGCATATCAAACGCTACCAGTATAATGTAAATCTTTTTTTTTCTACCAGTAACTTAGTAGTAATATCTAAATCTTTTTTTTTTCTAGTTAGAAATTTATTGGTTTATGGTAAAAAATAATAATAATAACAACCATCATGCTTTTTATTGAAAACAAAGTTTGTTTTTTTTCTTTCTTAAATAAACTTAAATGCAGACATAATATATCGTTGGTATTCTTATCGTACACCTTGTTTCTAGTCAGTCAATGTAGTTGGGATGCTAATAATCGCTATGATTCATTGATAGTTCATCGTTGTTAAGCTCGCCGACGATCACTTGGTATATTCATTTGGTAATCCACCATAAAATGTATCACCCGCACCTTATTTTCTGGCCACCAACTTATTACAGATTGCACCCAGTTTTACTAGTTTTACTAACGGATTTTCAACACTACATCATATTGGTGAAAGTCTTCTATTTTTTAATGTTGGTAGCAAACCTCTCATCCTATTTTATCCCACATTGGAATAACTTTCAACGTCCTAGCCGACGGATCAAGGCTCCCCCGCCCTTCTCCAAATCAACCACCTTCAACCTCCTCTTCAACGGTGACTTCTAAGAAGCCAACATTAACCATCGTCAGTCACACTCATGACTCACCGAAGACACTAACAATGAAACTATCAAGTCATGTTGTACGATGAAACTATTTTAAACTAAATATTGTTTAAAATAAAAAAAAAAAAAAAAAAACAGAACCTTTCATGAAGAATCAACCACCTTTCTTCATTGTCACCCTTTTCATTGTTTCATATTGAAAGCAAGGTTGTTTGACTATATATCAATATTGATACCATTTTTTTTCATTTTAATTTAGGAAAGTAAAAAAAATATTAATAATATAATGTTTACTTTAAAGGAGTCTACGGCTTTATTCAGTTTTTTAGAAGGGATATTTTGTTCGTACACTCTTTGGTTATCCAGACACCCTACATATGATCGCATTGGGGCTATACTATCGTATGAAACCTCGGGTGTGTGAATAACCAAAGCCTTTTAGAATTAAATCATTAATTAAACTTGGAGCTTTTGTTTCTTGAAGAGGAAAGTGTGAATAGAGAGAACCGTTGGTGGCCTAAGGATGACGTGTTCAAAGTTCAAACATCACTTTTGTCTTCCAAGTTCCACCCCCTTTAACTTTCAGAATACTGCAAGAATAAGGACCCATCAACGACCGAATTACATGTTTAGTCCTTTATTTACATTTCTACAGCACGATTCAACCTTGATCAAAAACATATTTCAAGATCCAACCTTTACCTAACTTTTCTAACATTATATAACAAGTTATTATTCTAGAATAATCATGATTATTTCTCACTTGCATTTATGATCATAATAAACTTAGTAAACTAAAAGTCATGTGATTATGTACTAGGATAGAGCCCGTGTGATACATGGGTGGTTAAAAAAAATAAAAAGCTAAGTCACAGGTTATAACATAGGAAGCTGCTCACATGACATTTTATGTAGAAGCCCTAGAATGATGCAATGTGGAAAAATCATCTTGCTTTAATATTAAATTATACACTTTTGACCTGTAAACTTGTAATACCTCTGTAAAAAAATTTCAACAAATTGATCAAAATGTGAAAACCAGTTATTATTTATTAGGTAATAACTAACTTGAGATAATTAGAAATTATTAATAATATAATTCTAACAAAGTCATAATTTGTTTATTTGAGTTAATTAATAAATATTAAATATTAATGAATGCATTAATTTTCATATGATTTAACATAAAAATATATTAAATTGAAGGAGTGGTAATTAAAAAATTAGTTAATTAGGATGAATATATATATAAATAAAAATTAATTAGTTAGCATCCCATGTGGATGACATATTTGAAGGGCATGTGTAAAGCATGTATTGCTTTAATATATTAGTTAGACTATGTTAGGTACCCATGTTTTACACGGGTTGAATAACTTAAAAGAATGATAAACGAAGTTGAATATTACATTAAATAAGTACAAAGTTAAATTACAACTATAATTCATAAACTTAAAAATAAATCATAAATCTCTAAATATATTTTTTTTATACAAAATTAGATAATAAACTAAAAATATGGTAATACCTAAAGTAGAATAGTATTATGAGAATATAAATGGTACAATCGGAAAAAAACGAACCTGTCATCAGTGGAAGAAAGCTTTCGATTAGTCGAAGAATGTGCAGTAAAAGAGAATCAATATGGTTGATTAACATTATATGGATAGATAAAAAGAAGACGGGTCGAGATCAGTTAATGAACCCGAGTAGGTTTTAAGGGAAAAAATGATTCATCATATGCAAATATATATATATATATATATATATATATAAACAATATAATTCATATTAGAGAAGTTAAATCATGAAAAATACCTAATTATAAAAAAAAAGTTTAATAACCAAACCTAACTTTTTTTTAAAATAAAATACATTTTCTAAAAACAATTATATAAATCAAAATGAATTAAAAAGAATATGTATGTTTAATGTATAATTAATAGAAGAGAGGGGTGGGAAAAAAGAGTAAGAATGCACCACAGAATGATACTTGACGAGAAAACTTTTATTTATTATATAGTATAGATTAGATTAGATATTTATTTATTAGTTTTTCTCTTTGAAAAAATTTATTACAAAAAATAGTACTTTACTCTCCTTTATAACCAATAATTTTGTTATGCTTTTTTAATAACAATTTTTTATGTTTCTTCATTCCTCGTGCACAATTTTTGTAACTACCATGCATAAGTTTTATATACAAGGAGAGTGAATATATTTTGTTTAACGTGATCACCGGAGAGTGAATGATATGAGATGGAAATCACTTTATCATAGAAAAAGCATTATTGATTAGTATGAGCATATGAGAGGGGTTACATATACACCTAACCAACTAAGCCTAAGCACACTTGCCACAACGCTGATCAAAATCTTCAAACACGTTTTACCATATAGAATTCTTTTATTTAAAGTTTGAAACACTCCATACATGTAAAAATAATTTGTGTGTGTATATATATATAGGGGTGGGTTAAAATCAAAAGAGATAATTTTCTAGGAAGAGTAAGAATATATCGTAGTCATTGGATCATGTTAATCAATGGTTGGGATTTAAATTTATCAAAAACCGACATAGTTTCCTAGAATACTCTTTCATCTTTATAACCGACATAGTTTCCTATAATTATTCTTTCACCATAGGTTATAATGTCACATGTCAAAAATCAATTGGTTCTTACCATTCTTAGGAAACTCCTTATTCTTATTTGAACCTTTATATAACAATACTAATAAAAGAAAATAATGAGGATGATGCGGCAATCTCATATTCATTCTTGGCCTAATCTTTCTTCTCATTCATCCAACATATCCATGGGTTATGGGGCATAACCATTTTGGCAAATGAGTTATAATTTCCTTTCTAATTCTTTAATCTCATCTCATTCATTCTAGCTATCCATAAGTCAAAAGAATTTTGGTAAATGGGTTATAATTTTATTTCTAATTTCTCATCTTATTTATCCTTCCTATTCATAGGTCATGAGTCAAAACAATTTTGACAAATAGGTTGTAATTTTCCTTTTAATTCTCTAATCTCTCATCTCATTCATCATAGTTATCCATGGGTAACGAGCCAAAACAATTTTGTTAGATGTTGTATATATAAAGAGATTTTTTCGAATCTGTAAATTTGAGATTTTAAACTTCTTATTATTTGTATTATATTTTACTTTCTTTTTAGCTTTAATTTTGTTCATTTCTCTCAAATAACGGACTTTATTTATTTTTATTATTTGACAAATCACGTGTAATATACGGGTTCAAAAGCTGGTATATATACATACACACACACACATATATATATATATATAATTATATAATAGGCTTTAATTAAACCAAATGATATTAATATTTAGAGTGAATCTCATGTACAAGTTAAACATCTCTTAGTAAAATATAACTTTAGTTAGTGTAGTATTAAGATGACTTGATGACAAGGTACTTTGGTTATACAAATTAATAAAATACTTAATGTCCGACCCTACCAAGAGGAAGTTTGTTATTATATTCAAATGCTTAATGACAAAAGGTGAATGATTTATCATTTATAGGCATTTGTTAATCATTTATCATCACCCGTATACATAAAAATAAATAAATACTTCTCAATCAACGAGTATATCTTGTTACTATAGCCTTATTTACTTTTTATTTATTCTTAATTTCAACCCTTCTATTTCATATATATTTGTATAGTATTTTTGTTTGATATCTATATATTTTAATTTGTCATCTAATATATCGATCTTGTGCTTTCCATAGTCAACAAGGAAGGAACATGCTTCAACTGCCAAGAAAGCATTGATTCTAAAGATTTAAAACCAAATTTAAGAACAAGGAAATAAGTGGAAGATTGATACTCATATATCATATAGTCGGTTTTAATACATGATATATTTTACTATTTATTTCTCTAAATAGCGTCATGGCAATAGCTTCTTGGACTAGTGACATTTGATGTTTATTCATAACAAATTGGTGTATGAGTCCTACAAAGTAAGCAATAAATAAATTTTAGAAGTATGTGTTCGTTGTTACAAAATATTTTACACTTTAAAAATTGTTTGCATATGCTGTCCTTTTGATAGTTAGCATACAAACTCAGTGGATTGCTATAAATATATTTAGAAGTTAAAACCATATGTTGAAAAGTTGATTTAGGCACTTGTTTAGCCTAGATAAACATTCAAGAATTGGTATATAAATGAATCTGGCAAATAAAAAAAACGGTTAACTAAAAAACTTACTAAAAACTTGATAACAATAAGAAATCTTAAATGGTTTAAATAGATAAAACTTAAATATGTTTGTATTGGGACTCCTAAACAATAGATAAATTAATTAAAATATTAAATAAACCTAACATACTAAACCAACATGTATTATAAAGTATTAAGAGAAATTATTTGATAAACTGTGCCTTACACGTCAAGTTAGTTGCCTTGTATTTCAACGCTTTAATTATAAGTTTCCATGTTGTCTCTATAGCTATAAGACAAGTGCTATGTTATAAGCTTTGTGCTTATATACTAACTATTTATATTTCTTATGCAAATTAATATTAATAATCTCGTAATATATTAAAGCCTTTTAAGCTTAAGAAATAAATCACTTCAAATTTTCCAATCATATATCTTGAATATCAAAGTTATATTTGACCAATCGTTTTTTTTATTGGTTGATATGAATATGCATGATTCTTCCCGAAAAATTAAGTATATGAAAAGATATAACAAATATTATAAAGACATAATATTTATATTAAATATATAAAAGAACAATTATTATGAACACAAAAAACTAATGACTAAAGTCTAAAATAGTAGTGCTACTTTTCATGTGTGCCTTTCTTTTGGTCATAATTTATAATGATTCCAATGTTCTTTCACTTTTAGATGGGTTTTTTTTTATAATTATATTTAATTTTTCAATTTTGTACGTTTCTCATTGCTAATAGAAATGTGTATCCCAAGTTGTCATTAATTACTATATTTTATATTTCCATATAACAATCACCCTCTATACTAAGAAAAACAAAATATACTTGGTTTAATAACCGGTAATCAAATATTCAAATTCAAGATTCAAAATTCAAAATATAAATAAAACAAAATTTAAAATTTAAAAGCAGAAAAACAAAATATACTTGGTTTAATAACCGGTAATCAAATATTCAAATTCAAGATTCAAAATTCAAAATATAAATAAAACAAAATTTAAAATTTAAAAGCACATGTTTTAGCCCATGAAACTTTTCTTATGACAATATTCATCTAACTTTACGCTTAGAAGTTTTATGTTTTCTAATTGCGATATAATATTTTATTAGTTGGCCCGATACTCCTAGAACTATCATGCATGTAATGAGTTATTAAAACTTAATATTGAAAACGAGTTAAAAGAAAATTACAAGGGGTTAAATGCAAGATTAATTTAAATTTTATTAATGTTTTAATATTTAAAGTTATCTAGTCTGATTTAAATTTTAATTAACAGAGATAATGTTAATATTAAACTATAATTGAGAGAAGAATTTGAATAGAACCAATGTAGTTTTTCTAATATAAATAGATGATCTATAGTAATTATAAAGTGTGGTTTTTATTCTTAATAATTAATTTTGAGAAGACTAGTGGTGATTTGTCTTAAAATTATCTATGTTGTACGTACTGTTCGATCAAATTAATTCCAGCATGAGTAATATGATCCATGCGAGTATGAATCTGGTATGAAATACGATACGTGTTATTGACATCCCTAGTAAAACTTATAAAAAGTTTATATCAAATAACTTCCGATTTATGGTTTTAGAGTCCAAAAGTTTCCTTAAGGGACTAAATTTGATCAATAGTATACTAAAAGGTAAAAATCGTAAGTTTGATTACGTTGTAAATATATTCCGAATTCACCCCCTACGGTTCCAGTATCGTCATTTATCTTCTGTAATCCGTTTTCTCTCTCTACAAATCTATATATCTATATAAAAGTATACACACATATACGCCTCCACACACAACGCGTGTGCATTCAAAACACTACATATATCCATCCACACAAACACAAATTCAATTCCTTCTTAAAGCAGTAATAACAAAACTTATAAAGTGTGATCGATCGATCGATCGATTGTGTAAGGGTTTATAATAATTTGATTATTAAATTCTTCGTTGAATTATAGTTAGCGATGGAGGTTGGAGTGGATATTTCACCGGACTCTGCCGGAGTGGCGATGGAGTTTCCGGTGGTGGACGGCGCAGGCCTGTCGTCGCCTCCGACTCTGCCGCCGAGGCTTCGCCGGAGACTGACGGAAACGAAGGCGTCTCCGGCGAGTGTTGAAGAAATTGAAGCTAAGCTTCGTGATGCAGATCTTCGTCGACAGGTTGTTTGTTTGTTTTTTTCATTAATCATTTAATCAGTCTAATTATATTAATTGGTGAAGTTGTTAGGTTTTCTTGATTTGATATGAAGAATTTTAAATTATGTGATTAAGTTTACTAATTACTGATGATTATTATGTTTATGATGAAGAAATTTTTTTATTTTTGTTTTTATTTTTATTTTTGTTGTATAAGCTTTCTGTTTGTTGTTGAAGGTTGTCCTAGAGTTAGGTAGGGTAGTTTCTTCAGAATCTTTAACCATGTTGAATTTAATTGATAATCAAACAATTGAGTTTCATGTATTAACTATATTAACCGCCTAAAAGTTGTATTAATCTCTTAATCTTTTCTGTTCTTGGCGTGTGATTCTTTAGGTATTATGTCTTGACTTGCTGATTGTTGTTTTTTTCTTGATTTTGATTGTTTCAGAAATTTGCTGTTTTTTTGTTCTTTTTTTTTTAATTTTTTATTTTGAATGTTTGCAGAAATTTGCTGTTTTTTGTTCTTTTTTTTTCTTGATTTTGATTGTTTGCAGAAATTTGCTTATTGTATTTTTTCGTGATTTTTAATTTTTGAAGAATTTTGCTGATTTTACATATTTTTCCTTGATTTTGATTGTTTACAGAAGTTTTATGAACATTTATCAAGCAAGGCGCGACCAAAGCCGAGAAGTCCTCCACAATCTGGTTATGAGGAAAACCTGGGCCAACGTCTTCAGGCAAAGCTCCTAGCTGCTGAACAGAAAAGGTAATTTTTCTTGAAAAATATTCATCTTGTTTTATTTTAACCAAATGAAACCAACCAAGGCAAAAAATTTTTGTAAGTGACCACCGATCGTGACCCATACCTGTCACTTAGGTGCCAACTAAAGTTGTATTTGGTCCATGTGAGGTTTAGTTATTATCTACTTGCCTGCTATTTGGCAGCTTTTGTTTTGACAATTTTGTTCTTAACTGCTTTCTTAGTGCCTTATATTTAATTTTGGGCAACACGGTTTATTAAACTAGTTTTAATTATCAGATCAAGCATTCTAGCGAAAGCTCAGTTGCGTTTGTCTAAGTTGGACCAATTGAGGCAAGCAGCCAGAACAGGGGTTGAAGTGCGTGTCAAGAAAGAATGTGCAGAGCTAGGGACAAAAGTGGAATCACGTGTTAGGCAAGCAGAAACAAACAGGATGAGAATCTTGAAAGCCTACAAACAAAGAAGAGCAACATTAAGGGAAAGATCATCTCAGTCTCTCACAAGAAGGATCGCCCGAGAAAGCAAGTATAAAGAACGTGTTGGTGCTGCTATTTCTCAAAAGCGCGCAGCAGCCGAGAAGAAAAGATTGGGATTGTTGGAAGCTGACATGGAAAGAGCACATGCTCGGCTTTTACAAGTAAGAAAGGTAGCTAATTTGGTGACTCAGCAACGAGAGATTGAAAGAAGGAGATTAAGAGAGAGTTTGGAAGATAAGTTACAAAGGGTATGTTGGACTTTTGTTTTATTGTCAGCAATATTCATTTTGGAGGTGATATTTTTTACTTATTTTGTAAATTGTGCTTGTATACAGGCAAAGAGGCAAAGAGCAGAATACTTGATGCAGAGAGCAAAGTCACATAATTCTGTAGGTGCTAATTGGACCAAGAAAATGCAGAAGCAAGCTGATGATCTTTCTAGAAAACTAGCAAGGTACATGTGTGGCATACGTATGGTTGTTAGTCTTGTGGCTTTATATATAAAGAATGCTTACTGAACACTTCATTTTCATACATTTGTTAGGTGCTGGAGAAAGTTTCTTAAGAAAAAAACCACCTTTGAATTGGCTAAAAACTACTCTGATTTAAACATAAACGAAGATCATGTAAAGTCAATGCCATTTGAGCAGTTTGCACTTCTGATTGGAACACCATCTACACTCCAGACTACAAAAGCTTTATTTGACCGCCTTGAGATCCGTTACAAAGCTGCAATAAGCACTACATGTGGAATCAATTTTAATGGTCAGAATGACATCGATCACCTCCTTAAACGGGTTGTTTCACCTAAAAGAAGAACCACACCCAGAACCCCTACCCGCACTAGACAAGTAAAGAAACCGGGTCCCACCAGATCAGTCTCAAAGACACCTGTCAAGCTGTCAAGGTACCAAGTCAGAGTGGCATTATGCGCGTACATGATTCTGGGTCATCCTGATGCGGTTTTTAGTGGTCAAGGAGAACGTGAGACTGCTTTAGCGGAGTCAGCCAAGAAGTTTGTTCACGAGTTTGAGTTGTTGATTAATATAATATTACGGAAGTCTGGTGAAGAATCGGGAAACAGGCCCACGTTTAGATCACAGCTGGCGGCTTTTGATTCGGCATGGTGCGCATTCCTGAATAGTTTTGTGGTTTGGAAGGTTAAGGATGCTGAGTCACTAGAGGAGGATTTGGTGCGTGCAGCGTGCCAGATGGAAATCTCTATGATGCAAAAATGTAGGATGACACCTGAAGGAGATAATGGTGCTGATCTTACACATGATATGAAAGCTATTCAGAAACAGGTTAGAATAATATCCTAAATTCTTTCTATCTTTATTACAAGTGGAAAAATTGAGAAAATTTTTGTTAAATAATTGATATGTTGAATGCAGGTTACCGAGGATCAGAAACTGTTAAGGGAAAGAGTGATGCATTTGAGTGGAGATGCAGGAATAGAGCGGATGAAGAACGCGCTTTCCGACACGCGAATTACATACTTTAATGCAATGGAGAATGGTAGTCCAGTTGGATCACAGATTCCACATATACCACCATCTTCATCCTTGCTGGCAACCCCAAATGCTGACTCAGACAAAAGGAACAAAGAGCCTAAGCGTGTAGTTCGTGCCCTATTCAAAGATGATGATTCAAAGCCAATGGTTGCTGCTAGTAATCCTTCTGATGAGATTGTCAGTATGGAGAATGAGTTGATAGTGAATGAATTTGTGCACGGTCAGCAATATTCATCTGCCAATAGATTGAATGGTGCTGTTGAAGACCAAACAGTGGTCAAGGTTAGTCTAATGTCTTTCTTAATGTGTTTCTTTTGTTTGACCAACTGGTGATCAAATAGCTAAGATACCCCTTATGCAGATACGAGAGACGATGGAAAAAGCTTTTTGGGATGGGATAACTGAATCTATACAAGAAGACATTTATGATCGTGTTGTTGAACTAATGAAGGAAGTGAGGGATGAACTTTGTCAAATGGCCCCTCAGAGTTGGAGACAAGAGATTATTGAAGTTATTGATGTGGATATTCTTTCTCAGGTGTTTATTTTTTCAAATATTTACTACTTTACCATTTGTTTAGATTGCTGTAACCGTTGTTGATGTCTTCTCAAAATATGTAGTTGCTGAATTCTGGGAGTTTAGACATGGAGTACCTCGGGAAAATTATGGAGTTTTCGTTGGTGAGTCTACAGAAGCTTTCGGCTCCAGCAAATGAAAGTAATCTTAAAGAAGCTCACCTGAAAGTCTTAACCGAACTAGCTGACATGTGTCGAGCCAATAATTCCAATCACTCACACGCGATAGCATTGGTTAAGGGCTTACGATTTGTCCTGCAGCAGATACAGGTATATATAACCGTTTCATCTTTGTTGAATTGTTTCCCTTTTCATTGATATTACATTACATTAATATTAATATTATTGTGCAGGAGCTGAAGCAAGAAATTAGTAATGTGCGTATTAAGCTCATGGAACCGTTACTTAAAGGGCCTGCTGGCTTGGAATATCTAGAAAAATCATTTACAAAGCGGTTCGGTCCACCATCTGATGCAATGTCTCGTCTTCCATTGACCATGAGGTGGATTTCATCTGTAGGACCCACCTATGATCAAGAGTGGAATGACCACAAACGGTTTCTTTCTCGCTTGCAAGACAATTCACCATCAGAAAAACCCATGCTTCCTTCCACCGCTCTTAGAACTGGTGGAACCAGCTTCCCTAGTGGTTTGAAAACTTCATCCACTCCATCAATAATAGACGCTGCAGGTAAATTTATCGTTTGTATTTATGTTTTTATACAAAAAGTTTGTTAATTTCACTCAAGAAACTGTTTCGGTTCAGATAATCATCAATACGCAGAGTGCAAGGGAGAAAAACGTGATTTGCTAGTGAGGCTCGGTTTGTTAAAACTGGTGAATGATGTTTATGGTGTGACTCAAGATGATTTGCCTGAAACATTGAAGCTTAACTTTGTCCGGCTGAGGATGGTTCAGGCTCAACTTCAGAAGATCATTGTCACTGCTACCAGGTAAGTGGCAATTTTGACCCGTTTACTTACTAAAGTATCGATTTGGGCCGTGTTAATATCTGATAAACTTTGTGTTATTGTGTGCAGCATTCTAGTCCTTAGACAAACACTTGTGGTGGAGCAAATGATATCGAGCCCCCAGGAACTCGAAACCGCAATACAAAAATGTTCAACTGAGCTTTTAAAAGTTCTTGACATGGTAGAGAGTGCGGGTCTTGAGGAGATTATAAAAATTCTGAGCAAAACTGTAGAGGGATTTGACCGAACCAATGATGCTACAAAAAACGAGTCGAGAAGGCTTGTGATGGCAAGAATGTTGAGAAAAAGTGTGCAAGCGGAGGATGCGGTTTTTGTGAAGGTGTCTCGGGCGGTTTATTTGGCTACTAGAGGGGTTGTTCTTGGTGGCAGCGGGGACCGGGGAAGAGAGATGGCGGAGATGGCACTCCGCCAGGTGGGGGCGGCTGTTCTTGCTGATAGGGTGGTGGAAGCTGGGGCGGTGTTGGGGGTGATGGCGAGTGTGACCGAGAGCGTTCATGGGCCGTGGTACGATCGGTTGATTGAGAATGTGTGAGGAGACTACCATTTGACTGTAGGTTGGTTGGTGTGTTTGTATATAAATGTGGCTTGTGTAGTGATTTGGAGACATAATTTATGTAGTGATCTGGAGACATAATTTATGTAGTGATGCCCGTATATGTAGTGGTAAATAGTGTAAGGAGGTTGGTTATGTATAAAGTGGTCACTAAGTTTATGTATGTAAAGGGAATGAGTGAATGAATAAAAGATCTTAATATCTTATTCTAAATTTCATCAATCTTGTTATCATCAATGACCATGTGTATCGTTAGTAGTAGTCGATTTTTTAGGGCTCGACCACATGTAATCACTGTTAAAAGTAGTTGAAGTAATTAACGACGAGTCTTTCAGTAACCTTTCCTTATGGTTTTACGGTTCTTGCAATGTCTTTCCTACATTGAACTTTTTGTTTGAGAAATAAGAATCAGAAAATTGTTTCAAGTTTCGATTCTCTTCTTCTCTTCTTGTTCTTGGAGCTTGACCCGCTCTAAAGATCTCTATTATGCGTGATCTATATGCATCTCACAATAACAATCGTTTTGTTTATTAAATAAAATTCATGTAATTCAAGGTTTGATAAACTAAAATAGCACCATTAAACTATAGTTATCAAAATAAAAGCCCATGTTCCATTTAACTTGTAACATTAAAAGTTAATAAAGTGGAGTAATTTTGTAAGTCTCCGTCATGGGCATTAGCATTGTAGTGTCAAGTGTGTATAGGTTAGATGTTGACTTTTTATCTAGTCAAGAGCGGGTGGCTTGGCAATTAATTCAAAGTTTGAATTACTTGTCGCAACATTTGAAATTAGCAAGCATTTTGCCATCGTTGAATTATTCCAGAAGGTGTTTTTCTTAATGCACAATTAAAGTTGGATGCTTCAAATGGACTAACTACAAGCAACAAACCCCAAGGAAAGCAAACAACGATCGAGGTCATGAATAGACAAACAAAATTCAACCTGGTTTTCTAAACCGTAACCCGTGAACCAAACCATATAACCCCTAAAGTAGATGTGGTAATTTTGACCCATTAGCTTAAGAACAAATTGATTTGGGTTAAATTTCATCTCTATCAACTCAAATTTTGAATATTTACCTGGAAACAATTAGGTCGCGCTTTCAACCACCGAAATCAAACTATTTGAACATATAAATGGACTTTAAATAACTTCACTTTTATAATCATATTCAATGCATTAACTTTTAGGGATTCAACCCAGCTCTACCCATTTTGGCATGTAATAACTTCCCCATTTTGCCGCATAGCATGTAGACAAAACTAGGGTGTCACCTACAAAGAGTAGATCAAAGAAACTTTTGCTTCATAAATCATAACTTAGAAATAACAAACAAATGTTGTTCCATACTTCCATATAGAATACATAATAAATATAAACTACACATAACTCTTGTAATGTTACCGAAAAGGTAACACTCTTCATCCATGATGCATCAAGTTGATTCCTGATCCTCATCATCAAGATAAAGAGCGGGCGGAGCAGGTGTAGCGTGGGACCCCTTCCACACTGACTTCTCTGAACAAGCAGGGCTCGAAACGAAATCAAAGACGGCCATCGGATTCCCTGTTGAACTACTGTTACTGTGATTATTAATGTTGCAACTGTAGTATTCATTGAGGGTAGTCTCAATGGTTTCCAGTACTTTATCCCCATATTCGCTTACTTTTGCCCTGTAACATAACTCACCTTGTTATTAGCATTTCTAACACATAAATGATTAACATTAACTTAGGAACTAATCATATTTCAGTAACATTAAACTTAAATGTAACATTAATTGTCATTCATACATTATCTAAAAGCAGTTGAATTAATGTTAAGATTCTATATTAATTAGATTATTTAGGTTTCTTTATATAATTGTAATAGCAACCCTTGAAACCATGCTCCCCAATTTGTTTGATTCAAAATAATCGTTGTATGACACACCCCGACCCGACGCGTTAGCAAACCCGCCCAACCGACCCATTTTGCCACATCAAACTCAATTTTGGAACCATGAAGACTACTTACTTGCCAATGCCATTAATCTCAAGAAGCTCTTCTTTAGTTCTGGGAATCCTTTTGCTGATATGTTGCAGGGTAGCATTGCTTAAACATTAAAACAAAGCAAGCAGCCTATGAGGACACTACAATAATTATATAATAATAACAATAACAGAAACTCACCTAAATATATGGTATGCCATGACTCCTTCCCCAGCATCCTTAAGAAGGAGAGTTCGAAGTGTCTTCAAAGCCGAGAATAATTTTTCATAAAGATTCTACATAAATGAATATGGTTATTGTTAGAAGTGAAATCTTGACCCGTTATTTATAAACGGTTAAACTCAGATTACTTAAAATTTAGCAGCATACCAAGTCTACTGCTGGTTGAGTTTGAGCAGGAGTATCTACACATGGAGGACTTTGTTTGGATGCTGTCAGCAACCCCTTTGCAGGAGTAGTTGTGTTATTTTTACTAGATTTAGATACTTTAACCACACAAGGAAACCTACAAAGAACATCCTGCAGTTAAATGTTAACTGATCCAAAAAACATGACAAAAAGAAATATGAAGTACCTTAAAATTATGGTCTGTGTGCCTCCAAGTAAATTAGAAGCCTTCTTTTCATTTACCTAAAACACAATTAAGGAAAAACCACCGACTGTCAGTTTACGAAAGATGATAATTTTTATAAAACTAGGGAATTAGAGTATTGAAAACCTTACTTTAAGGATTGATGAAACGCATCCATAATACTCATTTCTTTTAACATCCTCTATAAGAATCTCCTCAACAACAAGATGACGCAAGACACGTAAAGCTTCTCCTTTTGCGAGACTTTTTCCCGCACCATGTAAACTTAAGGTATTGTGTTCATACTTTTTTACCTGCATTTTAATGTTTGTCAAGTGACCAAATTTGCAAATCACAAAAGATTTAAAAAATGTTAATGGCTTCAGAAAATATTACAATTTGACTCAAAGAACCTCTGTAGACTTCCAAGATATGAGATGCTGAGAATTGTTGACCCACAGATTTCACCAATTCAACCTGAAAACAATCATAATTACTATTAATCAATTTTTTCAAATATATAGATTACTATTATAATAACAGAAAACAAATTCTAGAAGATCATTACCAAATGCTTTGCTATCTCAGTAACATCCTTGTCTACGAGGTTTTGGGCCTTTAAACAGTTATCACAAGTTTTCCTGCAGCTGGCCGGGTCAAACTTTTCTCCAAAATGAATAAGTTGTAGAAAACGTCGACATTCAACATCATTCTCACAGTAACTGACCTGAAGTAATTAAGGAAAAAAGTTGGTTATAAGTTATACATTAATAATAGTTTAATACTACCCTGCTAATATCAAAGTTTAAACAATAATATTAAACGTACCATGCGCAAAAGGTTCTCAGTATTAGTTTCCAGTACCCTTCCAGAATTTACATTACAGTTTTGCTCCATTAGTCCATGACTAAGCATATGCTTGACCAGAATCTTCAAATGTAGCAACGTAATAACACAAATTGTAAATTCAAGTAAAAAAGTATCAATAAACTAATGATGTGATTAATGACTTACATAATCACTATAACCATAATACAACACACAAGAAGAACGCTGCCCATCTCTACCCGCACGCCCACATTCCTGTTTTATAAAAAAAATGCCAATTAATTGACTAAATTATTTAAAATCAAGGAATGGCAATCTGATTAGAAAATATACCTGGTGGTACCCCTCAAGGGATTTAGGAAGAGAATGATGAATGACAAACCGAACATCCGGCTTATTAATACCTAATTAAAAACATGTTATGGCATTATTAATCATCTACTAAGCAACCAAAAGACTAGATCATCATAGCTCATACCCATTCCAAAAGCCACAGTTGCACATATAATATTTATTTCATCTTTACTCCACATCTTTTGAACTGCTGCACGTTTATCAGGGTCCATACTGCCATGATAATAGGCAGTCTTGAGCCCAAATTGCTAAGAAAAATAATAAATATATTCATCCATTAAGTAAATTTAACATTTCTAATTACAAATTAAGAGAAATCCCACACGGATACAAGAATGAACCTGTAAATTTTCAGCTACTTTTTCACAATCCTTTTTTGAAAGACAATAAATGATTCCACATTCATCAAAATGATTGTCCTTTATGAACTTGTAAATATCCTCCACACATTGTTTTGTCTTGGGGATAACTGAATACCTGTAATATTGGCATGTTTAGAAGGTCAACACTAATAACAGCCCACTGTACCTAATGTCAACTCATACCTTAAATTTGGACGGTTGAAACTTTGTCGAAAAACAATACAGTCAACAAGACCAAGAGCCTGAACAACATCTTCTTTGACACTCGTTGTTGCAGTAGCAGTTAATGCCAACACAGGTATGTTTGGAAACTTTTGCTTCAAGATACCGACACTCTATACAAAATTACAAAGTACCATTTATTAATAAAGATATAATCAACTCCAAAACCATAAATGCTTAAACAATATATAATAAATACCTGGTAATCTGGTCTGAAATCGTGTCCCCATTGGCTAACACAATGAGCTTCATCAATCACAATTCTATCTAGTAATTCTCGTGCATATAAGTTTTCCAATTGACGTAACAAAGCATCACTTCTGTATTCACATTATTAAATCATTAATAACTTGGCAACATGTGCGTGAACAAAATTTATAATATCAGAATAATAATAATAATATTAATAATAATAATAATAAGCTATTAAACACAAACTTTGCTATTTTTTCAGGGGTGACATATAACAGTTTGTAACAACAACGTCCCGAGCATAGTTCTCTGAGAATTTCTTGTTGCTCTGTCCATTCCATATTTCCACTTAAGTAAGTAGCATATATGTTTGCCTATAGTGTAATCAAACTTGAAAACTCAGTATGAGGAATCCAATGCAGATGAATATGGAAATGTTTATAGAAGTTAGAAAACCAAATAATAAAAGATACCTGCAATAAATGCATTATTTGATCTTGGATAAGAGAAACAAGTGGTGAGATTACAATAGTCACGCCTGGAGAAATTAGAGCAGGTAGCTGCAAGAAAGTGTACAAAGACACATTCAAATGCACTTCATTAGACAAATTTAAAAAGTTAATTGCGTATAACTTGTATTATTTGTTAACCAATCAGTATATGCATACAAGCATCAAAAATCAACAGAAAATAGTATGATGTACCTGATATGTGAGGCTTTTTCCTCCACCGGTTGGCATCAAGACAAAAACATCATGTTTACTCATTGTGGCATTAATCACCTCTCTTTGGTTGGGACGAAAAGAATGATTCCCAAACACTTTCTTGTTATTAACCTGAAATCAATTGGTCAAAACAGGTAAGTTGACCTGAAACAATATTTTCCTATAAAATTTATACTTTTCACTTGATAATAATAATACACGTAGCAAATCACTTTAGATCAACTTTTAACCATTTTTTTCTAAAGCAACCCAGTTAAAAGTAATCGGGTCCATTGAAAAAGTCAAAACGATGAAAATGTTACAAACCTCCAACTTTTTGGTCCATGGAAAATCTCTCTTGCTCCATTTCTCATCGTCTGAACCTTCAATATAATTAACTTCAGCATATTTACGGATATAATCCCTCTCAACGGGAGCTGAGAAATCACCAAAGTTACCCATAGAGTAGCATGGTAATGCTAAGGGGTCCCCCTTATTATCCTCGTTGGTTTTGGTATGCATGTAAAACTGATCATCAAGTCTAACAGGATCAATCCTTGAAGAATATGTTAAAGGAGTTGCATACTGTAAAGCTCTAGCGGTTGTAACTGTATATGCAGAAAAGTTTGATTTGCATTCTTCATTATCCATCATAAGATATTTCTCAAGTTGTTTGATTTGCTTATTCAACTGAAGCCTATCGTAACGAAGCTGTTCTATTTGATCTGAATTCAATTCATCAACATTATCAAGGAGATCATTTGATATGGAAATTAGCATATCCTTCATAATTTGCAAATGAGTTGCAGCTTCTGGGCAGGCTCCTAGCTGAAACGAATTCAGAAATTAGTTCTAGAACCTTCCTTATAATAATATGACGACATGAATTTGGTTATATAAAGTTTTAGATTACATGCCTTAAAACCATGACCACATTCCACACATAGTTCTTGAGGCAAACTTTTATCCTCACATGTTGTAGTACAGTTACTTGCAGTTGGGGTGAAAGGTGGAAACTTTGAGATCGATGGTCGTGGCGTGCAAATTGAAATTGACTGGAAGCTGTCTGCAATCATTTGATCCACATCAAGATTCTGCAATTTTAAATAATTAAAACTATTACAAAGATATTATTGCACATGGATTAAAAACTCAAGGTTTATGTTTCATAGTATCCTTACTACATTCATGTCCCTTCCAGCTTTAGCAACAGAAGTGGTAACTGTTTCTGATGGCTCGGTCACAAGCCCATGATTACTATTTTTGATATTAGCATCATCCAAATTTTGATCTATCAGGAAAGATTCTGTAAATTTGTTATTTGCATCAGAAGAGCATTGTTCAGTAGCTGTTTCAGAATCTTGAAAAGAGGCTGTATCCCCATCCTTTGCCACTGGCCGGCTTTTACCAAGACTTACATAACTTCTAGAAGACAACTTTAGGTTGGAAAGAGCTTGCCAAGCCTGTCAAAAGCCTATATGTTTAGAAATTTCCATTTTATAAGAAAGTATATCATAAAAATTGACCATCTAATGGTTTTTGAAGAGTAAGAGATCAAATATTGTGTTACCTTGTCAACTTGTGAACTGTGTGTGTCATTTTTACCGTTCTGAAATTTACAAGAGAATGAACTGGAACAAAGAAATGAAAGGTAAAATCTCAAACTTAATATATTCACGCAAGGAAATAATATAAAGCTTCTTAAAGGAACTATTTTGCCTAGCGCATTATATTACAGAGCAATTAAGTGCTTTGAAACATGAATAATCTACAGGGACGAAAAATCATGTTAACCAAATTAAGTGCTTGTTTACATCTCGGTTTGAACATACCTTGCAGTTGCAGCCATTTCATCTGCAACCGATTCCTTGTGTGGTGTCAAAGAGAAAAGAAAGTTACATTTCAATATTTTGTCTTGTAAATTGGCATGTTGACCCCAGTTACTTCTCATTGGCTTGTTAGCATCTCCACCACAGCTGCTTCTACCAAAAAATATCATCCGAAAAAACAAGCATTAAACTTAATCCTAAATTAATAAACGAAGAAGAAAAGAACTAGGGCTACTTTTCTAACCTCACAAGTGTTTCTTCTAGGTCACTCATTGATATGTTCATCTACCAATAAGTGACTTCTTCCTGCAAATAAATATACACACATCAAAAGCCATTATAGACTTATAGTAGATCACATTCAATACCAATATGAAACATCAAAAGATCACAGGAACAGCCAAAATAAAAAAAAATTGCAAGGCACATGATCAATAAACACTTAATTATTGCAAAAGAAAACCGACTCAAAAACTCGTTACAGGAACTCTCTATTGATCATTCATCCAAAGCCTCTACCCAAACCCTATATTTAATTTATAAATCTAACCCTAACTTGGTGACCAAGACATTACCGTACTAATCATATTAGTTTAGCGACTTGTCAACTTAGATCCTTCCATAATCACCGACTTGTAAATACGGTCCGGAGTTACCATTTACCAACAAATTTCACTAGTAAACAGATCAATCTAAGTCTAGAGATTATAAGCCCTAAGCAAATAGCTTGCAATCTGATTCAATTTTAGAACTCATAATTTAGGTCTAGTGATTAATTAAACGCCTTAACCAAATTGTGCATTTCATAATGTAATAAGAAAAGATAAACCTAATTATCAGAAACACTCATCAGTTACGTAAATCCCCAAAAGTAATTTAGTGTGGTAAATAAAGACCTAGTTCATAATCGAAGATGAATTGAATGTAAATGTAAATGTAATTAAGAAGCTACCGTGATGTGTATGAAATTAATTAATGGATAGCAACTGTATACGGCATCGGTGACGGTGGTGGCGTTGCCGGAGGAGAGCTTTATTGAAGAGAAAAGAAAGAGTGTGGCGGGATGAAACCTTGTTATTTAAATATTTGAAATATATATATATATATATATATATATGTTGGAGCAATATATAATTACACTAAAAAACATTACAATGTTTAATTAAATAATATTTTTTTATACCTTTTTTATTACAATTTTTTATCTCCATCCTATAATTTATAAAAAAATCACCACATTTTCTCCAAATTTACAAAAAATCACTACATTTTCTCTCTCCACCCTATAATTTACACTCACAACCCCACCCTATAATTTACAAACCCTTCTTACATAATTTTAAGAGATGGGTTGGGAATGCTCTAAATAGTATCTACTCTAAACTTATACATCCTCGTATAGCTTATGATACAAAAATAAAATAAATGCTCAAAATAGTATTATTGTTTGTATAATTTATAAAGTAGCGTTCAAAATAAAACAGAACTCATATATATGATACAAAATAATAAATGTTCAAAATATATTCACACTCTTATATATAATACCAAAAAGTAAAATAATAGCCACACTCGTGTAAGTTATGATACAAAAAATAGTTTATTTAGGAAAAATGTTGAGGTTGCACGTACTAAGATTGTTATGTGGGCTGATGATATTCTTGGGCTTGCACCAACATCCCATATTGGAGCATCAAGTCTACAACAATAAATTAATACAAACTGACGCATCATCGATACATTGTGTTCTAATTTTTTTTTTGTTAAAAATTTTCACTTTCTTCCACAACAACAAATCTCTAAAACCTTATTAAAACTATATATATATATATATATATATATATATATGTATATAGGGTTAGGTTATAATATGAAGTATATTTTTTGTAAGAATGATAAGAAGTAATCTTGTCCATTGATTTTGAATATGAAGGGTTGAGATTAGTTTAGGGGGAAATCAAGTGTGAACACAAGGTAAAAGACATAAAAGAAATAACACATTTGTTAACTTTCTCTCTCCACATGTAAGGCACATGTCAAATTCCCCCATCATTTTAAAACGTCAATAGCTTTTTTTTTACGACGTTTTTATTGAAAAACAAATTCACTATAATAACGAGTATCTTTTTATCTTTTATATAAGTACCATATTGTAATATAAAAATAAAAAAAAAATTAGTGGGTTTTTTACAAATTGTGTTATACAATAGTATTTTTTATTGTGTTTTTTTTTCATTGTGTTTTTTCCATTATGTTATTTACATTGTGTCATACAATTGTGTTTTTATCATTGTGTTTTTTTTAATAGTGTATTTTTCCATTGTGTTTTTTTCATTGTGTTTTTCATAGTGTTTTTTCGAACTTTTCCAGCGAGGTGGTGGCGGTGGAGTGGTGGTGGTTGTAAGAGATGAGTGAAGATGTAATTGGGTTTTTGAAATTAATTTAAGTGGGTTTTGAGATTAAAGTAAATGGGTTTTGATATTAAATTATTAGACTAAAATACCCTTCTTCCTGACTTTATCCACAAACTTGACTCCACAACATGAAGTTTGTGACCCCTTTGTCTATGTGTGATGTCACCTAAATCCATACCTTCGGATACGAAGCTTGTTATGAATACTCTAAACACAATGTATAATACTATGTAATAATATAAAAACAATACTAATTATTATTATTATAACGGTTTATCTAAGTTTAATTTGCGTACTTTCATAACTTTTTTTAACCTTGAACCTTTTCCAAAATGTCACATTTCAACGTCAAACTTCTTGCTAATAATTTTCTTATTGTTTGGCTAGATTCAAAAGAAGTTGTGAAGTGATTGTTTTTGTATCTGTCTATTATATCCTTGAAAAACTATTTCATTGTAAATGATTTGTGAAAATCGAAAAGGATTTTAACTCCATTTCCGTTCGTGAATTGTGGTTTGAAATATTTCCATTATTTATATTCATGGTTGTTTCTTTCTTTACCGGATTAATAGTGGGTTTTATCCTAAGAAATTATTTGATCGTATTGGTGGTTTTTCATTATCTATGATCATGTTGCTTTGAGTGGACATTTATGTTGAATCTTGGTGGTTTTTCATTATCTATGATCTTGTTGCTTTGACTGGACATTTATGTTGAATCTTTATTCCTATATGGACTAGAGACTTAAGAGTGAGTGGTGGATTCTGGTCAGTTGTTTGTATTTTCTTTATTGGGATTTTTATATATTTTCTCTTACTTAACACCCTTAATTACATATTTCCTCACACCTAAAAAGCAATTACATATTTTCTCTTTTCATGTCAAATTATCAAGTTACTCATATCTCTTACCATTAATAAATCAATTAAAAAACAAAGTTATATTAATAATTATAGAGATAAACCCACGCCATCAAATCATCTTCTCCAACCTACTTCCGGCAAGCTCGATTTTTCCGGCAAGCTTCTGGTCATCTCATCACCACCATAAATGAATACCACTACTTTTTCCCTCAGAATCCCGCCGCTCATGTACACTTTTTGATTATACTAGAGTTATTTTTGTTGTAAAAAAAATTTTAATCCAAAACTTTTATATTGACTATTGATTAAAAAGTTCGATGTCAATTGGTTTATTAGTGTTCCATATGTTAGTTTTTACATCGACTCGGTTTGGATTGAACTTGAGTAGATATGTAATTGATGTTTTAAGGAAGCGGATATATGTAAATATGTGTGATTTAGGGAAGGAAAAAATGTAATTGATTTTTAAAGAATAGGTAAATATGTAATAAGGCAACTTGTTGATTGTTGGTTCTTTAAATTTTGTCCCAAACGATTATATTATAGTTAAATCAATTCTTCATCACCACTTGGATTTTAATCACTCTAATTTCTAAAGCCATTTTTATTATTAAAGAAGCAAATATTCTAAGTTTTAAGAAAAAACTCATACTCAATAAAAAAGGTTTTTTTGGTTGAAGTAGTTTGAATCTTTTAGGTTATGAGAAAATGCTTAAAGTTAAAAGCTCATACTAGTAGTGCTTAAAAAACTACAAGGCTGCTATTAGCGTTTAAAAAGGGGATTACTCCATATAATAATAACCAAGTTTTAAAGTTGTTCTAATAAGGTCAGTGGAAAAATCTTTTGTTCCAATCAGATAATTGAAGTTTCTTTTTTGTTCCAATCCTAAATATTTTATATGAATAGCAAGTAATCTAGGTTTTTTTTTCTTAATATTTTGACTTTGCATAATAACTTTTAAATGTTGGGAAAATTAGTAAAAATGAGAAATATAATTTTAAAATTCCAAAAAAATGCAAAAAAAAAAAAAAATTCGAAAAATTGCAAAAATATTAAAAAGAAACAAAGGTAATGGCTATATTTTTATCTTTTTGTTATATTGTTTTGAATTTTAATAGACTTTTGGAGTTATAACTTTTTACACAACCTGATGTTATAATTTTAATAGACTTTTAGAGTTATAATTTTTGAAACAAAAATTGCACGACCTGATATTATAACTTTTGCAAATTTTTTAAATTTTCGCAATTTATTGCAATTTTTTGATTTTTTTTTTTTGCAATGTTTTAGAATTTTAAAATTATATTTCACATTTTTTACTAATTTTCCCAACCTTGAAAAGTTATTATGCAAAGTCAAAATATTAAAAAATATATATAAATAAAGAAAACCTAGATTACCTAATATGCAGGTAAAATATATAATATTGAAACAAAAAAGAAACTTCAATTACCTGATTAAAACAAAATATTTTTTCAGTGACCTGATTGAAACAACTTTAAAACTTGGTTACTATTATACGGAGTAAATCCTTTAAAAAAAGCTACAGGTTTTTAGTATTTAAAATTTTACAAGTTTGGTACTTGAAATTCCATAAGCTTTTGCTAATGTGTATAATAGTTATGCATTTAACCCTTATTCAAAACCAACGTAACATCTCGGATTTTTTGTATTTGTTTAAAACGATTCGAGAATGTAATTCGGATCTTTCAAACTATTTAAAACTTGTATTTATTGGTATTAGGGCTGGCAATTCGTGTCTTAACAGGTTTAACAGGTATGAAGCGACGCGCAAAACAAAAGTATAAAACATGAATACGACTTGTTTAACTACTTTATATGTCATGACTATAAGACAGTTTTAAGTTCCATGTACCAATAAGGGAATATAATGGAGCATAGCCTACTAATTTCAATTATTTAAGAAAATTAAAAAATCACATACCGCACTTTTTTGCTTAACAGGTCTTATCGTGTATTTAACAGGTGCCCAATTGCCAGCCCTAATTGGTATTTACATTGGTTTAACTTATTTTATAGTTTCATAACTTTTAATCATGCCAAATAGTCATTAACAACCTTTAAAATCGCTTAAAACGGCTAGAAATCGCATTTTCGGAAACTACAGTAACTAATTTTGCCAATTCTTTCCTATTTTCGATTAATTTAACGAAACTTAAGCTCCAAGAAATGCTATTACATATCCCAAGACGTTTTCTTGTTGTCCAACTCGATATCCCTATGTTATTATACCCGATTTTGTCATTAATTGATTATTCGGTTTCCTAAAATAACTATTTCCTAATAAACAAGTTTTAACCCTTGATATTTAAGCTAGACATATCATAAAACCCTAAATTATTAGTTCAATACTAGCCACCATATCTAAAATCCATGAAATTCCCCTTTCCCCATTGTCGGTTTCTTCAATTTCTTTAAGTTTTTCAAGCTTTCGTTGACTTTAAAGCTTTAAGACCATTTGACCTCGATTATCTCTTGTTCCATTCATCGTTCGGGTAAGTTTTCTTCTTCAATATTATATATTTTTATCCGTAGAAAAAAAAGCCTTCAATAAATTTTACCGATTGAGGAAGTTTCAGTGGTCAATTGCTTTCGAACCCGTTTAAGGGCATACTGGTCAACAACTTTGACAAATAGATTTCTAATAATTCTGGTCATAACCGGCTTTCGGTCCAGAAGACTTTTATTTTCATATCGATATTTTAAGGCTACTGACCAAAACCCGACTTCCGAATCGCTGTTCGAATTCTGGTCAGTACTAGCTCACTTAAACGTTTAATTTAACATAACCGGAGATCTAGACGTTCGTTTGGAACGATTCAAGCGGCAAGGAGTTCGTTTTTACTCATGTTTTCATATCTCAAAGTTTTAGGTTCAGTTAGTTTGTTTCGTTTGACGCGTTAATAGACGACTCGCTTAAATACTAACTTGTTTATCGTTATCATTATACACTTGCCTTCGGTTTAAGGTGAGTTTGATCATTCCCCTTTTTATCTACTGTTTTCAAAAGTTTTTGGTACATATGCGTACTTATTATATTTTTATATCATATATATACACAGACTCGCAAACATAATTATTGTGTGTATGTCAATTAAATGTTAAATGCTATTTGCTCATGTGTTTATTTTATCGCATTCGGAGAGGTCCAACATATTCTCATTATAGTATGATCATACGGTCGTCGTAGTAACCGGAGCCCGATTATCTTGGCGAAGGTAAACCGACAATCTCAGTCATTGTAGCCAATGCCCAATTCGTTTGGCAACGGTTTAATGGCACACTAGCATGTCTATGGTTTGTTATGGTTTGATTGATTACTACTCACATATGTTTGTTTGCGCGTTTAACATTATCATATATTATATACATATTATTGTTAGTGTCAAAATTGGTGATCATCTCACTCAACATGTATTGTTGACAAACTTTGTTATTTTCTACGTATATGCAGGTTCTTTTTGAATTGAAGTTTGACGTGAAAAATACACCTAGACAAGACCTTATGATTCAATGAAGAAAATCAGTATTTAAGTTCATATTGGATTATATTTACTTATTTGAATTGTTTGTATTATTTGTAATTTGTGTGTACTATTTGAAAATAAAATAATTAAATAGATATTGTCATTTATATTCATGATAGTATCTTCGAGCTGTGAGCAATCGGATCACGCCCCGACATTTCCGCTTTAGGTTGGGGTGTAACAACCAACTAACCCCATGACTTTTTAAATGGCCATAACTTTTTCACACGTTAACATTTAAAAAAAATATATATATCATAAAAACAAACATTTTATTTTCTTTAATTTGAGTATGGTATTGTTATACTTATTTAACTTTAAAAAATCAACATATTATGTGATTACCGGTTAGGATCGGCAACAAGTCGAGTCAGGCGAGTTCGAGTTATGTGTAAGACCAAATTAGGGTGGAAGGAGTTGATGCAAAAGGGGTTAATTTAGTTCGGTTCGTCTTGGTACAGTTTTGAGTCAAAAGGGGTCGGGTCATAACAGGTTTCAGATTAGAACAATGTCAAACGGGATTCGGATCAAAACGGTTGGTTTAAAAAAATTATCTATTTGAAAATGTTGTATATTTCAGCTTTAATTCTTGATTTTCGCCACTGGTTACACACTTACACGAATTACACGTCTACATTCAGGTTATGTGTGCAATGTCATCAGGTGAATCATGTAGCGACACTGATTATATGGTTGGTGTCAGGTTGCACGCTCACCCCACCACACCGCGCGAGTACCCAGCTAGTTTTATTAAAAGTTCCAACTATTATGCTAAACACCTAAATATTTTAAAAAAAACTTCAGCTAACAGCTACCATTTTCCAGCCACCAACTACCAGCCACTAGCTTTCAGCCAACAGCTAGTTTGCCAAACATACCCAACCTTTTACAAGTGTAACGGTTCAAATAACCAAAATTATAAATTTTCATTTTTTTCTGGTACCAAAATAAAGATTAATACAACTTTTTAGTTGTTCTAATACATTTCATTCTCATTTATCTTTAAATAAAATTAAATTCCATAACTTAAGCAAATGCGGTAGTCCCAAATTACACTCAAAACTTATTTCAAGCTTAGAAGATTAAAGTTCGACGTTATATTATATATCCTGTTCATTTTTCTCAAAATTACGATGATATATGGGGTGTTAAAATTGTAAAAGCTCATGTTAAAAATAGTGAAGAGATCGATACTGTACCGAAAATTCCGGTCCCGAAAATCATAAATTCGGGAAATATCGCTTAGCACATCATAAATTCGGTACCGGTATTAAAGGTAAAAAATTCGGGAAATACCGGTACCGGTCCCGAAACTAAAAACTTTGGTATCGATTCGGTACCAACGGTACCAAATCGGTATAGATTTCGGTACCGGTACCAAATTTGTCCATCTATAGTTAAAAATAACCAATGCATGTGCTATTGTCCATAATATATTTTTTAATATCTTCCAATCAAATTACATTAATGGCGTGTTTCAATACGTTTACAATTTTACATTATGATTGGCTTCTTTTAAGAAACTAATATAATATTGTCATGTTGTAGCTTATGTTATAAAATAAAGTGTCTAAACTTTGCTTTTATATTTAACTTATTCATTTGATTAACTATGAAGCAGAATGAATAAAACAATTCAGAAAAGTTTGAACTCAAAAAAATTATTTTTTCTAAAAAGCCTTGGATCTTTTAGTCGCTTTAGGCCACTAATATGCTAAGCGTAGTCTATTAATTTATTAATTAAACCATGCTAATCTAGACACTAAGTAATAATTATAGACTTTTAAACTTAACTTAAAGTACTAACCGACAAGTGTACCGGTCGACTCTAGTACAATTAAGTAAGTCCGAATATTGAACCCACAGACTCTTTAAATTACGTTAAAAAGCTAACTAGACTCAACTGACTGACACGACTATATATTTTATCTTTATTAAGGGGGTTTTACTAAAATACTAAATTAGGATGATAAACAAGAAAAGAATTCATGGTGAACATCATAAGAAATACATAAAACGAGAGAATTAGGATGATAAAACCCATGGTTTTCGATCCAGATTTATAAGCGCTTCGCCCAGTGATTCATAACCTTCAAAACTTGCAATCATAAGCTCCAAGACTCTCCAAAATCGACCGGTTATTGTGTATTGAATTTAGGGCTGTTATAATGATCATTATATAGTGATTAGAGGCTCAAAACCCTTCAAACGAACAGAACTTTATGGAAAAACGGGCTTTCTGCATCGCGCAAGGAGCAAAACTGACCAGCTCACATGACGCCATGTCGAAAAACACCAAAAACGGGCATATATAGGCACGTGCGTCGCTCGACGTACTTTGGTAGGCTGGTCGCGTGATGCGGCCTACTCCTATCGGTCCAATTCTTGCGTCGATCCGGTCCAGTTCATTCCTGGTTCTTCCGCTTCTTGGTTTTTACTCGTTTTAGTTCTTTTCAGCCGTGTTTAAGTCCCAAGTACACGAAACAAATAAGTTACCAATATACTAGTCCAAAACGAAAACAAACTAAAAATAATTAAAAAAAAAATGATACATATTATACAAAGGAAATCATGTGTATTTAGCACTATATCAGCCACCAAAATGGCTTATTCACCTGTGGTTGACTGTGTGTGATATCATGTGTATTTATACTAGAAATTGTTAGGGCATGCGTAATGGGGCTTCATCCCCCACATTTTTGCACCCAAACCACTCGAACACCACTGGCAACGACATTGGGGGCATATGTGTGGACCCCATTTACTTCACCAACCAATAATAAACCCCTGTTTCATCTTTTTATTTATTTTATTAATTTAAATATAATTACAAAGGCTTTCAACTATTACACATAAAACTATAAAAAGCCATGGCGTTGGTGTAGAGAAAAATGACTGTTTTCAGTCTCTCCACTGCGATGCCCTTAAATTTCGCTATCATGATGATAACCACCTTGATTGACGTTGCAATCTTTATTCTGATTGGTGGTAAAAAAAAAAGTATACCCTACTCAAAACTTACCATATGAGCAAAGCATCACTAGTGAGATTGAAACTGTCCTGATCCCATAGAATAGGACACCATGGGTTATATCCAACTCAATTGAAATGGGTTAACCTATTTTTGTATATAATGATTTTCTTAAAGCTATATAACACAAATGTTGAGTTTCTTTTTAATAATTTTGGTTTAAGAAACTCAACTGAAATACAAAATAAAGACTTGGTCATACATAGGCATAGTTATAAAAACTAAACCTTATTTAAAATTATATAAGTCAAGAATTAGTTACTTTAGTGTTTGTTAGTTAAGATGTAATTATAAAGTAGTATCATCTATTAATTATCACATATAATTATATTATAATGTATCCTAAGAACTTTCCAAGCTCAAGTTTCTTTTTAAGAAAGTGTCGCAATCAATTCTAGATTATGTCATTGCTAATGTCATATTAGTATTTCAATAATTCTCCATGAATATTAACACATAACTCGCTCTGAACTAACAAATTTTCTTTTTATATTATGATATGAAGTAATAACTAACAAACTAAAATTTGGTTGCATGCCTTTTAAAAATTGCAATATAGCTTCACACAAGGTTTCTATACTTCTGATATGGCATAAATAACATTAAAACTTCTTAAAGTTAGGTTTAAAATTCCAGAAAGTCAGAAAAGTGTTTATTTATAGAGATTCAGTAAAAGAATAACTAAAGTTGTGAAAATTATATGCATGAAACCGCATAATCGGATATTCGGATGACAAGAACCCAAAATATTGAACAAGCATCTTGGTACAAAAACTGATCTCATCAATCAATGAGTTTTTTGGATGTTTTTCGCAATCATGAATTGCAAAGAATACACACTCTTGGATTCACATTGCTTTTGCATAGTGTATAAGAACTAACACCTTTACATTATATCCCAATCCACCTATAATATAAACATTAGATAATAGAGGTGTGACATGTTTTTTTTATAAACAGATTCATGTCATGAGATAGATGAAAGATGAATCTTAAAATACTTTAAAATGACTTTCATTCGCAAAGTAATATAAAGGTTTATGCTTATAATTTTTATTGCCTTCTTTGAAAACATTGTAGCATAATCGATAAAAGGAATTAAAAAAATGGAGTGAACTCTTACGTTTCATGTGTCTCAGGACAAGTCTTAACCTGAGTATATATATCACATAAAAATACAAGTAGGCATGATGAATCTACGAACCAGCTATTCGATATCAATGGATAAAAAATTAGAAAACATTAACCACATAAGAAGCAAGAGCTTTTTATTGACTAACTCATACACATTTATACTACTCTTAAGTTCATACCATTTATACTACTCTTAAGTTCATACCAATTTATACTTTTCATTTTCAACGCCTTAATACCATTAGTTACAAGACGTTCCTTTAATGAAAGTTTTTCAACATGAATATAAAGATACGGAGGCGCGGTCCTAATAAATAATAATGATGCACCAAATGTATGAATTGAGAGCCATGTGTGATAATTATTCTTGAGGGTACATTCCACCCAAAAATTAGATAAGGTAATTTTTAATTGTTAGCTCTTAGTTTTGTTTTAGTCTTAGTTTAACCTTAGCGAATAGATTCTTTAGAGCGTATAGGTGGTTTCAAGATTGAAAGGTTGGTATTCACCCACCCTACCTAGACCCCATAATATGAGTGAGATTTTTTTTATACGTATGTTTGTACGTTGTTTTTATGGGTAGACGAAAAAGTATATTTATGATACGAAAAAAGTATGTATGTGACTATAAAACCATATATCTTGTTCTTATAGAACAAGCAAACACACACTTTAAAAGTAACTAGTTTTATTATTATTTTTTTCCCTTATAATTTTCTTAGCTTTTATTTATGATTTAAAAACACTTTTAAAAGGTATTAGTAGAAATAATTTGAGAAAAATCATGATATACAACTATTGATTAGCATGCCGACATGAAATCAGGTGCAGGAGAAGCGTGGCGAATTGAAAGTGATGATCATGATGTTACGTAATACCACTTGTCCATGTACCTAATTGATTGGTTTACATCTATCACTTGTAATCAGATGGATCTCGACTCGTATATGATATAATATCCACTTCACTTAAAAATAATAATGGTTTCATTAATTTAACTTTATCTTAACACCAATGATATCATTATTATTCTTTTTGTCTCGGTTTATTTGCATATAAATAAATTAGATATAATCAACAAGTCATTAGAAAATTCAATTATACACCCAATCAAATCTCAACTTTAACATTCTAAGGAGAAATTAGACAGCTAATGACACTTTATGTAACTAAATTAAAAGTAATGAGATAAGGAAAGGAACATAGATAATATACAATTTTAATATAATCTCTTTTTTAACTTATTCTAAATTATCTAATCATTATTATGGATAAAAAACATGTTAAATTATCTAAGGCTATTAATCGACACAGGTGGTTATAACAATTTCATTTCTCTTAACTATAGTGGATGAAGTCTTTATGAAGGCATTTTTTCGTCATGTCACCACTGGGGCTTTTTGCCAAAAAAATGTGTAGTGATGAAGCCTCTCTAATCATTACTCGATTATTATAATTTAAATTAAATAACATAAATGTGATTATTTGGAGTTTATGGGAACAGATTTGATTGGTTGAAGAATTTAAAAGAGAGGCATTGTGTACAAAGAGCCTAGCTCAAAAAGCCCCGGGTTGAGGCATCCAAAATGCCCCGCCACACATGGTCATAGGCACAAGCAACTACATTATCCAAGGTAGGGGTGTTCTTATTTATTCGGGTTTCGGGATGTTTGGGTCGGGTTGTTCGGATTTGAGCTCAAAACAAATTGACCCAAATAAGTTTGGTTTGTTCGGGTTTCGGGTTATACGGGTCGGGTAAATTCGGGTTGGGTTTCGGGTTTAACCAATTAAAAAAATTCCACCTTTAACAATATCATAAATTAAAAAACCATATTCCGAGCCGTTATAAACCCATAATATGCAGTTATATTCAACAATAGCATATATTATTTAGCAAAACATAAAATTTATCATACAAGAATGCGTTAGACGGGATGAAGGAGCATTGTAGCAAGTGGATTAATACTTGTACAGATTGAAGAAACATGCTCAACAAATATTGGTTTAAATACTATGCTATTTAAGTTTTTGAATTGAACATACATTCTCAACAAGCTTTATGGCTATTAATACATTGGGATGTGATAGATCCAATATTAATTGGAGTCTTGAGAACAACCGAACAAGAATACATAAGGTCACTGTGCTACTTCACCGCTAAACTACCCTATAAAATTAGGGATACATGCATCGATGTATTATACTTCAGGTTATTCGGGTCAACCCGAATCTGGGTATTTCAATCCAAATACCGACCCAAATATTTTATCTCTGGTTCGGGTTAGGAGTTTAATTGGTTTGGGTGAATTTGGGTTGGGTTATTTGGGTCTCGGGTCGCTTCGATTCGGGTTTGTTATTCGGGTATGGTTAAAAAACACACCCCTAATCCAAGGCCATTAATTGTGTGACCTAGACTTTTTTGAGTAAACACATCTGCATACCTGCATGTGTATAAATTAGATACATATACGTGGTACGTTTTGGATGGAGTCGTGTGAGTAGAAACAAAAGAAAAATTGATTAATGAAAAGATAACCATTTAATTTTTTTTCAACATTCTCTTAGTTTGATTACATGTATTCAACTTGTACCAAGCTTAGAACGTTATGCATTTCAATCTCGTGTTTGTATCCAAACTCGATAAAGTCAGCAAACAACATGATTCAATTTAAAACGCCCATACATCCTAATAGCATAATTGCTAGCAAAACTACAACAAAATCTTTCATAATCTCGACTCAATTTACAAACACAAAATCATTAAACTACAAACCAAACATTTAAATAAAACAAAACCACCATAATATAAAATTATCATTTTTGCCAAAAAGAACCCAATTCAGAAACTTGAAATGGAAGGATAATTGCACCACAAACCTAAAGTCCTCACACCAGCACACCTATTTAACACAAATACCACACAAATTTACAGATTTAACCTCCATTTTTACACAACACTTCCAACTAATAAGCACCGGTAATCTCAAATAGGACCAACTTCTCCACTTTCATGAGCTTCTTTCACTCTCTTATCATACTCATCTTCTTCCCCTTCATCTTCATCTCCACCTTCTCCCTCTTCTTCTTTCTCATCCTCCTCATCATCCTCGTCCTCATCCCCCCATCCATACCCACTGTGGGGCCGCGGGACTGGTGGTGCTACCCGTGCCTCCTCAACAATCTTCATGATTTCCTCCACACTTTGAGGAGAAAATGTTGGATTCTCCTTCCTGTAATATGCAGCCTGTGCAGTTTCTGTTAGTTCCCGAGGCAAGTTCTTCAAGAACCACGGATGACTCTTGATTTCCTTCAAAGTGATTCTCTGAAACACAACCAAAACATAAACAAATTTTTAATGTTTTGATATTGTTTTATGGGATTGAATAATATTATAATATGTGTTTGGTATGCATACCCTCAATGCATTGGCAACAAATATGCGAGAAAGAAGGTGCCTACAGTCTTGAGATATGTGAACATAGTCTGGGATTTTGTATTGAACAGCCATTATACGCTGCGGGTCAAAGTTAAAGGTCAAAGTCAATATGAGTAAGTCAAAAGAAATGTCATTATAGAGCAAGTTACTTGAATTGTTTTCCTAAAGTTCTTGGGATCTTCTTGGTCTTCAAAAGGGTACGCCCCCACAAGCATCACGTAAAGTGTCACTCCACACGACCAAACATCCGCTGTCTAAACACCACAAACCAGAATTCACAGACACCAAGAATATAGAATTTGAAAATCTAATAAAAATGTTGGATAAAAGATGTACACAATCAACAAATATTTCACAACTTTCATCAACATCTGCTTAGCGCAATTTGCCACGGTCACCAAGAAAACACATACCCAAAAAAGAATAAGAATAGCAGAGACAAGATATTTTACCTTTCCATCATATTCTCTACGAGAAAGAACCTCAGGAGCAATGTAAGCAGGGGTGCCAACAGTGGATTTAGGTCTCGAGTGCAGCAGTGATGACTGCAAAATAAATCAATCACATTGAAAATAATAATACATCCAATTTACTTAAACAATATACTTGACGATGGTTATAGCATTAATACCTTTGAGTAGCCAAAATCACATATTTTGAGGCGTGGTGCAGGGCTCCCATCTAACAGAGTGTTCTCAAGCTTCAAATCTCTATGGCAAATTTGCTGCACAACATTAATAACACATAAATTAATGAAATATAATCACATATGACATCATATCAATGCATACACAACAAGGATCATTATATGTACCATAAAATGACAGTAGTGAACTCCAGATATCAGCTGCTGGAAGAAGTATCTAGCCTAGAAAAAATCAACAGAAAACATCAAGACTGATGAACGATCCACTAACCTCAATCAAATAAAACAATTCTTGTTTTTTAATATCAATACAACCTCATCTTCACTGAATCTTCCAGCATTACAAATCCTCTCAAAAAGCTCTCCGCCCGCAGCATACTCCATCACAATAGCAAGGTGTGTAGGAGTAAGCACCACCTATTAATAAGCAAATCAAAATCACCACCAATTCAACTTAATAAACAATCTATACCGTCACAAAAACAATGACCTGTTACCTCTCGAAAGCGAATAATGTTGGGGTGCCGAAGCGATCTGTGATTAATGATTTCCCTAGCAACATTCTCATCAATCTACAACCAAACATAACATATCCTAATCATAATAATTGCATTAAAATAAGAGGAAAACCATGTGTGTATGTATTTATATATCATATACCTTGTGACCTCTTTCGATATACTTCATAGCAACAAGCTCTTTGGTAACCTTGTTCCTCATCAATCTGGCAACACCAAAGTTACCAGATCCTATATCCTTCACAAGCTCGTACTTGTCCATTACACTGATTCTAATTCCAATTCAATCGAAAACCCTAAGAGAGAGAGGAAGAAGTACGCTACAGATTTTTATTAAAAAAATTGGGAATCAGGGATCGGGAATTGAATTATTGGAGTGGATTGATTGATTTGATTCGTTTGTTGTGTTGTGTTGAGTAGCAAGCAAAAAGTGAAAACCCTAATTGAGGTAGAGCTGGCAATTAGGGGTAATTGATGGTGTAAAGAAGAGATTTGGGGAAAAAGACGTGAGGGAGTTTACGGAGGATTAAAGGAAAGTATTATTATTATTATTATTATTATTATTATTATTATTATTATTATTATGAGAAAGAAAGAAAGAGAACATGCAGCCCAACAGCGAAAAGGGTTCCTGCTGTCTGTCTGTGTGTGTATGTGATATGAATGAATATCTTGTGTGCGACAGAGAGAATAATAAATATATAAATTAAGGTTAAGGTTAAGGTTAAGGTTAAGGTTAAGGTTAAGGTTAAGGTTAAGGCTATTATTATATGGCCCATATGGGGTTATCATTATCATAGGTTAATAATTTCATTTGGGTCACCCAATTTAATTCCATTGAAATTTGCTTCCAATATTTAATTTGCTCCCACCACCACCACCCCTGCCACTATCGTTGTCGCCTCCGTTATCACTATTTCCACTACTTGTATTGTTATCGGCACCATTTCCATCGTTGGCCCATCATCGTTGATGTGACCACCAGCATCTAACCTGCATCGAATTCATAGTTGATGTGGTTTCATCGCCTATCTTTTGGCTATCAACACCTGCACCACCAATGTCGCAACCCATCCCCCCCCCCCCTCTTTTTCGCCTACGCCACCTTAGGCGGTGGGTGCAGCACCTGGCCTCGAAGACATGAGCGCATGACCATCAATTGGTATCTGTTTTGATTTATTTCGAAGTTTACGCAGCGGAACATATTTATTTATTTAATAACTCGTAAGTTAAAAAAAGATACTCATTTGTAAAACTTAGATTTTGAATACCCTTTTGTTATTACAAAACATTCTTTTACATCACATTCTTTCTAAAATGCGTACAAGAATTTCAGAATAATCAGCCACAAGGGCTTATATCTGCCTAAGGAGTTGTCATCTGTAACACCTATGCATTTTCATGCATGAAATCACTAGTCTTTTATACTCGTATTTAATAAGGTCCGTGTATTAGTTCATCATCTATATTATTATGGAATCATATATTATTTATTTCTAGTTATTAACATTATTTTCATATGCACAATTATATGTTTCTATGTACATTTAGTTATACATGGCTAATCGTTAACGTGACACGTTTAACCGGAATGCCTAGATTTAATATTTGTCATTGTCAATTTTATCTTAAAGTAATTTTATTTATATCCTTTAATTCAAATTAAGAATAACCTTCTAGAATATTCTATTCTTGATCTTCAAGATTAGCCTTATCCAAATTTGAATTCAAGTCCTAGTCAAATTCTATCTCTAATTAATCATAATCTCTTCTCTAAACACCCCTATAAATAGAACTCCCTAGCACCCCTAAAATTCATTCCAAACCTGCATATTCCAAAGCCCCAAGGTTGATAATTCGTGATCATCATCCTCTCAAAGATTCACAACTCGTTTCCTTCCTAGTAAGTTCTAATTTCCGTTTAATGTTTTGTTCTTTCATTCTGCAGAAAAACCTTTTATTTCAACGCTTAGATCTCGGTCATAATATATCCAAATCACGAATTTCAAAAGCCTAAATTGGTTCTTTATGTGTCTAGTATCTCTGTAATTTTTGGTGTAAAATTTTATAAACTTTAAAAATGTTTTTATTATTTTTCTTTAACAAAGGGTCTTGCTGAAAATCCTAACACATAACTTTAGCCTCAAAACGAATGTCATAACTCACTCATGTTTACGAATTATGACCCAATTTTTGGATATATTGTAGACCTTCTAATTATAAAAATTATCCAACTGGAATCTCCTCAATTTGTTAAAGTATCGATTTTTAGTGATTTTTCTACTAAACTAACTCAGAATCAGACCCCTAGGTAGTCTATGAATTTTATATATTTTTTTATAACACTTAAATCTTATAAAAATATATATATGTAAAAAAACTCATACGGTTACAAGATATAAAATTTTCGTAATCTAACTCAAAGGTTTACTATTTTTAAAAATTCGTGTATTGAATAGTAAACAACCTATTCTTTTATGGAAAAGATAATCTAAAACCCTAAACCATAAAGTATCACTTGAAACCCTAAAATCCAATTGTACTTCCAAACAAACACCAAGTCTATAGATATTCAACCAAAGGTTCTGTCACCAAGGCTACGGCCTAAGGAAAAACCAAGTGGCGTGTCCGGGCGTGAATGGACCCACTTACCTTTTCCTGGGAACCTGAGGTCGGAGATTCTATTCCACCGAAATACGGTCACATTCTAACAACTTTCTTGATCATTAAGGCTCTAAACAAAAGCGTTACAAGTCTCAATTCATCAACGAATGTTAGTTCATAGCCCCTTTTCATGCTTTTAAACGTTTTATACTTCGGGGTGGAAACATGCAACTTATTTACCTTATGTTTTATACATGCTATTTGATTTAAGATTTATTTCATTATATTCGTTATGTGTAATCATTACAAGTGTATACTTAATCGCATGTACAACCATTAACTTGTTAAGCCCGTGGTAGTATGATGATAGATCTATTGGCCCGACCCGCCCACGCAGGCCTTAGGTAGAGGCTTGTGTGTTCAGAATCCGACGATCGTTAAACATTAAACATAATAGTCTAATCGTGGATTAGATGACTCGATAAACGTGTCAGAGGTTTGGTTGTAATCACAAAGTATACAAAGTAACTTAACACATATGGATTGCTTTCAACTTAAAACTTATTTTATTAAAACCTATGTTCTCACCAACTATTTTTAGTTGACACACTCGCATATTTTTCAGGTATTGGAAATTTGTTTGTTGAAGATTACTTGATGCAAGATATAGGATTGCATGATTGGACCTAGATGACTATAAAACAATTCATTGTATCTCTGTATTGCTTGATATTAAATTAAATTTAACGACTATTGTAACACGTAGTATCATGTGTTATGAACAATCACCGTCTCACCTCGGCGTATTCCGCCGTCGGTTAGGATGTGACATCATCCTTTTAGCATTCTGCCATTGGTATTTCATATCCTTCCATGCAATTACATGAAAATGCATTTTTAAAACTTGTCGGCAAGTGTAGATGAATAACGCCAATAGACACAATTTTTTTTTTACGTATTTGGTAAGAATACATAACCCATTTAACCATAATGACTTTAATACGTCTATAGACTCAACGGGACTATTTCACCTAAGGCTGCAACCACAAAACAGTATCAATTATATTTAGTTTTACGTACGCCTACTATTGAACACGTACTAGCCATGCTACAACGGTTCATATGTAACATGTATATACCTTGAATCCAAGTGCAAGTGCAATTATGGCGTGAATGTTTTTATATGTAGACTACTGCTATGCATCAAAGGTTTTGAAAATCATTTAAGCCATTTGATATGCATGAAATCATTTTCATGTTTAAAAAGAGTTTACGTATTCACCTTGTAATATTTTTATATGTTAAGCTTTCATGTAACCGAATACGATTCTTTAACCTATAATCAGATCATAGGTTTGTATTAAATCACCCAATCTAACTTTACGATACCAGACCATCACATATCCAGTTTTGAAGGTTCAAACATTGTTCAGAATGTTTATCTCGTTTATCATGTTTAAAACATTTAAAATATCTTTCACTTTTTGATAGACCATCAAACAACAAGACGATTAGTCCATTTGTCTAACTAGTCCTGTTTTATTAAAAGGCACTTATTCATCATGAAAAAACATTCATTTTGTAAAAAAAAATAAAAATAAAAAACTTTAAAAACTATTTTGTATAATTTGATATTCCAACTTTTGACTATAACATTGACTAAGATCACATCTTAGACATAACATAAATAAATCCAAAAAAATAATTACTTACACCTCAAAACCAGGTTGAAACGATTTTTAAACGCTTGGGCGAAGCCTTCACGTCTTTATATGAATGAGCGGAGCTTTCTTCTCGACTAGGCAACTCTCATAAACGAGGCTCGGGGTACGAGTATGGCGAGAGAGAAAATCGGATTGAAATGATTCGCGACAACAATTGAACGGCCTTATTTAATATAGCTCGATTCGCAGACCGATAGGGTTGTTGTGTCACAGTATGTGTGTCAACTTCTCGCAAATCATAAGATATTTTGGCTTGGCGAACCGTTTGCACCTGGCATGATGGTTCGTCATCATGTTGAGTCATTTGACAAGCGCCTCCTCAATGGTTCGCCATCTGACACATGTCAGCACGAGATTCATTCATTAACCAGGTCTTAACGGACCATTATGATGAGTTGGGTAGTAGTTCGCTACTGTATGTTTTTCATTATTCTTGTTTAGACATGAACTATTTAACCATTTGGCTCATGTACTTCAAAAGGTGATATTTTGGAGTAAGATATTTTTTTAAGATGTCACATAGAATAAAAATGTAGGGATGAGGCGGTCACGAGTGTATATTCAAATGCGATGATATATATCAAACGCGCCCTAAATGCTAGGATTGCTTTTGTTATCAAAATGCATTACACCTTCAAATTGTTTTGATAGACTCAAATTCCTTTGAATTCAGAGTCCTTTTTACAAATTTAAGTGCCAAATATAGTTACTTTAATTTCTCTTTTGACAAATACTAATTTACAAAAAAAAAGTTATATAAATCAAGCCCGCCCGAAGTCACTTGTAAAATATATTATAAGCTTATTTTCACTGGTGTCCCGTTTTTTATTTCAATAATAATATACAAGCCATGATTTAAATGAGTAAAAAACCTAATTCAAGAACATCATCATCATCATCATCATCATCATCGTACTCAGTATATCCCACCAATAGCAAAGCCATGGTAGGGTCTGAGGAGGGTAAGATGTAGGCAGCCTTACCTCTACCCCATAGGGATAGAGAGGCTGCTTCCGGTGAGACCCCCGGCTCGATAGTAGTTTTGCATCAAGCCTTGGACATAAGGCACATAGCACTCAATCATCGGGACACCGGCTGATCGGTGCATGTACCCTTATCTTTCAGCTATCAACGCCACTACATGATGCCTGATTAACCGTCCGTCACTTTTAACGTTATTTTCACGAGATTAGTAAAATAACGTCAAAATTAGTGCAATTTCACTTTTGCCCACCCGAGGGTTCACACATATATACATCATATGTGCGCACCGCAAGCAGGGTGCACATATTCGGGAAACACATAATAAATAAAATAACGTGTAAATACTAATTCGGGAAAAGGGAACAAAGAAAAAGAACTTTGCATGTAACACTAAAATGTATCAAGACATGATTTGGTGACATTCTTTTTAGAACTTCTGGTTGCTAAAGAGAAACATGATTTTATATGTGTGAATTGGGAGAAATACGGTTTACAGAATCATGTAAGTTGGTACCTGAACCATGTTTATATATCTCCCTATTATTATTAACTTAAGATATTCAAGATACCCAATATTATTAGAAGATACAAAATATATTCTACCTAGGTTTATTGATACAGTTACTTTACTTAGTATTGCTTTGTTAGGTAACAATTGTTTTTATATACTTGACATTATATTCATCGAGATCAATGAGAATTATAGGATCAGTCTCCTTCATGGTATCAAAGCTTTGGTTCTAAAAATACCTTCTTTTTCTTTTTCTATCCACACATCTCCATGGCCAGCGATGATAAACCGGCTACCGGTGGATCCAAACATGCCCTCCACCCCGCCTATACAGTCACAAACATCCAACACAAAATACGTACCCTTGATGGCAAATTGTTTACCTGCATGTCATGGGTAAAACTATTCAAACTCCACGTAAGAGCATACAAAGATCTTGACCATATCGACGGAACTCCTAAGCCTAATGCCGATGACCCGTCTTTCGCCCGGTGGTCGAAAGTCGAAAACATCAGTTATATAATTTTTATGTTACTAAAAGTGATTGAAAGCTACTTTGACAAATTTCACCATTGTTGGTTCAAAACCCCCATATATATATAAATGGTGAATAAAACACTTATCTAACAAGTGTGACGCCTTTTAACTTGAACTACCTTTTTATGTTTCATAATGAACAACCTTTTTTTCTATAACACTGGTGACTGATCCTTAAGAGTATTATATATTTTTTTCGTGCCATTATTGCGCAATGACCATGTTAATCTCTGTATGGTCATCGGATGTCCCAAAAGGGACAAGAGTATTATCTGTGACCCGTAATTATTCTTTTAAGAAACTCCTATAACTTTTTTTCTTGCGACCAGTAACAAAGTCAGATTCCCCATCTCACTTGCACGTGTGTGCCTATATATGTGTGTGCTCGCACTATAATTGTAAATATGGTCCCTCATGTATTTTTTATTTGACGCCATTTCACAAAAACCTCTTTAAGTTTGATAGTAACTATTATATAATAACTTTTCAAGTAATTTAATATAAAAGTATATGTGAAAGTACTCTTGCGACGCAAGTTGACCAACTCAAATCGCCATCTCTATCACGTCATGCTTGTATGTGCTAGAATGAAAAAAATGGTCCCTCTTACATTTATTATTTGGTACCATTCTCACGTAATCTACCGATTTGATTGCTAAAAACTATTAAACTTTTATAAAATAACTTTTCAAGTAACTTATCTTGATCTTTTGTCTCGGATAGAAAATACCAGCTTCTATTTTTGTCGCTCAACGTCAATCACTCACCACCTTTGATTGAACGCTTTTGCGTTCCTCGATCACGACTTTGATCGACCAAATCTCAGCCTAAAGGTTTCTCCGGTCATCAAATCTCAGCCTGTCGCCGACCATTGTCTCGATCGCGAACCCTCGCCTTGATTATTCGATCACAACTTGATCGAACCTTCCTTATCAATCACGACTTTGATCGATGTCTTGAGTTGTGACATTTGTCAATTTCGGGTTATTTTATACTTGTATTCTTAATGTAAACCCGACCCGTTTTGTATCCCGAACCTTTCGATATAATCAAAATGATGAATTTTATGTTACATATTTGTTTTATAGTTGTTGGATCTAAAAAAAACACACTTTTCGGTTCTTAAAATGCCCCGAAAACGCTCAAAACGAACTCCAGGGACTAAAACTACCAAAATGGAGACTTGAATGACCCATTTGTAGTTTGTGTTTTCTTGGGTCTATAACCAACCCATTTTCATGCAACACCCTTTATGAAAGACTCATTCAACTTACCCTATATACACACCCATCTTCTTCATTTGTGCTTGCTCATTTCCTCATTTCTCTCTCAGATTCTTGAATTCTAAGGTTGTTCTTAATAAGTTAATCTTTCATTTTAACCAACTTCTCAATACTTAAAGCTTGACGTTGCAACATATATAATATACACTCCTTGTTTACCTTCGGTTTTTCATTTCTCCGGTTTCGGCCGGTTGAAATGTCGGGCTAGTAAGGCAAGGTTACATGGAGGACTTTGTAGTCCTTGTTTATGTATTTAACAAATTTAACCATATAACTTGTTATACTTGCTTAACTTTTGCATATTTTAGTTTATTGTTTATATGTGTCAAGTTCCATGGTATTGGGTATGTGGTGACTAGCCTCGGTTTCATCCCGAGTTGAGAACCGAACCAAAAACCGAACTTTCGTTTAAAAGCTTTATTGTTAACTTTTTGAATGTAAAACTTGAGTATTATTATTTATAAATTATTTTACAAGTTCCATGGTAATTGGGTATGTGATAACCATCCTCGGTCTTATTCCGAGTCAAGGACCGAACCAAAAACCGAACTAAACCGAGTTCACTCGCTTAAGACACACAAGTGTGTTTTTAGCCACCAAAACTCATATTTTTTTTCAAGATTATATTTTAAATCAATTTTAGTTAATTTCTAAACATACTTGGCATGTCGGTAACCAACTTGATCTTATAACAAGTTCGGACCGATAAAGTCGTATACTCGCTTAATGAACGTTAATGTTCTTCACAATAGAACTACATACTTGGTTAAGTCTATTTTGATTTTATTGAGTTATCTCATAACATTTATTATTTTGGTAAGTTAACTTTGAGCTTGGTCAATTATCAAGTCTCGAACCGACAAACCCGAGCACTCGTTTAAACCTCGTTTTGGTATTTTTATAACCAAGGGTTTTGCAATATTGCATTTTAACCCACATTATTACTTAACATAGGTTGAGTAAAAAAAAAGAAAAAATAACTAATGAATAGAATACCGAGACCCGGTTTCGAGTAAACTTATTTTACAAAACTCGTTTCTTTAATTTCTCAAATATTTACATTTTAAATCCTAAACTTTATTTATTTACTTTATTTGTCATGTATTTTATTTTAAACCCTTCCAAGACTACCTACTAACACAAGACCCGTTTAATATAGGTCTTGCTCGTTAAACCGATCCCTCCGATTATTCACGACACTATCTCTCAAGTTACTTGTTAATGTGAGTACTTTTTCATACTCCGTTTTCCATCTTTCGTTTTGGGGGTGACATTGCATACTTATTCAAATTCAAATTATTTAATGCATACTTATTCAAATTCAAATGATTTATACTTGAGTCTTAAACCACAATACTTATTGTATATGTTTACTTAAATAAATGATTTGGTGTTATATGTTTTACATGATTATATGCAAATTCTTGAATGCTAAGGCGGGTAGCCTCATCAAAGTATGATCATACGTTAATTCCGAGTATATACGGTATCCCCATATAGAAAGGTGTCGTCAATGTATTCTTATTGTCGATTTCATTATTGTCGTCAATGTATTCTTATTGACGAACTCAATGTATTCTTATTGACGGTTTTATTATCTGAATTGTTGCTATTATTTATTGTTTTCATATACTAGTTGTGGATTTCATACTATATACTTATTGTCCAAAACTATGAAAATTGTTCACCAACCTTTGTGTTGACAAACTCTATTTTATGCAATGTTGCAGGTTTGATGTTAGCTTGATTGGATTACTTGAAGAAACTTATCATCTTGGCTTTAGGATATTAGAAAATGAAGAACAAGTTATTTGTTTATTTATCTATTTGGCATTTTGTACGAACAATTGTTGTGTTATTTATGATGATATGGATTTAAATGAGTTGTTTAAATATTGTAACTTTATAGTGTCGTTGTGCAATGAGCAATCATGTCACGCCTCGACGTTTCCGCCTTCATTGGTCGGGGTGTGACATGAGTCTTCGGCAGCTTATCGATTTCTTGAGCTCTTATACCAATTCAAGTCCCGAATCGATGATCAAACATGAACTAAACGAATAACTATCGTTTATTAATCAGAAAATCTAACTCAAAAAACCGCTACTTGGAAAAAACCGATCAAAAGAACCCGCATGTTCTCCGGATCGCCGTCAGCCGATTACCGATTTTTTGAACTTGGATCTGATACCAATTCAAGTCCCGGATCGATAATCAAGCACGAAGTAAACGACTAACTCTTGTTTATATTAATCAGAAAATATAACTCAAAAAACTGATTACAACTCTCAAACCCTAATTCGGTTTAACTCGTGATGAACCCTAACTTGGTTGCATCAACTTCATAATCTAATGTCTAATCATAACTCGGTTTATATAGACCAACCTAACTTACTAGCCAAGTTCGTATTTCAGACCATATGATCCTTTTCTCAAATAACTATTTGGCCCATGTATTTAGATCTCTGCAATGTTGAACAGCTCGCAATACGAATTGTATATCAAACCATATGATCATTTTCTACAAACCTTTTGAGCCATTTTAGTTCCCGACATGTATAACCATAATTTCTTTTAATATACTAGGGGAATATAATTAGCTTAAAGCATCTTCGTATAACTCTTGAAGCTAACTATGCAATACTGACTTTTTTTAAATCCTTAACATCAAGAATAGTTATTCTAGTAGTTAGGTCCTTAGGATGTAACATGAATATACACGTGTGTTTTATATGGGGTGCAGCCCAACCCAACACTATTTAATGTTCACATTGTATCAATATAGTTTGTAAGGATAACATACGTATCCAATTATTTCGAGTCTCTGACACCCAGACAATACATCCATCCAAAATTTTTGCATTGCTTTCTTACATGAGGATGTAACACTATAAACTTCCTCTAAATGTAATTGTATAATAACGATGACACGAAAATAAAATAAAAATGAAGGAGAGAGATAAATTTTTATTATCTCATAATTAATTCTTACAATGCAATGAAACAAGCAAATCTATATACACACATACGCGACACATATGTTATGCGATGTGATATGCGCTCACAATAACCTTTTTAAATTATATTGAAAATAAATGCAAAAAAAAAAAAAGAAAAAAAAGTTACCTGAGAACTAACATTTGTAGCATATTTATATATAAGTTGTTGAACGTAATTTCCAACTTAATAGGTCCGTCACGTGTAGGTGATTAAGTTTGACCTATTGGGCCCGTGAGATTCATTAATGATGTAATGGGTTTATGGGTTGCAATTAGGGTTTTATTATATTTGGTAATGTGATACAATTCGTATTGCGAACTGTTCAACATTGCAGAGATCTAAGTCCATGGGCCAAATAGTTATTTGAGAAAAGATGATCATATGGTCTTGAAATACAATTCGTATTGCGAGTTGTTCAACATTTCAAAGAAACCATCAAGTTGTCCACAGTTTTAGGCTTTTAGCCCATGGTTTAAGTATTGCATGCCATGTGGACTGCAATACCGTTTGTATTGAAGTATGGGTAACACTATAGATATAGGAGTGTGGTCTCTTCATTTGCACACATTCTCTGCTTTGATAGATAGAGTCATTAGATTTTCTCTATGTTCAAAATGCTATTCGGGTGCTGTAAGCTCTCTTAGTGTATTTTTGGGGTGCCTTGATAAATACTATTATCAGTTTTCAAGTGCACCTGATAAATAATATTGATAAATTCATAGTTTTTCTGATAAAAAAGAAGGGAGTGAGTGTGTGTGGAGGTGATGTTGTAGCTTGCGAGGCTGCTAGAATCGTACCTGTGAAGACCGGTGATGGAGATAGTAATGGGGATCAGGGCTACGTGTGAACGAAGTAGGCACTAAGTGTTCAATTTCATAATAGAGCCTAATGATCCGCACAAGCATGTAGTAATGCCTAGTAGTGCTAGTAGCAGTTAGGTTGAGCATAGGCATGTGGAAAACTATACTTTATCATCCATGTGTGGTCTATAGTCTATACAATGTACATATGTGCAGGGAGGCAAGACTATGTCGACAATCCTTCATAGACTGTGTATCAAGGCATAGTGTAAAGTAAAAATACATAGTGATGAGATAACCATTGGCCAGAATGGTAAAATGTACTAGATCAGACGACACATAACTAAACCACATATTGTCTGTCCGGCCAGTGGACAAATCAATGTTTGCGTTGATGCGACTTGTTACTAAAGGAAATGCAAGTACTTTGTTGATTTGAGAAATCAAAGTCTGCAATGCAGTAATGACCTTGCATAGAACGCTACAAATGATTCACGGTCAAACTATCACATCAGCCGTGGGTCTTTTGTTATGTTTTTCAAATTTGTTCAACACCTACATGATTTGAAGTTCACATTGTACAATCAATGCACAATACAACCAAAACATCAACCACAACGCTTTTCTCCAACACTTCTTGATTAGTTTGCTTAAACTTTTATTCAGCGACTATATCGTATTTGTATTTCACATTTTCGAATATTTAGGAGCAGGGCTACATAACTTACTATGGCGCTGCCACGTCGATCGAATAGGGAGTTGCGAGTACTCGGTCTAGTTGTGGAGTACTTAAAAATTACTTGTTGAGCACTCAGCCTAAAGCGGAAAGCACTCGGGGATTTCTCGTCGAGTACTCGACCGTATGGTTAGGAGCAAAATCTAATAAGAAAAAACTTATTAAGGAAGGTACCAAACACCACTTTTTAATATTTTTATCAAATACATTTCCCCAATTCACATAATATTGTTGACTGATTAATTTCACCAAGTCTAAAACTAAAAACACCCGAAGAAACACACAGATCCAACAAAACACCCATTCGCCGTAAAACTTATCCGATCAATCAATCGCCGTTAGATCCAAATCCAATCGCCATGTGGCCCGCCACTGCTCTCTTCATCGCTTCATTTCTCTTCATCTCGGCGTTCGGTTCTGAGTACGATCACAAGGTTAAGTACCGTTCAAACCCTAAATGTCTCTAATTTCGTCACTCACCATTCAGTTGTGTAGATCGTGCAATTTGGACGTCAGTATTGTGTAATTTGTGGTTAGATCTTAGTGTGAGGGTTTGATTTGGTTTGTGTAAGGAGTTTGGGTCGTGAATTGAGGAGTGTAGTGTGCTAGGGTTTAGATCTATATTGGTTTTTGTATGATGTAGCTTCATGCAGCTGGTTATGTTGCTGATTGACATATGGTGTGGTTTATGATCTAGTATTATTGTTTGCTAGAAGTATTCATGATAACACCATTGTCTTCATTAATTGATTGTTACATTTTAACTAGGTTAATAAGAGTAATAGTTCGGTAAAAGACAGATTAATGTTTTGGAAAAAATTAGCTGAACATGGATGTTTACTATTTTTTTGTAAATGTTTCGTGTGAATCGGTGATGCAAGATCCTGTTTTTTCGCTCAGAGTTTACGCATTTGAGTGAAAGTAGTCACAGATTAAGCTAATAACCTGTTATTTTCATTTTCTTTATAAATAGCACTACTTTTTGTTATGTGAGGGTTTATATGTTGCTGTACATAAGTTGTGATGGATCTTTCTGGGCTGTATTAAGACTACTGTATGTTAGTAGTCCTAATACAGCCCAGAAAGATCCATCACAACTATCCTATGCTAATGCTGTAAACAGTAAACACAAGTACGCAACACATTTGTAGATTTGAATTAGTAGCCGAAAATACATGTCTAAAGAATGATAGTAGTTTTGTGGGATCTTATTATTTTTTGTTTTTATTGATGTTATTGTTATTACTTACTCTTTTGTAAAACTTTGTTGTGTTTTGCAGTATCAATCAGATGACCCAATTACACTTTGGGTGAATAAAGTCGGGCCTTACAATAACCCACAAGAAACATATAACTACTACAGCCTTCCATTTTGTCGCCCATCTGGTAACCCTGGTCATAAGTGGGGTGGCCTGGGTGAGGTATTGGGTGGAAATGAGCTTATTGATAGCCAAATTGACATCAAGTTCCAAAGTAAGTTGGTCAATGTTTCATGTAGTGCTTTAGCTTATGTATCCAACTGTATACATGACATGTTTCCTTTCTGCAGAGAATGTGGACAAAACTACAATTTGTAAGCTTGGGCTAGACGAATCAAAGGTTAAGCAGTTTAAGGAGGCTATTGAGAATAGCTATTGGTTTGAATTTTTCATGGGTATACTCAATCCCAATTTCCTTCTTGAACAATACTTATTATTCACCTCTTTTTTATTTCGAATATCTTCTGATATCATTTTCTTTGGTCTCTGTTATGTGGAACACAAACTCAGATGATCTGCCATTGTGGGGTAATATCTATTAAACACTTATTTTTTTACATTATTTTTTTTGTCTTGCTAGTAATTAGTACTAATGTTTATTTTATTGCACAAATGACTTTTTTGTAGGTTATGTTGGGGAGCTACATACTGATAGGAACAGTGATAGCAAGCATTTGCTATTCACTCATAAGAATATTACGATACAGTACAACAAAGATCAGGTATCCCGACTTCTGTTTTTGTATATGATCGTGAATGGTGTTAAATTGATCTTATATTTCTTATATTATGGCTCTTTAATTACAGATCATTCATGTTAATCTCACTCAAGAGAACCCAAAACCACTGGAAGCTGGGAAATCACTTGAAATGACTTACTCAGTCAAGTGGACTGAAACTAATATTAGTTTTGCACACCGTTTTGATGTTTACCTGGATTACCATTTCTTTGAGCATCAGGTATTTTGTTAGCTTCACAACTCACAAGATAAGATACTTTTAAACTTAATTTTCGAGTTTATAAGATCTAACATATAGCTGTAAACTGTGTTATCTCGTTCAGATTCATTGGTTTTCCATATTCAACTCTTTTATGATGGTTATCTTCCTTACCGGATTGGTTTCAATGATTCTGATGCGGACTCTTAGAAATGACTATGCTAAGTATGCTAGGGAAGATGATGACCTGGAAAGTCTGGTAATGTTGCAATGAGTTAATAAGATTCATAAATTGTCACAATTCCAATTTCTAACTATTTGCAAATCTTAAGGAACGAGATGTAAGTGAGGAATCTGGTTGGAAGCTTGTACACGGGGATGTCTTCCGACCACCTCGTCATTTAGTTATATTGTCGGCTGTTGTTGGAACTGGTGCTCAACTGGCTCTGCTGATTCTTCTTGTCATCTTGTTTGCAATTGTTGCAACATTGTACATCGGGTATGATATAGCAGATTTCTATATTTACATATAAGGTTCTTCAAGAATAAAGTAAAGAATAAAAAATGCCAGCTGGAAGTGGCAATTTCGACCTACTTACTTATAAGTGGGTCAATCTGGGCCATGCTTTATTTCTAACGGGGGCAATTTCAAAGAAAAGGGTTGCTAGCAGCACAAAGTTTTATGGTAAACAGCTACGCCTGTAAACGAACCCAATTTTTAGCGAATAGTTGTGAACTGTTTGGTGAGAAGTTCATTTATGTTCTTTTTTTATTAAATGGACGAACATGATAAAAAAAATTGTTCTTTTTATGGTAAACAGCTACGCCTGTAAATGAACCCAATTTTCAGCGAATAGTTTGTGAACTGTTTGGTGAGAAGTTTGTTTATGTTTTTTTTTTATTAAATGGACGAACATGATAAAAAAAATTGTTCGTTTAGTTAAACGAATGTACATGAACGCATGTCTTGCTCGTTCATTTATGTTTGTGCACATTTATACAAATAAATTCGTTTGCATATGTTTGTTTACGTTCATTGATGTTTGTGACCTTACATTTGTTTAAATTCATACGTATATCTTTGTTATATATCATTAATTTTTTTGGCTCATTACAACTTAGTCTAGTTTTTATAACTTTATGGGTGCAACACATTGTTCTTTGCTATATTTTAACTAGTTTTAGCTCAGTTATGCTTGTTCATTTATGTTCAGTTTTGTTCGTTCGTTTACGTTTGTGAACCTTTTGCTTATATTGTTAAGGAACGGACATAAACTAACACGAACATGTTCATTTTCTTATCGAATGAACACGAGCAAGAAAAGTAGAAAATTCCGTTCATTTAATTGTTCCGTGTTCAATCGTTTGTTAGGCTAAAGTTTACAATCGAACATGGACATGCTCTGTTTGTCTTTGTTCGCTTAACTTTACAAGCTTACAAACAGCCTACTAATTTGCTTGATTGAAAAAATTGGATTTTTTGCTGTCATGGTGTGTTTTCTTTGGAATCATTTTAATAGATAAATTTTTTTGTTGAGAAGTAATTTAAAGTTGGGCAGAAAAGTTTTTCTGGTGGTATGTACTCTTTTACTAATCTGCCCTTCACTTTCTTGAAAACATATGTTAACCACATATTATTCATTTACGCCCTAACATTTTGTCATGTTACTCAACCCTCCGAGTTTACCACGTCTACTGATCTGGAAAAAAATTCTCGTGTTACAAATGTAATTTTCCCTTTATTTTTTAGGAGAGGAGCAATTGTTACTACTTTCATCGTTTGCTACGCCCTAACATCATTTGTATCCGGGTATGTGAGCGGTGGCATGTATTCCCGCCACGGTGGTATGTACTCTTTTACTAATCTGCCCTTCACTTTCTTGAAAACATATGTTAACCACATATTATTCATTTACTAAAATCTTCTTTTATTTACTACAGGTAAAAACTGGATAAAGTCAATGATCCTAACTGCATCACTTTTCCCATTTTTATGCTTTGGAATCGGCTTCATTCTCAACACAATTGCCATATTTTACGGGTCTCTGGCTGCAATCCCATTTGGCACAATGGTGGTCGTTTTTGTCATATGGGCTTTCATCTCTTTCCCACTTGCACTTCTGGGTACGGTTGTCGGAAGAAACTGGAGCGGGGCCCCCAACAACCCATGTCGTGTGAAAACAATTCCTCGACCGATTCCCGAAAAGAAGTGGTATCTTACACCATCTGTGGTATCAATAATGGGAGGACTACTACCTTTTGGTAGTATTTTTATTGAAATGTACTTTGTATTCACATCCTTCTGGAATTACAAGGTATCTTGTTTCTGATATGTTAATTTTAGTATTTTAGTAACTGTTATTCAGTTTAATCATTTGTTGGTTTGCTTCACAGGTGTACTATGTTTATGGTTTTATGCTACTTGTGTTCCTGATTCTTATCATTGTGACCGTTTGCGTGACGATTGTGGGAACATATTTTCTGCTTAATGCTGAGAATTATCATTGGCAATGGACTTCATTCTTATCTGCAGCCTCTACAGCTATTTATGTCTACTTATATTCAATATATTATTACTCTGAGAAGACCAAGATGTCGGGTTTTTTTCAAACCAGCTTTTATTTTGGATACACAGCCATGTTTTGCATTGGTTTAGGAATTCTCTGCGGTGAGTTCCATTTCATAATTTCAAGGGACAAAACCACAAATGGTTCATTTGGTTTGACCTTATTGCAAGTTTGATCCCTAGATTTTAAAAATTGCAAACTTAGTCCAAGCACTTATGAGAGCGTTGCATGTTTAGTCCACACCGCTAACTCGAGTTAGTTTTTAACGGAAATGATGTCATGTGCCATTTTTGTGAGGGTAATTCTCTTTTCAAATTTGGAACCCTGGTAAAATACTTTTTCAAACCTCGGGGCTCCTATCGTCGACTTCATCACCTTCTGTTAATGCAAAATCGAAGGTTCGGAGCATAATCAAAGGTAATGAAGTGATGTTAGGAGCTCTGGAAAAGTATTTTATTAAGATTCCAAATTTGAGAAAATTGCCCTCACAAAAATGGCACATGACATCACTTTATGCTAAAAACCAACTCAAATTAACGCTGTGAGATTAACGTGCGTCTCTCTCATAAATGCTTGGACTAAGTTTGCGATTTTTAAAATATGGGGGCCAAACTTGCAATATGGTCAAACCACACGGACCGTTTGTGCAGCTTTTTTCTCATTTGAATGTAGTATAAATATGTGATTTTTGATTCATTTTATGTTGTGTTTTACTAAATGAACCTTAACTAAATTTACAGGAGCCGTCGGGTATTTGGGATCTAATCTGTTTGTGAGACGGATTTACCGAAACATCAAGTGCGATTAAGGTGCGTAAGGTAAGAACAGCAGCCCCGGTTTTGTAGTTTAATTTTGTTGATACGAAATGAAGAATTATATGGGGGGCTGAGGGAGTTATTATTTGTAATTTGAGGAACATGGGGTCTTTCTTTTCTTCATGGAAAGAGAGAATGTAGAAGAAAGCTTTACAGAGATTGTTTTTTATTATGAATAGGGGGGACTTTGTTAATGTAGCAAGATCTTAAGAGAAAACTTGTTATATACGTCTTCTATTGTATTCTTATTATTCAGCCATTCCAACACAAAGTGGGTTTGTCATTTTTATAGGTATAAATTTGGTCTTTGATGAAAAGTTGGCTCTAGTTTGCTTCTCACATGTTAAAAAGGATCAAAATACTGTTGATCTATTAATCTTCATTATCGATTCAGCAACGTCATTTAATCTGTTAATATTTTCACCTGCAACCTGAATAAGAAAAAAGAACATAGTTTGTTCATATATGACATGCATTAGTCGAAGGATTTACAAAACCTGACGATTTTAACCTTTTTACTCGATTTTGAGTTGCCACATTGAGTCATGAGCTGGCTTGGTTAGTAAAGAAGCTGAGTTCAAGCCTAAGCTTTCAGCTCAGTAGAAAAATTCAGGTCAAGCCGAGTTGGAGCTGACTGGCTCAGCTATGTTTGACTCCTGAGCTACCCTGAGGCAGTTACAATGTTCAATAATCCGTTTCTTCATTGACTAATGGCTAAACACTTTGCGATCTCGTTTTCTGTTGCTGCTAGTGCCTATTTTCAAGGATTTCAACTTGTTCATAAGATCGTAAGATCTTTCGATGATGAAATTGTTGGGATCACCGGTCATGACATGATGGTAGGGATGACAACGGGTTGTGCGTTGGTAATCCTAGTCCCGTGCACGATTGTAAAACATTGTGTCTTACCTTAGTATAAAGTTGTGTCCCTCATCTGGTACCATCATTCATTACCAATACCCGTTTATGGTGTTAACTGTTTAAAAGTTGCGTACATGTTGAGATGCTTGTTACCCGAAGCTTGATCTTAGACCCAACTCAAAAAATGATTTGAAATATTAAATACACTGCGTTTATGATAATTCTACAACTTTAATAATTTAAAGTTTCTAAAAAGTTTAATATTTATCATATTTTTAAGGTCACATAATGTTTTAATTTATTTGGTCTTGATGTGTGTTGACGGGTTTGTATAGTCAGACATGTTAAAATTGAAAATTTTAAATAATTAATTTTGGTATATATATGCATATTTGAAAAATTACATATAAATTCCGATCCGATAAATGATAAATTGTTAGTCTCTACCTCACCGCCTACTAGCGCCTAGCTATTTCTATAACACTATTATAATATTTGTGCCAAACCTGCAAAAATTTCCAAAAACTAATCCATTTCTGGATAGTGGATAGCCCCATTACCATCGTAAGGTTTCAAGTTTTGGGTTTTAGCATTGGTTTATTCTTGTCATTTCCACATGATGGAGATATGCAGTGCCCAAAACTCTGTTTATTTCCACATGATGGACACTTTGCTTCTACACTAAAAAACTACTTAAAGCTTTGTTTTTCAAAAGTTTACCAGTCTTAGGCACAAAACCATACTTTATTCACACTAGAATTTAAAGATTTGGTTTTGAGAATACGATGGTTGTGGTGCTAATGCGGTGTTCTCTATTTGGGTTATTAACCAAGAACATTATAACATTGATAAGAACGCATAATACATGAATAAATGAATAAAACATATTATTAACCTGGTCTAAACACATTATTAACAAATAACAACTAAGTTTATACCTAATAAATTATTAATTGACTAAAATGTTTTGTCATCTTGATTAAGCAAGTTAATTCGTAATTTATTATATCTGCCCAACACAATTTTTTTGATCTAAAAATGACGTAATTTATATTTATAAAAGATAATGTTAAAAAGGATGATAATTCCTAAAATGGCATCTTACAAAATGAAAGGCCACAATCACATTTAGAATTAGAAAGTGCACCAAATATCGCATCCAATCAAAATAACATCATAAAATAAAGCAAATAAAAATAGAGAAAATTGGATATAAATAATCTCAATTTTTTGTGTATTGGACGATAATAATTTTAACTTTAAAAATTGTTACTAGCAGTCACAGCTTTAAACTATTTTTGTCTCAATGGACCTCTGTTAAAAAAAACCTAACGATGTTAAGTTTTTTTTCCGAGTTTCAAGCCGATGTTTTAGGGCTTTTGATCGGAAGAACGATACGATTCGATTGATGAAAAACTTATCTCGAAACGGTGATTCAAATAACTTGATTTTTCTTAATTGGAAATTCAAACACCCGAAATGAAACATTGTTTCGTCGCTTGGATCACCGTTTCGAGAATAGTTTTACATCGGTCGACTCGTATCGTTCTTTTGATCAAATGCTCTAAAACATCGGTTTGAAACTCGAAAAAAAATGTTTTTTAACAGAGGTCTATTGAAACAAAAATAATTGAAAGCTAAGACCGCTGATAGTGATTTTTAAATTTGAATTATATCGACCAATACACAAAAATTAGGATTATTTACTTTTATTTTTCTAAGAATGAAAATAAAATTTGTGATATGGCGATAATAACATGATAAAACACAACCACACCATATCCTGCCACGTGGCAGTCACCTCATCCTTAAAACACACTATTTCCACAGGCCTCATCTCCTATCTATCCTCATTCTAACTTCTTCAACTCTCACCACCACAACACAATGGCAGCAGCCACCAGCCTGACCGGAAGTCTAGCAATCAGCAGCACCTCCTTCCTCCGGCGCACCACCACCTCACCCAAAACCTCAGTCATCTTCGGACTAAAGCAGACTAACCGTGGAGGAGTGGCCATGATGGCCTCCTACAAGGTCACCCTCCTAACACCGGACGGTAAGGTGGAGTTCGACTGCCCAGATGACGTGTACATTCTTGACCATGGTGAGGAAAATGGTCTGGACGCACCTTTCTCATGCAGGGCGGGCTCGTGCTCCTCCTGTGTCGGGAAAGTCATCTCCGGCACCGTTGACCAGGCCGACCAGAGCTTTCTTGATGATGACCAGATTGCTGCTGGGTGGGTCCTCACCTGTGTCGCTTATCCCACTAGTGATGTCACCATTGAGACCCACAAGGAGGAAGAGTTGGTTGCTTAATTCCTTCATTCTTTTTGAGTTTTATATTTAGGTTTGTTTTGGTCTTTTGGAACTTGAATTTTAATTAATAAATTTCATGTGATGTGTTTTATTAACATGAATGTGATCAAATTTTGTTGTATTTTAATTTAATATATCGTGTTTTGCTTTTGTTTATCTTTAGGCTTCTTTGTTAGCATGTTAAAGATTAAAAAAAAATGGAAGAGTTCCTAGTGAGTAGTCTATCATCACATTAACTTGGGTTTTATACTTTTATTGGAGTGGTATCACACTATCATGTATTTGTAATTCTTGGTTTTTACTAGTCTTTTAATTAATCTAGCTTGTTTGTTAAATGTTAGACTTAGTTTATTGTTTGATATTATGATATTGTTAGATCGATTTTGAATAAATCTTATCACTTAACTTGAAATGAAACTTGAGATACCGAATGCAAATCATGGTTTCTTTATGATGTTAAGTTGTATATTAGGGAATTACAAGATTGATAAAATGGTTTGAGCATGTATTATGTGAACATCATGTGTTACTTTTTTTTTCTTTAATTCTTTGTATTGAACATGAAATCTTCTCCAAACAATTCAAGGGACACCATACGTTTTTATGTCACTTGTTGCATCAATTATATAATGGCTGCTTGACCAACCGATAAGTTATTAGGTCTCAAACTCAAATGAATTTTGTTTATACCACACGTTTAAATATATTGATTTGGAAAATTGAGATTTTGGTAACAATACTATACATTATTTCTTTATTAAAAATTCATTTTAGCTTGTAGTAGAACTTGCTATGTGTTGAAACATGTTTTAAATTGTTTTTTCAATCCCGTCTTGATTTGATGGGATAATTTAACATGATAGTGATGAGTGAAGATGAGTTAGAGAAAGATCGAGCCATAAAAGGTTGAGTTGTTTGGTCTTATAAGTAAAAAAAAAAAAAAAACTACTGTATAAAGTTTAAAACTAAAAAAAAAAGCTATTAAGTATGACATTGCTAATAAACATATTTTATACGTGACAATTTATAAGACCATAATTTGATCATCAACGGAAGACATCAAGATCACTTCATGTCACCCTACCCGATGACCGTCTCCTAAAAAGGTTATTTTCAAAGTCGGATCCATTCCACCCTTCTCTCCCTCCCACAAAACTTCGTTTCTTCACGCATTAACCGCAAGCTTCTCTTTCATTGCCCTTCTCTTTTAACTAATTTGCTCTTCCTCTTTCCACGTTGGTGTCCATAAAGCTACGAAACAATCCATGACATCTGATCTGAACAAACAAAATAAACACACGTTTATGAAGTTTAGTTGTTTATGATTTAAACATAGATTTTATATAATTAAGTTGTTATGTAAAGCAACAAAAAGAACTCATATATTCATTTCTAACGTTTACTTGTTCAAAGACCCTAAACTCCGGGGTTCGGAGGTGCAAACGGGCCGATCCCCGACTCGTTTCACTTACACAGAGCTTGAGCTCGGGTAGTTTACTATTTATTAATTAACTTCGTATATTTATAATTATTTTTATATAGTTTTTCTAGTTATAGTTTTATATTTAACATAATATAAAAATTATAGAAATGAAAGGATCACGATCCAGCTCGAGCTTGATAAGTGAAACTTGAGCTCTTATATTAAATGAGCTTATTTTTAGGCTCAGGCCTGTTTAAGCTCAACTCAATTAAGCTTTTTTACGAGTCAATATCGAGTAATTCGCGAGGAGCTCGGGGACCTTAATAGCAATAAACTTAAAAACACGGTGCACAAAGACTGTACCTTCTCAAATCAGTTAAACCCCAAATAGTAAACCCTAGTTTGTTTTCTCCCACCAATGATGGCAGCCACCGTTCTCCGTCTTCGGCGATCACTCTCCACTCTCCTCAACCACTATAAACTCTTCTCTTCTACCCTACCATCCATCACCAGTGGCGGACCCAGAAAATTTTTCCACAAGGGTCGGAAATTACTCGAGTAGGTAACTAGTTATATAAAAAAATCGTTCCGGTTTGGCAGGCCGCGTCTGGTCAAATCGGTATATATAACTTTTTTGTCCGCCTCAGCTGTTTTGAACGGGTCGAAGCAGGTCAGCTCACACAAAAAATATATAGATAATCAAACTAAGTATTACTAGAAATGCATAATGAAACTACAATTTATTTCAAGTTGTTTTCTATGGTTTTTTACCTTTTGAAATATAACAAAAACGTCATCTACTTTGTCATTAACATAACTAAAGTCTTATGATCAAGAGTTAGAGTATTCACATCCTATCCATCAAAAACTATTAGTGAAGGAGAGAGAAAATGTAGTGATTATTCTGAATATTTGAAAAGCTACTATTAACGTCCCTATAATTTTTAATATATTTCAAAAGTGGTTGTGAGTGAAGGAAAAAGAAATGATAATGATAAGATATAAAAAAAATATTATTTAATTGTAAAAGTGAGAGAAAATGTAATATAATTTTGAATTTAAAGATATAGGAAGGGATGCGAATGCTCTTAAAATATTCCTATCCTTTCCCCTATTTTCAAATATAAAATTACACTAAAAAAATTATATTTTCTCTCTTATTTTCAATTAAATAATATTTTTCATTCTTTTATCATTACATTTTCTCTCTCATTTATCCGAAACCACTTTCAACAAATATTAAAAAATTATAGAAGGTGAATAGTAACTTTTCAAATTTACAGAAAAATCACTACATTTCTCTCTGCTTCACTTATAACACCCTAAACTACTTTTTATATTATAAAGACACCACTCACTAAATATGATAGATATGATATGAATGTTCTTAGTTGCTCACAATGTAATTCCTACTATATAAACTATAGTTATTATTATATAATTTTTTAATTGCACAAATAACATGTCTGTTGTCTCAACCCTCAATGATGCCTCTACAAAATTCAACTTTCAAACCTGAAAAAACACTTTCAAATAATTAAGTTTATGTTGTAGGCTTCTTGACTTATAAAGTAAATTAAGAAGCCCATGTAACTAAATAAATCCAGAGAAAAGTTTTATGTTCATGCTATTTTCTATTTTTCTTTATGAGATTTCGAAATTCCACAAGAGTCAGTACTATAATTTCACAAATGTCGGTCAGGATTTTAACACTACAATAATGCTAATTATCTTTTTTTTCATAGGACGGCCGACACCCCTACTATATGAGTAGGTCCTCCCCTATCCATCACACCACCATCTTACAAAATGAAATGCCACAATCATATAAAAAGACCAAGCGCACCAAATAGGCAAATACCACGTCCTCTTGAATTAGAAAAAAATAAGCAAACAAACAAAATTTGTGATAAATAACGAATGGTGATAAAACACAAGCACACCATATCCTGGCACGTGGCAGTCAGCACATCCTTAAAAGTTGACACACTATTTCCACGTGCAAGCCTCACTCCCTATAAATCTATCCTCATTCTTCTTCTTCTCTCATCTTAATTCTCATTTGTTACGTGTCCGACCACCACCATCACCATGGCAACAGCAACCACCAGACTCACCGGAAGTCTAGCCACCAGCAGCTTCCTCCTCCGCCGGGGCCAGCAAGCCACGAAAACTTCAGTCCTGTTCGGAGTAAAGCGTAACCGTGGAGGAGTGGCGATGATGGCCAGCTACAAGGTGACCCTGATCACACCGGACGGAAAGAAGGAGGTGGAGTGCCCTGATAACGAGTACATTCTTGACCGTTGTGAGGAACGGGGGATGGACCTACCTTACTCATGCAGGTCGATCGGGTAATTGCTCTTCCTGTATTGGCAAACTCGTCGCCGGTACCGTTGACCAGCCCGACCAGAATTTTCTCGATAATGACCAGATTGCTGCTGGCTGAATCCTCACTTGTGTCGCTTTACCCACTAGTAATGTCACCATTGAGACCCACAAGGATGAAGAGTTCAACTTACAATGAACTTCTAATATTGGGATGTATTTACATATATCCTCTTCATAAGTTTCCTTATTACATGCTAGCTTAGATCTCGTGTTACACGCGGAAGAAAAATATATAAAACTTTACATATATATATATATATATATATGCGCGCGCACGCTACATTTTAATCAAATAAACGTCAGATAATCTAGCATTATTATTATTATTATTTATTATAAGGTATCGTATTATTTTTTTAATTAAAAAAATCCAACATACAAAGACAAATAAAGAAAAATAACAGTTTAAAACATAATTCTAAGTTATGTCATATATTTCTAACTTATATAACCATTAAACAAAAAAGACATATTAATTAAAACCTCATCATTAACTAAAGTTATATGTAATAAATTATGAAGCGTAAACATGTAGATGTTGTAACATAAGTTATGTGTTATAAATTTTTATTGAAATTATAAAACATTTAATTACACAACATAAAAAATGCTAAAAATATGAATATAATGAGATGTAATTATAGTTTTGTTAAATTGCACGTTTAATAAAGCAACAATATAATCCAAACCTCATAATTTAAACCACCATTTCAATCCAAACATCCATACATTCAGTCCAAACGTTTATAAATAATTTCCCAAAATTCAAAAAAATAACAAAGTCTCAAAATTAAAAAAAAATAACAATGAAAACAATTTATTTTGAAAAGTTTCTTCAACTTAAGAGTTAATGTTCAAATTAACATGTGGAAATTATATAAATGGAAAATTGATGAGTTGGAAGCCTATATTGACATGCTAGTTTGATGTCATGTGAAAACCTTGTATCGCTTTAATCTAACTATACTATTAAAACAACACAAGCTGTCCACATGACATTTAACTAGGCACTCCACATAGGATGCCAAGTAAATGTCACGTTACTATTTCCTATTATATTATGACAAATGACCCGTTTTCCTATTATAGCCCATGACCCGTAAAACTTTATAAAATTTTGAAAAATATATTATTGTGTGATTGTGATACGGGTTTCGAACACAAGACCTCATGTTTCAAACCAAATGTGCTTACCAACTCCACTAAAATAATAATTGCGTTTGATTTATTGACTTAACGTATATAAATGTGATTTTCTTCAAGTATAAAACAAAAATTATATTTAATTGTTAACATTTTTATAATTCACAATAACATTGTCTTCTCATATCTCTTTGACACAACCATTTAAGATTGTTCATCGTTTCTCTCTTTATTTTAAAATATAATATATATTTTTATTTATTTTCTTTTACAACAAGACGTTAGGCCTTGTAAATTTAGTTTTTAAATATGTGACAATATTTTGTTATAAATATCATTTTTATACACACAATATTTAATATAACAATATCGGTATGAATGTTTTATTTGGAATAAATCAAACATCAAGATTTGGTTTTTAACTTAAAATTATAGTACATAATATATAAAAAACTTAATAAAAAAAAGTCATAAACAAAAATTATTATATGAAACAATTGAATTTACGTATTATCTATAATAATTTTTTCATTTTATTATATTGTTTATACGTGTGGAACACGGGCTCTAACCTAGTGGTATTGTAAGAATTCATATGCTGCTGGTCACCGGATCAATGTCTTTTATCAACATGCAATGTAATGTATTGTACTTCTTCTTCTTATTATAAGATTTAATTTATATAAATCCTGTTATCACTTAATTAAGTTGAAATGAAACTTAAGATATATATAGATTGCAAATCTTGGTTTGCTTATGATGTTAATTTATTACATGATAAAACTTTATGCCATTATGTTATGTGACGGATCAAGGATATTTTTCCTATGGGTTTCACTTTTTTTCGGTGTTCAAATTTCACACAACCAAGTGTTAAATTTTTCGGGCCGGTTAGGTCTTGTCGGAAAATATTATATAATACGATACCATAATAAAATAATATGTTAATTTAAAAAACACGTACGGTCACTAAAAATGAAATTTCTTTTTACAATAAATGGGTTGTGGATGCGTGATTTGTGAATATGTCTGAAAATAATCAGAAGCGAAAACGTTCTTTTTGTAGCTATTAAAAATCCCAACTAAATACACAATAATGGTTTACCAAAAAGGAAAAAAAATATTACCACAATGAGATTTAAAAAGACTTGAACTTAAGGCATTTCAAATAAAACCCAAACTAATAGGATAGTGATTGTTTACCAAAAAGAAAAAAATATATATGTAATAAAAGTAGGCATTTGAAAGATTTGAACTTAAGCCATTTCAAAATTTAAAAGATAAGAAAGGCTTTAAAGGAGTTTACCCACTACACCATCTTAAACTTTTTGATACGGGTTCACATCTAAAAGTCTTACGGGTTCACTAATATTTTCTATATGTCCTTTTAACGTAAAATTTGAAAATAAATGGGTTTATGTGAACCCGAGGAACCCGTATTAGAGCCTCCCCTGACTATGTAATTACATGCATGAGGTAGATAAACTGGACTGAGCATGTGTTAGATGAACATAACGTGCAGCTTTTTTTTCTTTATTTTTTGCATCGAACATGCAATTTCCTTCAAACGACTGGCGGAATTGTAGTTATAATATAACAATAATTAGTACAAACTTGATAATGTAACTTGAGTGGAGATAACTGCAAGAAGTAAGAATGTATATTTAGGGCTGGCTTTGAGAAAGAAAAAAAATATTGGGCCGAATTTGAAAATTTTTTTTATCTTAAGTAAAAGAAGTATTTCGTTATGTTTAAATAATTTAATTTTAATATGGACTTAGTTGATATAATTTAGGTTGCGTAAAAAACTTTTGTATTAAGCATGTCTCAAATGATACTAGAACCCATAATCTTTTGGTTGGGAGTAATACCACTTTGTCACTAGACCAAGTTAGCGGTTATGTAATTGAGTATAAACACTAAATATACATATTGTTTTAATAAAAATACATATAATATAAAATAAAAATCGAGCCTAGCAAGGTATCAGGCCTGTGGTTGTCGAACACCTAGCCCCCATTAGGGCCGGCCCTTCGTATATTGCAGGGATGTTCTTTCCACTTTTGTTTACACACATGTGGTATTTATGCCACAAATATATGTACTATGTTGGAGACAATGTTCTATTACCGGTTTCAAAATTGTGTTCATCCAATCATATATGATAGGAACATCATGCATTCTTACGTGTCTATTTTATTTTATTTTTGGTGTGTGTGCACACACGCGTCACCTCTTGCATCAATCATATAATAGTTGATTGACCAACCCATAATTTATATTTAACTAGGATTTAGAACCCGCGCTTCGCAACGGGACTGTTAAATCGAACAAAAACACATACGTAAAAAAGTCAAACTATAAACTCGTTGCCGACGCGAAGTCATTCTGTATCAAGTTATGACATCGAAACTAAACAAAAGAAACAAAGCCGTCAATGCCAAAATACAACAATTTATATCATATGTAGAACCAAAAAACCGGCGCGTTACAGCTGCGAACCAACACAAATTCGGTTATCAGCGGTACCAACACAAATTCGTAAACATAAATTAGTAAGTCAAAAAAAAGTATTTTAAAGGCGAGGTATCAAACGTTGAAACGCGGATATAGCACCTATTATAAAATTGTTTCTTAACTACAAATAATATTCCTTTTTTAAAAAACCAGAATTTAAATTTTAGTATATCCTTATTTTATAGTATTTTCGTATTAAATATTTGGTGAGATAATTTTTAATATATGGGATGTTATAACTTGTTTAAGGGCTATCTGGGTTTGTTGAGACTCATACACGTGAATTCGGGTCAAATACATGAGAAACCTCTGTTTACAAATAAAGTAATATGGTGGTTTGAGAAAATGTAAGAAACAACCGGAGAGATTTTAAAGGTTTCTGAAGGAGATAATAAGGAGATAGTATTTTTGAATGAATGCCCCCATTCCTTTTCTCATTAATAGTATATATAAACATGTAAACGTAATCTCCTAATTATAGGATAAGATTATCTACGTCAATGACTATCATAATAACAATATATTCTAAATATGAGTCTACGTCTATTACACCCCTGCAGTCGAAACGAGAGGGGACCGGATGTTGAGACTGGACCGGAAATTTTCAAACAAAGCGCGAGGTAGACCTTTTGTAAATATATTCGCAATCTGGTAAGACGTCGGAACATGTTGTATACGCACCTGCCCGCGCTGAACTTGTTCACGAACGAAGTGAATATCGAGCTCAATATGTTTCGTACGCTGATGATGAACGGGGTTCCCGGAAAGATATATTGTGCTTACGTTGTCACAGTACACGAGAGTAGCCCGTAGTAGGGGACAATGAAGTTCCAAAAGAAGATTACGAAGCCAACAAATTTCTGCAACGACATTGGCCACTCCTTGGTATTCAGCCTTGGCACTCGAGCGGGAGATAGTCGGCTGACGTTTAGAGGACCAAGAGATCAGATTGGTTCCATAATACACATAAAACCCCGATGTCGATCTTCGAGTATCCGGGCAACCTGCCCAGTCGGCGTCAATGTAAGCAAATAATGAAGGATCAACCGATTTGCTAAGTGTGAATCCGAAGTGCACTGTACCCTGAATGTATCGAAGAATGCGTTTAAGGGCTTCCCAATGTGAGGACTGCGGGGCATGCATATGCATACAGACCTGTTGAACGGCATAAGTGATATCAGGTCTAGTAAAAGTAAGATATTGCAGTGCACCGGCCATGCTACGATACAATGTGGGGTCTTCAAACGGGGTACCCGAATCGGCGCTCATTTTACCATATGAGTCTATAGGAGTGGGTGCGGGATTTGCACGCTTGCATACCAGCACGTCGGATAATCTCATGAGCATAAGAAGATTGGTTTAGAAACATTGAGTCTCCAGTCCGGGTAACCGAGATACCTAGGAAGTAACTAAGTTGGCCTAAGTCTTTCATGGAGAATTCAAGTGCCAAACTGTTCATGATCTGTTGACGGAGAACTTCAGAGGATGACGTGAGAAGAATATCATCGACGTAAAGTAATAAATATGCTATGTTAGACCCGCGATGTAAGATGAACAGAGAATTATCACACTTACTTTGTTGGAGCCCCATATGCAGAATAAAATTTGTAAAGCGTTGGTACCATGCTCGCGGTGCTTGTTTGAGACTGTATAAGGACCGTTTAAGTCGGCAAACATAATCTGGATGGATTTTGCTTCGAAACCCCATGGGTTGATACATGTAGACTGTTTCATGAAGAGTGCCATGTAAAAATGCATTAGTGACGTCCAACTGATATACTGGCCATGACCTACAACAAGAAATGGATAAGACAGTACGTATCATTGCCGGCTTAACCACCGGACTAAAAGTTTCCTCACAGTCTATACCAACTTGTTGCGACCTACCATCACAAACCAACCTTGCTTTATATCTCTCTAAAGTACTATCCGAATAAAACTTGTGTTTGAACAACCACATACTGCGTATAACATTCATTTGTGGATGGCGGGGGACAAGTTCTCAAGTCCCGTTTTTAATAAGTGCGTTATACTCATCTTGCATGGCATTATACCACACCGGTATGGACAAGGCATAGGTGGGATTTTTAGGTATAGGGAAGATTGTGGTGGCAGATAAATTAAAGGTTTTCTTTGGTTTCACGATGTCGTTCATGCCACGGGTGCGCATGGCGTGAGTAACTGGGGCAATGGGTGTGGGGGGTGACGATGGTGTGTTAGGCAGAGAGGTAGGAAGGTGTTGTGGGGTAGGTATTTGATGGAGTGGTTGGGTTGGGGAAGTGAGATGAGCTGGGGATGGTTGGGCCGTGAGTGGGGAGGAGGGTGGGGATGGTTGGGCCGTGAGTGGAGAGGAGGGTTGATTGAGTGTGATGATTGTTTGTTCTGGAGATGTGGGTTGGGAGGAATTAGTGATGTGGGACCATAAGTATGGATGTGGTGGAGTGTTGAGGAAACTGTGAGGTTCGGTATATGAGGAAATTGGATTGGATAGGTTATTTGCAAAAGGAAAAATTGTTTCATCAAAAACAACATGTCGTGAGATGGTGATTTGATTGGTTTTAATGTCTAGACATTTGTAACCCCTATGATTTTGAGGGTAACCAAGAAAAACACATGGGTGTGAGCGATGGGCAAGTTTATGAGTGAGGGTGGACGGGTGGAGAGGGTAGCATAAGGAACCAAACACACGGAGATGTTCGTATGATGGGTGTCTATTATAGAGTAGTTCGGTGGGGGTTTTACAGCGATGGGTTTTGCTTGGGAGAATATTTAGAATATAAGTGGTCATTTCAAGAGCGTGATGCCAAAAAGTTGAAGGAAGAGAGGCATGAGCTAGAAGAGTTGTTAATGGAGCGGATTTTGCGTTCCGCTTTCCCATTTTGGGAGGATGTGTGAGGGCATGATAAACGAAACATCAAACCGTTTTGGTCACAATACTGTTTGAAGGAATTGTTTACATATTCGATACCATTATCACATTGTAGGTTTTTAATTTTTCGTTCAAATTGTGTTTCTATTAATTTGGAAAAGGTACAAAATATAGAGTGGACTTGGGATTTTTTTGCTAGTGGATACGTTCATAGAAAATTAGTGTGGTCATCTAACAATAGGAGAGGTCCAAAGGTCGCTATGAATAATGTCAAAAGGTAAAGATGAACATGTATACGATGACATAAATGGTAATTTAACACTCTTCCCAAAAACACATGATTGACAAATAGTCTTGTTCAATTTAGTAAAAGATATAGCATCCGAACATCTTAAAAACTGAAGTAAAGATGGCCCGGGATGACCCAAACGTTGATGCCAAAGTTCTTTAATGGATTTATGGCACCATATCCCTTGATTTGTTAAACACAATTCTTAAGAAAGACACAACCGCCTTCGATGCATGGACTGCACTCGAAGATCTGTTCAATGACAGCAAAGCTACTAGGTCCGTCTATCTCAAAACAAGCTACTAGGTCCGTCTATATCCGAACGTCTATCTCTGATACCATGAAGGAGATAATAAGGAGATAGTATTTTTGAATGAATGCCCCCATTCTTTTTCTCATTAATAGTATATATATAAACATGCAAACGTAATATCCTAATTATAGGATAAGATTATCTACATCAATGACTATCATAATAACAATATATTCTAAATATGAGTCTACGTCTATTAGTTTCGTTTATATATGTTTAAGATTTATTCACTTATTTTTATTAAAATTCATTTTAGCATGTGGTTGAACTTTCTATACGTCGAAACATATTTTTAAATTAATTGTTTTAATCTCATCTTATGACGGTGATGAGTGCAGAGAAAGATCGAGTTAGAAAAATTGTCTGGTCTTCTAATCTAAGTGCAATACTTCAAAAAGTTTATAACTAAAAAGAAAAGTTATTAAATATAAAAATTTTAGTATACATATTTTATATGTGACAATTCATGAGGACAATCACTTGATCACCAACGTGAAAAGCTCACGGATCTCTCCATGTCACCCCACCCCTACTTGATGACCATCTTCCAAAAAGGTTTCATAGTTGGATCCGTTCCACCCTTCTCCCCCCTCTCACAAAACTTGGCTTCTTCACCCACCAACCGCGAACTCCTCTCTCACTGCCTTTCTCGTTTATGCTTGCCCTTCCTCTTTCCACGTTAGTGTCCATAAAGCCACAAAACAACCTCCTATAACATATGCTCTTAACAAACAAAATAAACACTCGGTTATGAAGTGTACTTGTAATGATTTAAACATAGATTTTGGATAATTGACTTGGTATGTAAAGCAACAAAAAAACCCTCATATGCTTATTTCTAATGTTTACTCCTTTAAACACACTAAAGCGCTGTTTGTTTTTTCAGAGGTGAAATGTATGTAGTTTGCGGACAACATTTGTAGACATCTGTAGGAGAAGAGGTTGAACAAACCTCTGTAGTCTGCAAGAAAAGACTGTTTGTTTTTTAACTTCTGCAGACTGCTAAAATAAGATGAAATTTTAACAATTTTTCAAGTGCTCAATTCAAACATAAACATAAACAATTTTCAAAGGCATAAATTAACATAAACACTAATCACAAAACATAACATAATCGGTTACATTACCCGCAGGTGGAGATTGTCGACGACTGTGGCTTAGAGGAGGTGGTGCGACGACGGTTGCGGTGGTGTGGGTGGATGTGAGGGGGCGACGACTAGGTGAGGGGGGCGACAGTGGTGGGGTAGAGGAGAGGAGGATGGCGACAGAAATGAGGAAAGGACTGCTGTTTTTTTTTTGTTGCCAAGGATTATGGTTTCAAACTTTGAAGAGGTCAAAAGATTGTAGTCCATGTTTCTAAAATAAGAGGACACGAAGACCTTTTATTTAATAAAATTATCTTTCTAAAAACAAGCACACTACAATCCTGCGCATGGTCTACGCGAAGAAGACAAATGAGGTCAAGAAAACCCCACCTAAAACGGGGTCTTACGAGTTTTAGCGACTAAAAGAAGAATTCAAACTTGAGGGACGCTGTGTTCCCGAGTTAAAATAAGGAGAGAAAGGAAAGGAATCACTTTCTTTCTTTTCTTTTCAATTTCACTCCATTAACTCATTTTCTTTTTTTTCCTTTCTATTCAATTCTTTCCAATTTAAAAAGAAAGCAAGCTCACCCATTTTACCCTTTATTTGCCTTATCTTTCTTTTCTTTTCTTTTCTTTTCTTTTCTTTTCCTTCCCTTTATTTTCTTTCCTCTAATGAAACTCGGGAACACACATTTCTTTATTTTTTCTCTTTCCTTCTTTTAACGAAACTTGGGAACACAACATGCTTTCTATTTCTCTTCAATTTCTTTCCTTCGGTGAGACCCGGGAACACAGATTAATTGAAAAAAATTAAAAACACCGTGCACAAAAACAGAAGCTTCTCAGATCAGTTAAACACCAAATACTAAACCCTAGTTTCTAGTTCTACACCATCACTAATGGCGGCCACCGTTCTCCGTCTCCGGCGATCACTCGCTCTATCCTCCACTCTCCTCAACCACTCTAAGCTCTTCTCCTCCGCCGTACCGTCCATTACACCACCGATTTCTTCTCCATCCACCACTCATCAAAACCCTAGCTGGCATGACGTCACTCGATCGAAACACAACAGTCATCCGTTCCAATTCATTTCGTCAAGAGCTATGTCCTCTAGGTCCAGATACAACGATGATATGGACGGAGATCAGATCAGTCCTGATGCGATACTCTTCGAAGGCTGCGATTACAATCACTGGCTGATTACTATGGATTTCCCCAAGGATCCTAAACCGTCGCCCGAAGAAATGGTCGAAACATATGTTCAAACTGCTGCGAAAGTCCTCGGAAGGTTGTATTTCTGTTTTTGAGCTTTTTTCTATAATAATATATGCATACTCTAGGGTTTTGATATAATGAATTGTGCTTTAATGACTTTATAAGATAATATATTTTTTTTACATGACAGTTTGCTAATCAGCTATGCAGTCAATATCAGTGCTATCAGATAATATGCCGGTGATATTGACCGATATTTGACCGCTATCTCATTGATTTTTCCGATATCAGTTTCTTAAGTCTTAAGTGTCAAATTTTAGTGTTTAATGTTAGTGTTTTAAGTCATAACCAATTCCTATCTGCTACAATTGTTAGTGTTTTGTAAGTTGGGAAAGGCTAGTTTGTTCATGGTAGGAGAGCATACTGAATTGTTAGTGTTAAATTGCTATATATGTATATAAGTTCTGCATTATATTATAATTTCCGATATCCCATCGCGATAACTGGTATCTCAAATATCGGTCCTTGACCGATATGCGATATTTTTCCGCATTACTGTATATAATTTAGTCTTTTGACATATAATGGCCTGTGCTATATTATTTTTTAAGATTCTATAATACTTTTGCATCTGATTTTGTTAGGGTCTACTTTATGTTAATCTAGGACTTGCAAACTGGTCGGGTCAGAACTGGTGATGGGTCAAAACAGGTTAGGGTTGGTATGGGTCAATTGAAAAATAGGTTCTTTTGGTTCGGGTCGGAACGGATCTGGGCATATGTAAATGTAAACTGACTGTATTATATCTGTGTAAATTAGGGCTTTGGTATAATGACCTGCGTTTCAATGAGTTCTTAAGATATTATAATCCTTTCACATCTGACTTTGTTAGGGTTTAAATTAAAATTGCTTATTGCTGTCAATTTGGTTTTTAACTGAGTTTCCGTTTTGTTGTACTGACATATTATGATTGCAGTGTGGAAGAAGCTAAGAAGAAAATCTATGCTTGTAGCACAACTACATACCAAGGATTTCAGGTTGAGGTATCAGAGGAAGTTTCAGAGCAGTTTAAAAGTATGTTTTCTGTTCTACTGCCTACAATTACTGATGCTGTTTGCTGTTGAATGTTGATGTATATAACCTCATGTTTTCATGAACAGGTATACCCGGGGTCGTATTTGTATTGCCTGATTCCTATATTGATCCTGTCAACAAAGAATATGGAGGTATGGTTGATTTATCAATTTATCAACAAATAATTTATCTATTTTTGAGCTAAATTTTTAATTTGTATTGCATATTTTCAGGTGACAAGTATATTAATGGAACAATCATACCCAGACCGCCACCTGTGCAATATGGTAGACAAGGTGGAAGGTATAATGATAGAAACAGAGAATATAACAGACCGCCACCAAGAGGCCAGTTTGAGCAGAATAATGCAACTGGAGGACAGGGAAATTATCAAAGAGGCCCTCCGCCTTCTAATCAGGCAAATTACAACCAAGGCGAACAGAGAACTTTTCCTCAGAGGGATCAGGGAAACTATGCACAAACTGAGCAGAGGGATTTTAGAGGGCAGAGTAGTAATTTTACTCTCCAGCCTGGTGGAGGTTACAACCAAGGAAGTGGTGGAGGTTATAACCAAGGAGGTGGCAGCGGCGGTTACAACCAAGGAGGTGGCGGAGGTTACAGGCAAGGGACTGGTGGACAATATGATCAAGGCAGAAGTGGAGGTTACAGGCAAGGGACAGGTGGACAATATGGCGGCGGCGGCAGTGGTTATGGGCAAGGTGCAGGCGGTCAGTATGGACAAACGGGCGGTGGGAATTACGGGCAAGGCACAGCTGGGCAATATGGTCAAGGTGGGGGTTGGAGTAATGGTCAAGGTGGTGGTCAACAAGGTCAAGGTGGTGGTAGAAGTTACGGGCAGGTAAGTGGTGGAAATTTTAGGCAGGGGGCTGGTGGAAGTTATGGGCAGGGAATGGGGTATGGTGGTGGAAATCAAGCTTCAACACAATATGGGGAAAATTCAAACTTTTCACAGGCGGGGCAGAGGGGCAGCTTTGGTGGGCAGCAAGGGAACTATGAAGGTGTTAATGAAGCTGAGGCCTTCAAAGTATGATTTACTCATTCTTATCTTTGTAATTACAACTCGTTTATAATTAAACTGTGTATTTGTTTTGCAACTTGTTAAGTTTGAACTAATATGAAAATTTATATATTTACCTTAGCTTGTGTCGGTGAATTTGTTTTTGCAGGAAAGATGATTAAAATGCTTATGAAGGAAGAAAATAATCCTTTGGAAGGAGTGTGCTAGATGAAGCAGCGATAGTGAGTCGTATTTTATTTTAACTCGTTGGTATTATGCTGGTCTGTATTATAATGGTGAGCTTTTGATGGTTTTGATTTTTAACTGCATACATCTTGTTTGAATCAAACCACTCGTTAGTTCAATGCAGATTTTTTGGCAATGATTTGGTGTTTTTTAATGTTGGCCCTCGTTCTGCATACAAAAGGATTTCCTTATAAAAGTAGTTTTTTAGGTAAAAAGATTACTGGAGGATGGAATGACGTAGTGAAACCAGTTTTAAGTAGAGAATTATAAGAGTCGTGTGTAACATCTATTTCAACAACATTGTGTTCCAAGTGTTTAAACATTTTTTACTTGGTTATAATACTGTATATTATAGAATTTTAATTTCAAACTAGGTGTGTTTGACCCATGAGACTTGACCGAGATCAACCCTCTAGCATTGGTAAATTATCCAAGTGTATGGAAATATGTGTTAGCTTTCACTAAGTGACTGCGAGGGCATACCTGATTATCAAAATGTCACCTAACCTCTTAGTGACAATCTTGAACACGACACCATAGAATCAATAAATTTTCATGTGGTTCATAATCGTTAAAACCTTATGAGACTCTACATCTGGTAAGGTAAGTCTTTTCTAAACCGATATATAATTGCGAATCACATGGGAGTCAATGTTGAATCAAGAAAATCTCAACTGATCCAGCATTTCACTAACGCAACTGCCTATAAATACACTTATAATTCTCCCAAACTACACCTATAATTTCACCAATATCATATTATCATCACATGTTCTCACTCGTATAAGTTGCACACACTAATACACTATACTTTCAAAGTGTATGTAACACATCTGTATGCATAGTGTGATAGCCATTGCAACACCAAATTCCAAGCCACTGGGACATTAGCCGTGTGGAATCCAATCGGGTCCGCGTAGTTGGGTCCTTGTGGGTTTGCCACCACTCCAGCAAGCTTGCAGCCTTGCACCCACGTTCTTATTTCCCATGTTTTCAATTACTGCATTTGTTTTACTTTCTTTATTTTAGGTAATTTCATTTGGTATTTTTAGTCCGTATTTCTTTTCCTATATAAACTATAGGAAAAGATGGAAATGGCAGGAGTTTTAGAAAAAGAATGTGTTAATTTTATTTCATTGAATTATGATGTAACTTAAATGTTCGCATTTATGTTGTAACTTAAAAAAAATTATTTATGTATGAAAAAATTATGAATGTTTAATAATTATGGGAAGAAGCTAGTTTAAAAAAATAAATAAAATTTATATGGGTAAAGATGAGAAAGTGAAAGTGAAAGTGCTAGCATTCTTTAAAGGAAAATCTCATAAAATAGTAACCAACTTTTAAAAGTGAATCAATTAGGTCACTGATGCATATTTTCTTCAAATCGGGTAACTAAATCTTCAAATCAAGTTTCACCGATTTTTTTGTGTCAAGAAATAAATGAAGGATAAGATGCAGGGTCGGAATTTGCAATATATGTAGTTAAATTTTAAAAAAAATTAAAGAAACATTAATTATTCTAAAATTTAAAAATAAAATTCACGTTGCCACTCAGCGTCAACTTAAAAAAAAAGATAAAAAGATTTTATATGTGAAAAAAAAAACAAAAAGGCTAAAAAAACATGTTAAAACCTTGGTTTATTGGATATTAATAATCCCTATTGACTGGTATTGGTCGATAATATTCCTTATTCATTTTATCGCCACTAGCAGTCCCAAATTAAAAAAATGTGGCCCCCAATGGTCCCCCGTTAAAATGACTTAACGACGTTATACTTTTTTTCCGAATTTTAAACTAATGATTTAGGGCTTTTGATCGGAAGGATGACACGAGTCAATTGAATTAAAACTTCATTTGAAACGGTGCTCCAAAACAACGAGACGATGCTTCAATTCGGGTGTTTGAACTTACAATTAACAAAAATCAAGTCGTTTAGATCATCGTTTTGAGCTAAGTTTTACATCAATCGACTCGTATCCTCTTTTCAATCAAAAGCCTTAAAACATTAGTTTGAAATTCGGAAAAAATATAACGCCATTAAGTTGTTTTTAACGGTGGACCATTGGGAGCCAACTTTAAATTTGGGACAGCCAGTGTCGATTAAATGAATAGGGATTATTATCTGCCAATACCAATCAATATGCTTATTAAACATCATACATAACATATAAACAAATACACATGATAAGCAATTAAGCATTGTTATCCATACCTAACTCATTTCTTGAGCCCAATTGAATAAAGCCCAAAGTAATTCAAATAAGTTGTTTGGACCGATTGGACTATTGGAACAATTTAGGAGTAGCCTAGTTATGTTAGTACTTAGTAGACCTAATGCCTAACAAGCTAATGTTATCTGTTAAAAATTATTATTTTATTAGTATTAAAACAAACATCTCACATATGTGATGCGTGAAAATCATGCATATGCTTTTGGGATATACACACATTAAAGCACGTTGCACATTGTAAAACCAGTATGCCACCACAAAAGTAGTCAATAGATAAAATCAAGTAAGTTAGTAACATTTAAATCGCATGCTCTTGTTTTAGTCATATTTTATGGCGTGCATGCTAATGATCCATATATGCACTAGTGGTTGTGAAAGAGGCATGTTAAGCGTGTTACAAAACTTAAAAGAATATTGAAAACTTTTGGTAATGTCTAATGTTGATCAAGCCCATGTCGTGGCTCGTGACATAAGATGACGGTAATAGCGAATAATAAAAGTTTGGTCTTTTTCTTTAATAGGAAAATCAATGCTTTATTAGAGAAATCACCCAACAAAGAAATGAAAATGTAGTATACAAAAAGGTCCTGGGAAATTTAGAAGTTAAGAGGATAAAAGATAACATAGGAAATACAAAGATCAAGATAAAGCTACATAGCACCGATAAAACAAAAACACACTTTAACGTTACATCCTAGAGAGAAAAAACACCACAGCCTGCAAAAAATTTAAAACAAAGTGTACTGTTTATCGGTTTCTCTTTTGGTTTATTCGATTTCATAAAAAGAATTAAAAAATTAGCTGAAACCGTACCGAGCCATAGGGGCAAAACTAGGAAAGGGTCAAGAGGGTCCATTAACCCTCCGATCACCATAAGTCGGGTTTCAAAAAACATGATTTGGATCCTTTAGTTACAGTCAAAAGAGAAGAAAATATTGTGATGATTATGTGATAAAAAAGTTATGGCCCCGTCACTGCAGCGAGCCATATTCAAGAAGTTCAAAATGAAGCGAAAATTCATCAAAATAAATATTTTTTTTACCATTATTTATTATTAGATTGGATTGGGATAAAGTTGCAATCGAATTGGGCTAACTGACACATCTTAAATAACCAATTTGATATTCGGTTTATTCAACCTTTTCAGTCCGGACCAATTTCAAATTCATGAAACCCCAAACCCAGTTCGGTTTTGACATAACACCAATTCAACAAATATGTAATTTAGTTAGATTTCAAACAATTTCCTTTTAGCTTTAATTGGTTTGAAATCGAATAATGAGCCCCCTAAACTCAAGCCATCCAATACCGAGTCATAATTTGTGGTTGGGAGAATATGACGTCTTGTCTATAATCAAGAATCTACACCATGACGGATGCACAATTCTCATTTTCCACCTCATGCGACCCACAAAGTCACAAGTCAAATTTTATTAATGATCAACTATTCGTCGTCGAAGGATGGAAAAAAACCGTAGATTCTTTTTATATGATCTGATATTTTTTGCTGCATAATATGCAAACAATGATATTAATATGTTTTATACCAAAGTCAATCTAACAATTCTTATTCATGTTAAATTTATGTTTTTATTGGGGGAAAAAAAGAAGCATGTATTATATTTTGGTACTTAATTATTATCAATATTATATAAACTAAAGATATATCTCTTTTATGTAGTTGAAAAAATTAAAGAAGATGGGCGCTATTATACACGTAAAAAAGAAAAAAAAATGTCACTAATCACTATAACTGATTTGCAGAATTCCAGTATTCCACACAAATATTTCAAAAAGCTTGAAGTTTCCTTCACACAAGACATTGACTAATTTTAATATTATTATCTCGCAATTACCATTTTTAATTGTTTCAAATTATTTTCACAATAATAACTTTAAAGACTTATTATTAGTTATACTGTCATCACTTGGTTAATGTTTTTTGGTGTTCATTTGAAAAGATCGATTTAATATGGTTTAAATAATATTAAAATTGGATTTCCCTTTTTTATACTTAAAACCATACAAAATTCAAACAAACCCAACCCAAACTAACTTTAATAAATGATTGTTTGAGGCATTAAATTTCATATCCAGTTATCATGACATAACACTAACAAAAGAAACAAACACATCAAGCGAAAGAAGAAAAAAATATCCGAAATATGTCTACAAAATATCATCCCAGCCAGGGCCGTCTCCGATAATATAAATACCTTGGACGGGCATTAAAAAAAGGCCCGTATGCCCTAACGAGTAACGAAATATATAAGATATTTTTTAAACGACATTAACGTTATAACAATAAAAATAGCAAAATTGTAGTAATAAACTCAAATACAATAATAGCTAATGTCTTACCGATAATTCGTGAAGCTCTCCAAGTATTCTTGACATCGAATATTTTGATCATCTCTTCGCAGTCTATACTATCTAAGATTTTTTTCTCGATGACTATCATCGTCAATCCATTAAGTCTTTTTTGGGACATTGTAACATTCGTTATTTTTCACACCCGAAAACCAACCCATTTCGAATTTTCGGTTTTTGTTTATAAGATATCTATATAATATTTATATATATCTCAAGTTTTGTTAATGTATTTTACATTCGCCAATTTTTTTTGAATTCATTAGATAAATCCGATTTATCGTTTATGCGCATTCTCGCTTAATAGTCATCATTATATAATATTCCCGACGATTTAAAGTTTATCGTTCGTTAGTTTTATACTGCTTTTGTTCAATATGTACGCAACGATCCAAACTATAAGTTCTAACTAAACCGATCTAATTTAAATTGTTAAATGTTTGAAAAAACCGATCGTAACAAAAAGTTTGAAATTGTTTACTCTTATATGTTTAAAAGAAGATTAAGTCAAAATAATGTAATAAATATCAACTGCAAAGTAATAATAATATAAAAAAAATGTAAATATTAGTATCATATTGAGTCTTGAAAGAAAACAATAAAATAATAAGTACAATTAGAATAAGTTTTTAAAATTTAAAATCCTTTTATTTTAAGCAGGGTATATACCTTAAATACACTTTTCCACTTTCATATTTATCTTCTTCCTGATAAACTCACAGTCAAATGCCGCCGCCCTCCGTGTTATTGAAACTTTTTTAAGATCGTGCTACTTTCTTTCCTTTTTCAACTTCAACCACACGGCTGATAGTAATTTGAAGGGTCAAAAGCATAAGAAAAAACATCAAGCATTAGATCTCACTAGTGACATTTTCGATCGTCGAAGAGTCGCCGGAGGGTCAACGGACCCTCCTGACCCCCTTACATTTTAAGATCCGTTTCTCTCTCTCTCTCTATATATATATATATATAATTTTTGTGCCCCCAAAAAGTAAGTGTCCCGGCCGGTTGTCCGGGTTGCACCACCCAAGAGCCGGCACTAATCCCAGCATAACCTCAAGCTCGATCTCCCTCGGTGCTCCAACCTCCACACCCCAACCCTTAATAGGGATCTCAAAAGTCATCGTCCTATCTTCGGTCAACCTCACTTTTATAACCCTCGGGTCACACCTAACTACCCCTAACGGTGTCCCCAATACCACTCCATTCCCAGCCAAGAGGTAGATGTGCCCCTCAATGTAAAACGCCGAGACTTCATCAAAACCCTTTTCAAGCTTCACATGATAAATGATTGATTGCTTGTCTTCAGTAGTGGTTTTGTTGGTAAGGGTGGGCAACTGTCTCTTGTATTTCAGAGGGATATCACCCCTAAGGTAGCCATGATCCCGCAAATGCTGTAAGACGACATCAGCCAACTCACGCCTTGTTACCAAAACAGTAAAAAAGAATTAGTTTCATGGCGAGTGATGTAAACCAGTCGGAGCTCGACTAGGCTAGAGCTCGATTTATTTATTTGTTGATTAATTCATATACGTTATTAATTAGTACTCGAGCTCGAATTATTTATTTGTTGACTAATTCATATGCGTTATTAATTAACATGTATGTACGTACATAACTTAGTAGTATCTATTTATGTACTAAATTAAGTTAGCCAATGAATTTGATTTACATGAATTATTTTAACTTAAAATAACTTTTAAATATACTAACAATATGCATTTTTTCAAAAATTTAATTTTCCAACATACATAACTAATAAATGCATACACAACATATATAACAAACACGCACCATAATATACGTAACATTTGCACAGATCAACATACATAACGTACATACAGAAATACCTAATGTACATACATACCTACATACGTAGTAAACACACACAAGTTCGGCTTGTTTCAAGATTTGAACCGAACTGGCTCGATTTAGAACCGGGTATAAAAAAATGAATATTTTTATTAAAGAAAAACGAAATAAATAAATACACATTAATACAGAGTAATCAATTAATTTTTTAAAAACCTAAGCATTTATTTAGAGTAATCAATTAATTTTTTCAAAAAATAAGTTTACCAACATACATAACAAATAAATATACATAATATACATAACAAAAATGCACGCATAATATACGTAATAGGTGCACGAGTAATGAAAGCACATACATAATATACATAGCAAAGCAAACACGCACACATAATATACGTGATATTCGCACGCATGATAATACGCACACATACATAATATACATACATAACAAACACTCGCGCATAATATACGTATAATAGTTGCGCACACATGCGAGCGATAATAAACACACATACATAATATGCATACATAACAAACTCGCACGAATTATATGTGTAACATTCGCACACATCTACATATATAGCATACACAAATACCTTATGTACATACATACATACCTACATACACACATAAGAGCTCGACTAGTTTCGAGATTGGAACCGAACTGTTTCAATTTAGAACATGTTTTATAAGAAAATGAATATTTTTACTAAAAATTTGAAATAAATAAATACACGCTAATGCAGGGTAATCAATTACTTTTTTTCAAAAATCTAAGCATTTATTTAGAGTAATCAATTATTTTTTTTCAAAATTAAAATTTTCTTTGTATATGTTTTTGTTTCCTAATCAATAACTTTTGTAGTAGATATTATTTACTTACTTCAAAGATTTACAAATTTTACTATTTGTAATGCTTATTGAAGTTTCGATTTCAGAGCTAGATATCACTTTCATATGGTGATTGGAGTTATAATTCCTTAGATAGATTAGTTACAATCCAGTTTTCAAAAAGCAAGTTGAGTTGAATAAAAATATTACTATTTAGCTCAAATATACTAAATTAGCTAACTATACTAAATTGGACTGGTAGATAATACTAAATTATTATAATCAAATCTAACTTAATTAATTTGGTATATATGCTTTTAAATCTATCTATACTATTAAAGCATGACAACGTTTTCACATGTCATTCAGTTAGACCCTCTACATAAGCTGTCAAGTGTACAAGTTTTTATTTTTACAATTCTCCTTCATGAATGATAAAATGAAAAATACGTTGTTGATGGGAATCAAACTCACTACCTTGTTTTTAAAATGCGTATGACTTATCAACTCAACTAGAATGAATTTATGTTAGCCTTTTTTTTTTCTTAGTTATAGATTCATAACATTCCATTTTGTTTTTAATTTTTTAACCACCCGTGTATTACACGGCCTCTATCCTAGTTCATAAATAGACATGTATGTATGTATGTATGTATGTAACTAAATACTAATGAAATTTGTTTTACATACATAAATCAAATTCATTGGCTATGTATTTAGTATTATTAATATATACATACATAACTAAATACATTCATACTTAACCTACATAATATACATACTTAATAGATGCATAACATAACACACATACACATAATATACATACATACACATAAATGCATTATATACATACATAAATTGATACGCGCGACCTGAACTATTCAACGGCAACCGAAGTTATATTCCGACGGCAAGTTACGGTCGTTTTTTTTCTTATCTTTCTTTGCCTGTCATAATATTTCCTTAGTTTTATTTTATGGATTTCAGTTACAGAAGATCTAGGTTACTTGAAGAATCATCTGGTTGCTATGCCCGGAGCTCCTTCGGTGTTATTCACTAAAGTCGACGGCAAACAAATAGCTATGCAAGTTCCTGGGCTGGAGAAGGTGCAAAGTGAGGAAGGCCTCCTATGTGTGTCCGTAAAGATGGATGGAGTAGAAGACGTGATGGCAACAATTGACGGCAACCATTTGCTCGTTCAAGCCCACGCTGCAGATGGAGATACAACCTACCTGGCTGGCATGAAGATGCCATTCACCTGTAACAACAAGAGGGGTTTAAAGGGGATGACGATCAAAGATGGAAGGTTGATCATAACCCTTCCCACAGCGAGGTTCAGAGTCACTAAAATGCTGTCTCATTTCCTAGCTTGTCATGAGGATCTTTAGATTCTTTGAGCTTCATGAGTATTATCCTTTCGCTGGTATATTATATATCTGTTAATATGAAATCAATTATTCATTCCTGATAAGAAGTGTTCTGATTATACATATATATACTTCTTCATGATTGCAGACATGGTTCAGGTACTCATTTCTACAAAGCAAAATAATCCCGAAGATAACCGGTCCAAATGCGGTGATTAGGTCGTTCACAAATTATAAGAAGAAGACTGCTGAAAGTGTATACGTAAAATTGAGTAGAGGAGATTTGGAGCAGATGGAGACAACTAGTGAAAGCCTATGCGTCTCCTTAAAGATGCCCGGATTCAAGTTAGAGGACGTGAAGCTCTTTTTTGAAAACTGCACTACCCTTGTAATCGAAGGCAAAACAGACACCGAACACTATGTTGCAGGAGTGCACATACCAGAGGGCTACGAGACAGAGATTGGCAACATCAAGCAAGAGATGTACCAAGGAATGTACAAGGCAACTCTTCCCCGCAAGCAGAAGGAGACTGCTGGAAACTAGTTCTGTAAGGTTTATGTGTGTGTGTGTGTTGTTGGTCTTTTGAGCGAATATATCTATATGTATTTAATTAACAAATGGCTTTCCTATTTTGATCTTGTTTATATTTGTGGAAATTTGATACTTGGAAGTTTGTTTGTGAGTTGAAAACTGTTAAATCAACAAGTGGTGGGTGGGTTTGCATCATAACAATAGTTACTTGGCATACTAGCTACTAGGAGCACTTGTGATATATAGCTAGCTCTTTCTCATGCATTTTTGAACATATAGTAATGAATCCTCTTGTCTGAAATAGATCAATGTTTGATGGCCAGGGCGCTTTGCTTTCTAAACACTCGTGGATTCATCCATGCCGACTAAACAGGCTATTACAAACGTTTTGGCAAACCAATACACTGTGTTGATTTTGACAATAGTGACAGAACAGACATCGTTTTGCATATCTTGGCGGGTTGCTGAATAACTAAATACCGATGTTAGAATTGCTTGATCTGAATTTATTTATTTATTTATCTTGTTCTTTGTAAATCTAGATACCGCATATCAACCCATTCTTCCCACTGCATATCAACAAGCAGTTTGCTTTTTGTTTCTCTCAAATATGTGTGGATGGATGGGTTATGCGTTATCTCTAGTTGCTATGTAGCCCTTTCTTCAGTTCTTTTTTAATGGTTAGTTGTATGGTTACGTATTCAGCTCTTACGCAACGCTAAAAATCAAACTCTCACGGACTAAAACATGTTCCTTGCCGATACCTTTCTTTGTTGTTGACCTCTAGTGGTTTTCAATTTTGACCAATGATATTTATCAACTTACTTATATAAAACTTCTCAACAATTATCCTTATAAACAACACATCTTTATTTATATTATAGTGTTCGTTTATACAAATATAAAACACACATTATCCAAACGCCTAAAACCTTCTTTATAAATATAGCTACTAAAACGTGTTGGTTCCAGGCCGCCATCTTACTACTAAGGCGAATATTAAAGCATTGCCAGCCCTCCTAGTACTGGCTAACACCAGCCCATTAACCGAACTTGGAGCTTTCAACCCGTTAACCGACCCAATAGCATAGTAAAGGAGCATCTCCATAGTACTGGCTGGTTTTGCTTTGAGGAGCCGATGCGATATAGAAGGTATTTATATACCCACACTAAGATTAAATGTTGACAATGTTTCTAAGGAGTGTGATGCTGTGATGTAGAAGGGAGGATTCCAAAAAAGTTGGAAGCTGACGGTTAACCAGTGCTAATTAAAGTTCCTTGATGATTTTAATTTGGGTTAATTTTGTATGAATTCCATGGCTTTTGGTTTTAGTTTTTAGTGATTGTGGACTACTTTTTTAATTTCATTCATTTATTGTGGTGTTAATATATGTATGCTTTGTGGATACTTAAAACATCAATTTGTATGCATGTTTGAATCTGTGTGCTCTTCATGGATTATAAAATTGTATGTGCTTGAATCCGAATATGGTACCAAAGCGGGACAATACAGGTACCGTGCCATTCCCAAATGTGCTTATACGTTACAATATTAGGTAGAGGTGCAAAAAAAGAACCAGTATGTCGACCCGAACCAGTTTGTATGATAGAAACCGATTTCAGTGGTGTACTTTATTTTTAGCATGTCACCAGTTTTGAACTTCTATGAAACTTTTATCGATCCTTGAAGGTTTCATTGCGATAAAAAAATTTTAGGTTGCTGGCTTTTAAGTGATTTCCATCTCAGCCCATTTGTGCTGACTGATTCTTCAAAATTTTAAAAAGGCAAATTATTAACCAAAATCTATTCATTTTAGTCAAACGAACCTCAAAACTTTGATTTTATCCGGTTTGTTTTACATCCTTTCCTGCCCATTTGCTGACTTATTATTGTCAATAAGTCTTTGCAGTGATCGTATGATACCAACAAATAAGACACGATATCCGTGGTACTAAACACGAATATGGCATGATAACTAATTATGCCATTTTTTCCTAACACAAACCTGTTTAGTAACATGCTAAGAAACCTGTTTAAAAACACAATGAATAATACATGTGTAGTCAAACAAAAAGTTTCAAAATGATTATAAAAGTCTTAATTAACACACAATCCTTTACATTTTTGAAACAAAAAACCACAAATCTATAACATACTTAAAACAAAAGGCCATAGAAACAAATCATAACACCAATTAAAAATATAATATCAGGGGGGCTTTTTCATTAGGAATGAAACTCCGTATGTAAGTATGACTTTAGTTTTAAGACTTTAGAAGTGTGTGTGTGTGTGTAGGGTTTGGATCAAATACAAATGAAATTAACGTGCTAATTGTGAGAATCAAGTAAAGTAATTATATGTGCATGTAGAGTTACTTTATTTGATTCTCACAATTAACACGTTAATTTCATTTGTACGTTAACTTTCCTCTATATATATATAAATTAAGAAGGTTACTAACATGCTAACAAGTCTTAAATTGTTAGGACACAATTTTAAACATGTCGACTTGTTTAAGAACGAACAATGTTAAACACAAACCAAAAACTTGCTAAAACGCTTGTCGTCATGTCTATGCTAGAAATTGACAGCCGTTTCAAAGGCTGTAAATATTTTAAAGAGATAAAATAATAAATTAACAAAAACACCCTCGTGACACATTGGTGAAAGATAATAGATTTAATTAGTTGATATTGTTACGTTATAAGATGAAAATGAAAAAAAAAATAAAAAAAGCGTAACTAAATGACTGACAAGGAATCTGAATAAACGTCTACTCTTTTATTATCATAATAATAATAATAATAATATCATATCATGTCATAAACCTAGGAACCATAACAATAATATCCATCATTTCACGCGGGTTGTCTGACTGACGCCATCTCCGTATTCCCTAGCTAGTTCAAACTATTACACTATCAGTCACAGTCAGTGCAATGGGTGTACCTGGAAAGAAAGAATGGGCTTTTTTTAAACCATTTTCAAAACTGATAGTGACTACGTCTGCAAATAGCACAACGAAGGAGAAGAAGAGAGGTATAGGGTTTGTTACTGTCCTCCGATCGATGATTAAAGACGAGAGCGGAGAAGTCTGGGACAGTAAGCATCTATCTATCTATCTTTTGTTGTTTCGTTTTTCTTTGATATGTGCTAACATGTGGTTTAAATGTTGAGACCGGATTAGAATGGTTGGATTCTTCAGGATGCGTGAAAAAGAAAAAAGATGTAATTGAGGTGATTATCTATACGGCATGATGGACTATTTGGAGAGCTCGGAATGAGATTATTTTTGGTCAACCCAATGATAACAAAGACACTCTATTTGATTCGATTGTTTCAGTTTTATACTGGGTGGCATGGCTCAAAAACCCGTTACTTAGCATGTAATTTTTGTCGTGTCCCGGTTAGGTTTTCTTTCCTGGTGTCTTCGCTAGTAGTCTTGTTGGTAAGGGTGTGCAACTGTCTCTTGTACTTTAGAGGGATATATTCCCTAAAGTAGCCATGATCCCGTAAAAGTTGTAAAATAACATCAACCGCCTCACGCCCTATTACCAAAATAGTAAAAAAGAATCAGTTTCATGGCTGTAAGGCCCCGTTACCGGTGGCCCTACTTTCGTGTTGGATTTACTCATAAACGCAGTTCTAAATATCAGAGTTAATTAAAACATTCGCGGAAACGTTTACTTGAAGCATTCGTTACAAAACATTCAATCTCTTCTTTGATACTATAAAACAAATCATTAAATTTAAAACATCTTTTCTTCCATCTTAAGATGTCAGCCGTTCAATCCATGCCATGTGTCATCCTCATGCTAGTCCTTTGGTCTGATCACCTGCGTGCATACTAAAAGTCAGCTACGCTGAGTGAGTTTTAGTTAATCGGACGCCATACAATACATACACATACATACATATCCGAAGATACATATCCATACTTAACTAGTTACCCTTCTGTTCTACATACATACTTACTACCATACATACATATCTACAATCTCTAACCTCAGTCCACCGAGAGTACGTTCATAGTCCGCCGTCTATACCTGTACTCAAGGTCGTGAACACGTAAAAGGTCCGCAGTCCTTACCTATGTTCACCATTCATGGCACGTACAAGGTCCGCAGTCCTTCCCTATACCATCCTACATCCACAACACGTACAAGGTCCACAGTCCTTCCCTATGTTGCAACCTAATTCATAGCACGTACGAGGTTCGCAATCCTCCCCTATGCTACAAATACAGCACGTATAAGGTCCACAGTCCTTTCCTATGCTGATGCCTATCTATAACACGTATAAGGTCCGCAGTCCTTAACTACGTTGTCGTCTATTATCTGTAACACGTATAAGGCCCACCGTCCCTATCTACGTTTACATCTATCATCTACGTTACGTATAAGGCCCGCAGTCCTTAACTACGCCACCACCAGCCGAGTCTATGTCCGACAGAAGCTAGAGGGATTTGCCATCCTAACTTACTATGTCGAACGTAGAACTCACATACCATTCGTGTACCTGTATACACATACTTCACATATACAATAATTACATTATAGCATAAGAACACTCTAGGCGTTCTTTACATCATTCATTTAACAACCATACCCCTTGTCGATACGTGCAATATCCGAAGATCGTTCACGCCCCGACAAGTATTCATTTGTAATGTTCATACATCTTCGATATATAATATTCGTACCTTTATTTAACCTGACAGTACGCGCAATATCCGAAGATCGTTCGCGTAGCGGCAAGCAATCATTCATATCCATCACATATATCACATATGGCATACACTTATCACTTAGGATAAATGTATTAACAACACATCGAGTATGCACACAGCCCCGAAAACATAACAAGGAATGGGACTAGAAACTCACCTGAACTCTGCTTCTTCCTCCGATAGTTGTAAATCCCTTCTTTAACTGAGCTCGGCTGACTGTATAAGCTACACGTATCAATACTCGCCTGATCTAATTTGGTGGCCTAGTATTAGCTTACTTTTACTTATCGTTTTTAATCTATTTTCTAATCGAACTTGGCTTTAGGCGAAGTTAAACCTTAGGCGAACTTAGCTTTAGGCGAAGTTAAACCTTAGGCGAACTTAGCTTTATGCGAAGTTGTCATCAGGCGAACTTAGCTTTAGGCGAAGTTAAACCTTAGGCGAACTTAGCTTTAAGCGAAGTTGTCATCAGGCGAACTTAGCTTTAGGCGAAGTTAAACCTTAGGCGAACTTAGCTTTAAGCGAAGTTGTCATCAGGCGAACTTAGCTTTAGGCGAAGTTAAACCTTAGGCGAACTTAGCTTTAAGCGAAGTTGTCATCAAGCGAACTTAGCTTTGCAGGCGAAGTTCATCAGGCGAACTTAGCTTGCAGGCGAAGTTGTCGGCTGCAGCTACTGTTCGTCCTTAATCATCTTCGTTTCTTAACCAAATAACTCGATTTAGGTATCCACGGAATCGTCTGACCAGCGCCTACAAACCCCAACTATCAAATCGGCCTAACATCGATGTTTAAGGGGTGCGATTTAGGCATATAGGTTACGGGTTCCTTTAGGTTAACAATTAACCTATCAAACGCTAATCAATTCCAGTAATACTTGTTGCTTTAGGTTCGTTTATAACAAACTAACACAGATCTATGACTTCCCAAATCAAACCGAACCTATACGAACGATTTCTAACTATAAACGTACCTTGAACGAGTCGAACTACGAACCCGGTTAAGCCTTGATGTTGTTTTGGTCCGTCACGACGTTCCAGCACCAACAAGCTCGGGTTTTCGCCTTCGGATCTTGGTTCGGGTTGTGTGTGTTTTGGAGTGTGTAGAGATTAGGATGGATAAATGGATGGAATGGAAAGGATTGGGGTTTAAGGGGGTATTTATACGCCCTTAAGCCCATGGACCGAAGGCCCATATTTCCTTTTGGTCCATATCTAATCCCATCTAATTATCCTACTAAGTCTTCATATTTTGCTATTATTATTATCGTTCCACTAACTCGTTTATTTCACCCGGCAAAATAATATATTAAATATTACTTTAGAAATTTCGGGATGTTACAATGGCTAGTGGTGTAAACGAGCTGGAACTCGACTAGGCTAGAGCTTAGCACGTTAGTCGTTTTTTCAAGCTCGAGCTCAAGTTATTTATTTGTTGATTAATTTGTATACGTTATTAATTAATACGTACGTACACACATAACTTAATATTATCTATTTATGTACTAAATTAAGTTAGCCAATGAATTTGATTTACATGAATTATTTTATCTTAAAATAATTTTTAAATATACTAAAAATATGGTTTTTTCAAAAATTAAATTTACCAACATACATAACAAATAAATGCATACATAATATACATAACAAGCACGCATCATAATATATGTAACATTCACACACATCAACATACATAACATATAAACAGATACATAACATAAGGAAATACCTAATGTACATACATACCTACATACATAGTAAACACACTAATGAGTTCGGCTAGCTTCGAGATTGGAACCGAACCGGTTCAATTTAGAACTTATATATAAAAAGATGAATATTTTTATTAAAGAAAAACGAAATATTAAATACATACACACTAATACAGGGTAATCAATTAATTTTTTTCTCAAAAATCTAAGCAATTATTTAGAGTAGTCAATTAATTTTTTTCAAAAATTAAATTTACCAACATATACATAACAAATAAATACATATAGATAAAATACATAGCAAAAATGCACGCATAATATACACAATAGTTGCACGAGTAATAAAAGCGCATACATAATATACATACACAACAACATGCATAATATATCGCACGCATGATAATAAGCACACATACATAATATACATACGTAACAAACACTCGCGCATAATATACGTAATAGTTGCGCACACATACAAGCGATAATAAACACACACATATATACATAACAAACACGCACGAATAATATACGTAACATTCGCACACATCTACATACATAATAACATATAAATAGATACATAACATACACAAATACTTTATATACATACATACATACCTATATACATAATAAACACACACACGAGCTTGGCTAGTTTCGAGATTGGAACCAAACTGGTTCGATTTAGAAAGGGTATTATAAAAAAATGAATATTTTTACTAAAAATTTGAAATAAATAAATACACACTAATGCAGGGTAATCAATTATTTTTTTTCAAAAATCTAAGCATTTATTTAGAATAATCAATTAATTTTTTCAAAATTAAAATTTTCTTTGTATATGTTTTTGTTTCCTAATCAATAACTTTTAGGGTAGATATTTTTTACTTACTTCAAAGATACAAATTTTACTATTTGCAATGCTTATTGAAGTTTCGATTTCAGAACTAGATATCACTTCCATATAGTGATTGGAGTTATATTAATTCCTTAGATAGAATTATAATCTAGTTTTCAAAGAATAAGTTGAGTTAAATAAAAATAAAACTATTTGATATTTGAAGTTAAAATATACTAAATTTGACCGGTAGATAATACTAAATTATTATATATCATATCTAAGTTAATTAATTTGGTACATATGCATTTAAATTCATAAATAGACATGCATGCATGTATGTATCTAAATACTAATAAAATTTGTTTTATATGCATACATAATATACATACCTACATAACATACCAAAATAATTTTTAAATATACTAAATTACTTGAAGTTAAAATATACTAAATTTGACTGGTAGATAATACTAAATTATTATAATATCTAACTTAATTTGGTATAGTGCATTTTAAATTCATAAATAGACATGTATGTATGTATGTAGGTATTTATGTATCTAAATACTAATAAAATTTGTTGTATGTATCTATTTATGTACCTATTATAAATTTAGTACTATTAATATATACATACATAACTAAATAGCCATAGGGGGCTGCGTACAGAATACCCGGCGTTACTTAGTTGGTCGTTCCAATATATATATATATATATACACATAACTAAATACTTTCATACTTAACCTACATAATATACATTCTTAAATAGATACATGACATGACATACATACATACATACATAAATACATAGAGGGGCGGATCTATGTGTGTGGGTGTGGGTTCACAGGAACCCACTGATTTACGGATTTCATATAGAACGTCTATATAAAATATGAGAATGAACCCATATATAATTACGAGTGAAGTCATACACAAGGTGAATTCCTGGTCTAATGGGAAGCATCCTGCTTATTGTAGAGAAAACCCAGGTTCGAGTCTCTATTCTAGCTGGTTTTTCCATCTCTTTTCCATTTTTTTAACTGGTTAAATAATTTCAAATTCAAGGTGTAAGTATAAAGCCATTATAAAAAGAAAGTTTTATTGTTTTAGTGTACAATGTTTTTGTGTACAATTAACTAAGTAATAATCATAGCTAAAAGTAGGGATAATACTATAACTTATTGGCGTGCATGAATTAATTACAAAGTGCAAGAAAAATGATATAAAAAAAATGAACAAATAAATTGAGGAAACTTCTTCTCAAGTTTTAGCAAATGATCAACAATACTGTGAATCTATTCCAAAACCTACTAGTCTTCTGCTTAGAAGTTCCTCCTTTGATCACCCGTGTTCTTGTGAGTTTTTTTCTTTTTTTGAAAATTCCAATTTACTAGTTCTTTGTGTGTGGTTTTTTCCTTTTTTTTTTCTGAAAATTCCAATCTACCGTTTACAAAAATATTCCTTCAATTAATGAGCTTCTAACAACTTTTAATTCTTTGGTTCTTATATTCTAGCAACATAAATCAAAAGTAAGATAAAAGATATATTGATGAGTTTTATCAAAAAGTTAATTACTAATGATAAGTTTAACAAATTTAAATAAAAACTAAAAACATACGAACCAACAAATTCAATTAAAAAAAATTAAAACAAGATCCAACAATACAAGTCCTTCCATGGTGGCAAGAAGATGAAGATGGGTTAATAAAATAAAAACTAAAACACACGAACCAACAAATTCAATTAAAAAAAATTAAAACAAGATCCAACTATACAAGTCCTTCCATGGTGGCAAGAAGATGAAGATGGGTTAATTCGTATGTTTCTCATCGTAGTAGCAAAAAGATCTTCATAACATTTTTTTTGTTTTATAATGTTTTTCAAGTTTAATGTTAAACGTTTGACCAGAATCAAATAGAACATTGTGTTTTAAAGCATAAGACACCAAATATAGGTGTTAGGAAAAACAAAATACATAACAAATTCGGCATGTTCAAAACCCGGTTGATATAGATAAACTGAATTTATAAGATGATCTTTTAACTATTATCAATAATTCAGTTGCTAATGTTTCTAGTAGGAAAACACATAATGATTGTCTTTCAAACCATTAGCATTTTCTAGTTTAGCCTAAAAATTGATTTGACTAATGTGACTTTTAGAAAAAACCATAACCCCGAATCAACCTATGCAATTAAACGTGTATGTATAAATAAATTTATAAAATATTTTGAGCAAAGATGGTATACCTCGACGTTCATGAATCCTCTAACACCATATACACGGAGCCGAGGCTGATTTTAATTCAGAGACCACCCATTCCAACATAAATTGACTTGCATTAGAATACCCACCACCAATTCTGACATACACGTGTGTGAAACTCCAATCATACTATACAATGGAAGCACATAATAAGATTAGAAGGCAAAACAATTAAGGAGTTAAAGTAATTTGTAGATGAACAAACCAACCATTTAACCTAGTGAAAAGCAAGTTTGTACTGATTATTGATGTCGACCCATCATCGGTAGCAATGTTCACTTTTCATGTTTTTCCTTTGGTATTTTTGTTTTTTTTTCAATTGTAACGCTGATGAGTACTGTATTCGGTTTCACTTTTACTATTTTTCGGTACAGGATCAGTTCCATACATATTTCTAATTTAACTTTTTCCTAACCTGGCTGGTTACTACTGTTTCTTTCGGCTCAATACTCGCAATAAGTTGTAATTTACAAAGAACAATAGAATTAGTTTTTTTTAATTAAAATTATAAAGTTTAAATAATCTACGTATATACTCATCACATCTAAAAAAAACTTTAAAACATATTTGAAGAAACACTAATCGACCCCGGGCAGATTACGGATAATCTGGGGGTTAAATAGATGTTTCCCACGAGGGGTTAGATCCGGCAAAGATGGTTCTTCTGATAACCTACAAAACAGACACCGTGAGCTCGTCACTGAGAAGGGGGGGTACCTCCTTGTGATCACCCTCCGGCGTGAGAATCAGACTAGATTGCTCTTGAATATAAGTGTATATTAAGAAAAATGACTAGAGCAGATATCAGGTAATATATCAAGATATAAGATATGATATAAGATATAAGATGAGATGATACCATTCCAAGGTGTTGGAGTATTTATAGCCGAATGTAGGTTTCCAAGCAGGTACAGCCGGCTGAATAGTGTTTCTGTTCTGCCAACTGTGGGCTACGCACATGCCATGCTGGTGGTTGGTGGATAGGCAGCGGCTGATAGTGACCAGGCCGGCTGTGTACTATTCCTGTTCCACCAACTGCAGGCCATGCCATGCACGTCCTCCGACAGGTTGGTGAGTAGGCAGCGGCTAATAGTGACATACAGTACAAGAGCGTGCTGCTCGTCATACTGTTGTCAGTGAGCTGTCGTATCTTTGGTCAGATCTTTTGTCCATACCTCGTCAGGTACAGTACAAAAGATCCTCCAGTATCGTACGGACTGGCTCATCTGGGCGGGAGTTTTCCCGGCTTTTGTGCGGGAGTATTCCCGGCTTTGCTCATTCCTTCTTCAGGTGACATTACTGAATTATTATGAGAGTTAAGTGCCTTGTGCGTGTAGCTTTGCTGCGCAGGTAGCCTTCCCTGATGGCTTGTATCCGCAGCTGCGGGAACAGGCAGAGTACTTCACCATTGGGAGGCTTTTCCTGCGGGAACAGCTTGCGTACTGCGCGTAAGGACGTCACGTCTCTGAGCATGGTGGGTCCTGCGGATCCAGTTGGTCTCGGCGCAGACGTCCCTTTAAGTTAAGTCTTGCGGGTCCAACTGGGCTCTGCTGGAACCTACCTCTTCAATTGCCCCCAGTCCAATGTTCTTCTCATGAATTGTTAATAAGTGAGGTGAACTTTTGGACTTAAACAAGGGGTTTTGAAAAGGTTTTAGTTTTAAGGTTTTCCATGGGGATTCTTCCCGCGGAAGTCCTAATGTCACGTGCAGAAATTCCCGACTTATCTGCTTGATCTTTGGGTGTGATGCGGGTAGGTCTGTAACCTCCTCGCAAGTCAGGAGCGTTTAGTTCCACTTGTGTAGATTCTCCATGAGGTTTTGGTAGTTTTGAACATAGTGATCAATTATGTTTAAACAACCAATTCCATCTTGGAGCTTCAAACAATCTAGTTCTCGACGTTCCCGCTATGCGGGGATGTTATTCCCGTTTCCGCAAGCATGGCCCAGAAGATCCTTCTTGGTTTCAATTCCCTGCGGAGTGCTAGGCATGTGAAGGGTTTCGCCTTGACACTGTACCCGCACTCGTCTTATAGTTACTTTACTTCCAAGGTGTTCCTGGCTTCAATTCCCTGCGGGTGCTAAGTATGTGAAGGGTTTTGCCTTGACACTGTACTCGCACCCGTCTTATGGTTACTTGGTTGCCGAGGTATTCTTGGCTTCAATTCCCTGCAGGTGCTAAGTATGTGAAGGGTTTTGCCTTAACACTGTACTCGCACCTGTCTTATAGTTACTTGGTTGCCAAGGTAAGGGGTATTTTCCCGCTTACTTTTGAATCTTTTTGAATTTTGAAATTCGAAGAGTTGGTGAAAGGATAAGAACAGTCCAAACTGTTGAAACGTCGTCCGACGGTTTCTTCTGACTGTGTCAGGACGTGCAGGAAGTTATGGCGACGTGACAGTACATGGTCATTCCAGGCGCTTTTTCAGGCGCGTGAGCGCGATTTTTCGGGCGCGTGGCCGCGAAATTAATGGCACGCGTCCTTTCAACAGCTGTTGCCAGCCTGCTCTTTGCCACGTGTCATAGTTTCATTGCACCTGCGATTTCTCTCTCTTCCGCATTAAATTCATCGCATTAATTGCGATGATTATATAAAGGGCGAGAGGGTGCACCTTAGTCCACACTTTCACTTCTCTCTTCATCTTTCAAACGATTTCCGGCGAATACTCACTATTCCGTCAAGCATTCTGAAATCGTTGTTCTGTACATCCAAAACATGTCTTCTACCCGTGATTTTGAGGCCACTGCCGAGGAGTCTGAGTTGTTCGTCGAGAACCCGACGTCGACGTCCGAAAAGGACGACAAGAGCACTGCTGGCGAGTGCCAGTGTGCTCTTCCGGCCGACCTTTATCAGTACGTCGTCCGGAAGTTCATGCTCGAGCCGTTCGAGCCTGAGTTTCCGGAGCCACACCAAACGGTGTACGATGCCCCCAAGGGCAAGATAGGGGTGTACGCTGCATTCTTCGTTTATGGGAATCTCAGGTTCCCATTGACGAAGTTTGTATACCGTGTCTTGGAGAGGCACGGTGTGCATCTAACGGAGGTACACCCGATGGCGATCGCCAAGATCCGCCACTTTGAGTGGGTGTGCCTCATTCTGGGCGTGGAGCCCCACGTAGATCGGTTGATGACCTTCTACTCCTGGAGGTGCATCCAGGGGTGGTACACCTTGGTCAATCGGATCAAGGGTTTGAAGATCTGCGCCACCGAGCGCAGTCTTCGGTCGTGGAAGCGGGAGTTTTTTTATATCTCCGCTCGCGTCGTCCCCCTTGCGATGACGTTTAAGAATGGGAGAGCACTCCCCGCCCTTCACGCCCTCAACTACCAGGAGGCGGAGTGGTTCGCCAAGATCTCCCGGGTCCAGACTCCGGTGTACCGCTTTGCGGAGTCTGGGATGGCGATGCTCGGGATGAGCCGGGTGTGGAAGGAGGCGTCACAGATTCCCATCGTCCTCGAATACGGTTTGAACTCTGTCCCTTACGGTATGCTCTGTCTTCTTTGTTGATATAGGTTTTTCTTCTAACTGTTTCTTCTTTTTATTTCAGAGGGAAACGACTTGCAGTCGCTCCTGCATCCGCGGGAGGCTGATGGTCCCGCTCGGATGGGTACTCGTGCTCTCGATGAGAACGAGTTGCCCATCTTGGAGCAAACGAGGGATCGGTTTGTGGAGGTCTACCAGCCAGGCCACCCCATTCTGAGCGCCACGCGGCCAGGTAAGGAGTTATTCAAGCTCAAGAGGACTCGTAAGTATAAACTTCATTTACCTTAACTGCATATCTTTCCGCCATTATACTTATACATCTTGTCTTCGTGCAGGCGTGGATGCTACCGCATTCCAGAGAGGAGCGGGGAGGAGCACCTCTTGTAACATCCCGAAATTTCCAAAATAATATCAATTATATTACCTAATAATAGAGGGAAAGTTTACTCGGGTTATCAGGAAATAAATAAAAGAATAGGAGTTGGTATGGGTCGGGCTAGTGTCGGGTAATGGATGTGGGTTATGGACTTGGATTAATAGAGATGGGTTAAATGAGAATGGGCCTTAGGTCCATGGGATTTCAGGGATATAAATACCCTAACACCCCAAAATATCTTCATTTCTATCATTATCCAAACACACACCCACACACACACGCCACAACTTCGCCGGCCGAGCCAAGGGAAGAATCGGGCAGGTCCGAGAGAGGGCGATTAGTGTGCTAGCAAGTTAAACGAGATCCAAACAAGCTCAAAAATGTATGATTCTTGATCTTTGAGGTTTAAAGATCCAAGCTTTTTAGTGTATAAGCGACCAAAAATGGTCGGGAAGCGTAGTGGGTGATATTGAACCATAGCAAGGGTGTTAAAATCGCTCAAAATGCTGAAAAGAAACCGAACAGCGGCTGTCTGGGCAACTTCGCCTGCATCTGGGCAACTTCGCCTTCAACGCGATGAACTTCGCCTGCAAGCTAAGTTCGCCTGATGAACTTCGCCTGCAAGCTAAGTTCGCCTGATGGCAACTTCGCTGTAAAGTTAAGTTCGCCTAACTGGTAACTTCGCCTGAGGCCAAGTTCGCCTGATGGCAACTTCGCTGTAAAGCTAAGTTCGCCTAAGGTTAACTTCGCCTAGAGCTAAGTTCGCCCGAGGGTTAACTTCGCCTAAAGTCAAGTTCGTTTAGAAAATAAATTAAAAATCTAATGAAAAATGTGTTAAGACAGTTAATGGAAATAAAATTTTTCCAAGCTGACCTGGCAGCTCGACCCCAGCCAGGGGCTCTGCCCCTTGGACCCTGCTAGGGGCTGCCGCCCCTAGACCCCGCTGCCAGGGGCGCTGCCCCCGGACCCCCCGTTCGTTGTGGGTCATATAAAGATAGAAATACATTATGAGAAGTGATAGTTAATTGATACGTATACTTGTTATACAGTCAGCCGTGCACAACTGAAGAAAGGGATTATTATTAACGGTGAACGTAACCGTGTTCAGGTGAGTTTCTAGCCCCATTTCTTGTTATGTTTTCGGGGCTGTGTGCATACTCAATGTGATAGTTAATACACTTATCCTAAGAGATAAGTGTATGCCTTATGTGGATAATGTGAAATGTATGAATGATTGCTTGATGGTACGTGAACGATCTTCGGATATTGCACAGACTGTCAGGTTGTAACGCTATGTATAAGGTAAGTATGTTAGGTATGTTTATGTGTATGAACATGATGGAGATAATAGAAGAAAGAAATGATAATGTATGGTTGTATGGTTACGAAAAGGGTACCGAGCCCTACTAAAACTCGAGGTATGATGTATGGTTGTATGGTAACGAAGAGGGAATCGAACCCTACTAATATTTGGGAACTAGGGAACCGAACCATACCAATATCCGAGAAAAGAGGTGTATGCCGTGTATGACATATGTGATAGATACGATTGATTGTCTGACGGTACGTGAATGATCTTCGGATATTGCACGTACTGTCAGGATATAAATAAAGATATTAATATTGCATGTAATGTAAGGATGATGTATGAACATTATGAATGAAAGCTTGTCGGTACGTGAACGATCTTCGGATATTGCACGTATCGTCAAGGGAAGTGATTAGCTCCTTACATGGATATTAAATAATAACGTATAGATAGTGTTCCTTTTATGGAAAGTATAGTGTTCCTTTTATGGAAAGTATAGTGTTCCTTTTATGGAAAGTATAGTGTTCCTTCTATGGATAGTAAAGTGTTCCTTCTATGGAAAGTATACAGAGTGTTCCTCCTATGGAAATTATATATAGTATGGTAATGGTAATGGTTCTTTTAATAGATATTACGTGACGATCCTCCTATGGATATTTATACGAGGTTAAGATAGTAATATGTGTCTTCAGATACGGGAAGAAATATATGGGAATAAATTGTATGTATGGTAGCAAGTATGTAGGTAGAACAGAAGGGCAACTAGTGAAGTATGGATATGTATCTACAGATATGTATGTATGTATGTGTATGTATTGTATGGCATTCGATTAACTAGAACTCACTCAGCGTAGCTGACTTTTAGTATGCACGCAGGTGAGCTGATTACAGAGCTAGCATGAGGATGACACACGACATGGATTGAACGGCTGGCATCTAAAGAAAGAAGTAAAGATGTTTTAAAAATAAAGTTTTGTGTTATGGTATCAAAGAAAAGATTTAATGTTTTGTAACAAATGATTGATGTTTTATATTCCGCGAAAAGTTTTAATAAACTCTGATTTGAAGAACTGTGTTTATGAGTAAATCCGACACGAAAGTAGGGCCACCGGGTTCGGTGCCTTACACCTCTGGACCCATGACGGTAGGTTTGGTCAACCTACCCGAGGCGATGACCCAGGCGGCTGCGCCTGCTTCAAGTGTTGGTTCAGTTGCTCACGCGGTTGAGGCAACTGTTCCAATTGTGACGTCGTCTCCGCCGGCTGTCAGTGCCATATTCACTGCGTCCTTCACTGAGCCGGCGGTGAGTTTTTCTGCGGGTTCCTCTGCAGTGGCGGCCGCGGTTGTGAGTTCACCTCCAGTGAGTTCACCACCGATGGTCTCCACCACGGCGGCTTCAACCGTGCCTCCGGCACCGGCGACTACCTCGTCCCCGGCCGGTTCAGCAGGTATGTTTGGGGTTGGGGCTTCTAGCCAATCTCTGCCTCCTTCCCATCTGCCTGACCTCTTGGATGGGTATCCCTTAGGTTCGGGTGATGGGTTTGGCGGCTACCGGCCTGTTGTCGACCCTACAGGTGCGTAGGGTTATTTTGGCCTTTTTTTGTATCATCTTTTCCTAACCGCTTTTTGTCTTTGCAGTGTCGGATTCGAATGAGGTATGTTCCACGGTGGAACATCCGCCGGGGAACAACCCTTCGGACGGCTGTGGACTGCGTCGAGTGGGCGCGTCACGCGGCCCCAAGTGGCGCGTTGGGGGAAGCCATGTCTAGCTACCAGGAGGGTAGGCTGACAAATGAGCTTCGGATTCTCCTTGCCCGGATGCAGCCGCGCGTCGAGTTGCTTTGTCGTGAAAACAACAAGTTAAAGGCTGCGCGTATCCAAGAAGTGGCTCAGGCGCGGGCTATCCGGGAGGAGAACAGGAGACTTTCCGCAATTGCTGCGGAGAAGGAAAAGGCCTTCAAGGCCCTCGAGGTTGAAGTGCAGGCCCGGCTCGAGGCCCGTTCCAAGGCTACCCAAGCTGTTAACGAACAGCCTCGGTTGGCTAAGGAAACTGCGCGGAACGCGACCGAGAGGGCCACCAAGGCTGAAGCCGTTGCTGAACCTCTGCGCGCCGAAAATGAGGAGCTTAAAGCCAAACTAGAGAGGCTTCAGCAGGCTCATGATGTTTTGGCTATGGAAGACGCCAAGAAGCTTCAAGAGATCTTGGATCAGAGAGGTATGCTTGACCATACTGAGCGTAAGCTGAAGGGCGTTGAAGAGGCTGCTGCTAAGGAAGTGTTGCTTGCCAACCTTAACAAGAATGAAGCCGAACGCGCCCGTGACCAAGCTCAAGCTGCCCTCCAAGAAGCTCTGATTACCAAGGAATGGCTTCTACGAGAAGCGTTGTCGCATGTATGCGTAGCTTCATAATATCTTTACGCTTTTCTTTGTGCTTAGAAAAGGTTTTGATACTTGTATTTTTTCTTGTTGTAGGTTGTGCATCGAGTCTTCACGAACACATCTTATGACGATGCCATGAGCGCAGCCCTCAACGCTTCTCATGAGGATGGGGAAAAGGTTGGCTTCCTACTTGGTCTAGGGTTTGTTGAGAAGGGCATCCCGCCTTCCAACTTCCCTCTATATGATGTGGATACTGAAGCTGCTTATGACCAAGCAGTGAACCAGTATGCTGCCTTCCCGCATCTGGTGGTGGAGAAGGTGAACGAGATTGCTGCTGCTGATGATGGACTAACCATTCTCAAGACTTTCCTTGAACCGCCACAGCCAGCTGATGGTGCGGGTACAAGTGGGTTTGGAGGGAATGGTCCTGAAGTTTGAACCTTGAGATCCCTTCCCACCGTTATGATAGATTTATATTTCTGTAGGCGGGTAGATACCCGGCCATTCTTGTAATGTTTGAATTTTTTATGAAATATAAATGTTTGTGCGGGTAGGACCGCCACTTTCACTGGAGGACTTGCTTTATAACCGTTATATGACTTGCTCATGCATATTATAGGTTAATTTGGCACTTGTTTTGCCGCATAAACAATATATGATTCGCTCGTGCATACTTTAGTTTAACTTAGCAATTTTCCAAGTGTTTTGAATAAGTTAACCGTTCGACGCGCGGTAGTCAATAGGTTAGTGTTCAGTTTCCTCTATTATGATTGTGCGGGTAGGACCGTCACTTTCATTTAGTGGGATGACCAATCTTCACCTATGACTGACCTGCGTGAAGGTTTGCCGTTTTTTGTGTTTATGCGGGTTTTGCCACCGTCCACACGCAACGACGTCTCCACTTATTTATGCGGTGAATACCGGCATCAGTGTTGAATAAGTAAACCGTTCGACGCGCGGTTGTCAATAGGTTAGTGTTCAGTTTCCTCTATCATGATTGTGCGGGTAGGACCGTCACTTTCATTTAGTGGGATGACCAAACTTTACCTATAACTGACCTGCGTGAAGGTTTGCCGTTTTTTGTGTTTATGCGGGTTTTGCCGCCGTCCACACGCAACGACGTCTCCATTTATTTATGCGGTGAATACCGGCATCAGTGTTTTAAATAAGTTAAACCTTTCGACGCGCGGTTGTCAATAGGTTAATGTTCAGTTTCCTCTATGATGATTGTGCGGGTAGGACCGTCACTTTCATTTAGTGGGATGACCAAACTTTACCTGTAACTGACCTGCGTGAAGGTTGTCCTCATCTCACAAATTTTTGCCGTTTTTTGTGTTTATGCGGGTTTTGCCGCCGTCCACACGCAACGACTTCCTTTCACACTTATTTATGCGGTGAATACCGGCATATCAGTGTGGAAAGTTTATAAGTATAAATGTAAGGTCATCAGCGTCAATGTGATAAGGAAAATCATTTTCATTAGAAGTGGCTCTGGGCCTTTTCTTTACAAGTTTGGAATTGATCTACATGCAGCCTGTGTAATTGAGCTCCCTTCCATGTTCTTGAGATGGGAGTGTCATCGAGCCTTTCGAGCCAATATGCACTTGGTTCGGAATCTCGTTGTTTACACAGTATGTAGTCTCCAACATTGAAGCTGCAGTTTCATTCGTGTTTTTCCCAACTGGGGTTCAACACGCATTAGCCTGCTCAACGTTCATTACGCCACGAGGTGCGTGAGCGTCCCATCTCTGACAAATGCCTACGATGTCCTTCAAGTCTAAGCATTCCTCGGTGGTGTGGCCTCTTGTCTTGTGGAAGTCACAGAATTTGCTTTGATCAGCATTTGGACGTTGTCTGATAATTGGAGCCTCTGGCCATGGGAGCCTCTCAGTGGCGAATATATCGGTGACGCTTTTGGTGAGTGGCGTCCATCTGGAGTTCTGGTTCGACGACTGAATGTTGTCCTTTCCGCCTAACCGAGGGTGCGAGCCGGATGAGGTGTCGAAGTTTACCCTTGACTGCCAAATACCTAGCTTCCTCTTTTTGTTTAGTCGGGCGGTAAGGACGTTGTTTTCTCTTGTTTTCTGGGTGTAGAGGTTTGTGCTTTGGGGAAGATCTCTACCCAGTTGCTTTTCCGTTTCCGCGAAGCGTTTAGCTGCTGTCATGATGGCATCCCATGTAGATGGCATGCCGTCTTTACCCGTTAAGGGGCGGATGAGCTCTGGATCTTTCGCGCCCTGGATGAAAGCAGCGCGAACAAGATCTTCGCGAATAGCGCCCAGACTCAGCTTCTTTGAGTTGAAGCGAGTGATGAAGTCTAGCAAAGATTCATCTTCCTCTCGGATGCAGTTGAGGATCGTCCATTGCTCTTCAATGTACTTTCTTTGTTGACTGAAGTGTTGGCTGAACTTCTGTTGGAAGTCTGCCCAATCGTAGATGTGGTGGACCGGTAGACGGTCAAACCACGCTCTAGCCACTCCAACCAGCTTCATCTAGAACATATAACACCACGTGGGTTCCGTCCAGTTGCTGACGGTTGCCCCCGCTATGAATCTGTTCAAATGATCGTCTGGGTCAGATATACCATCATAAGTGCCGATGTTGGACATATGTTTGGCACTTCTCGGGGCGATTGCTTCCGCAATGTCCCTTGCAAACTTGGATGTTCCCGCATTTGCAGCAGTTGGTCTAAAGGCTTTGGAGAAGTCGCGTGGGTTTCCCCCCGCGTTCCTTGGTTTGAAGGTGTCTCCGAAATTCCTTCTCGGTTGGAAGTCCGTTTCCTTACGCTTCCCTTTTGCCCTATGGCGAGGGTTTGCGTCGGTGTCGGATTCCTCCCGATCATCGTCCGAGTACTCGCACTCACTGCTCATGTTGAGCTGTTGAGTGCTTCCGAATTCGTCAGCCTGTTGGAGTGAACGCAAGCGTTCATCCAACTCAGCTTGGAATTCCTTCTGACGTGCTTCGGCCCACGCTTTAACTTGATCGAGTGTTTGGCGGGGGAGCCTCGTCTGTTGTCTCTCCAACTGGGCATTGGTGAATCCCAGTGAAGGATTGTTTACTGCAGTTGCCCCGGCTCGGGTAACCGGGGTAGTGTTCGTAAAATTTACTGCACTTGCCCCGGCTTGGGTAACCGGGGTAGTGTTCGTAAATATTGTGTACTCGCCGGTGTTCCCCCCAGTAGCTGGGGTTGTGGTTTGTAACATCCCGAAATTTCAAGATAATATTAATTATATTACTTACTAATAGAGGGAAGTTTACTCGGGTTGTCAGGAAATAAATAAAAGAATAGGAGTTGGTATGGGTCGGGCTAGTGTCGGGTAATGGACGTTGGTTATGGATTTGGATTAATTGAGATGGGTTAAATGAGAATGGGATTTCAGGGATATAAATACCCCCAAAATCCCAAAATATCTTCATTTTCACCAAACTCCCTAACACACACTCAAAACACACACATTCTAACCGATCAAGATTCGAAGCCGAGACCCGAGATTTTGTTGATAGATCTGAGTTGGTAAGGTAAGAACAAATCCAACAAAGCTAATATTACTGAAAATGGTTAGGATTGGATGGGTTAACCGGACCCGAAACCCAAACTGCCCAAATCGGACCCCTAAAACGTCGATTTTAGGCCGATTTGATGGTTGGGATTTGTAGGCGCCGATCATACGATTCCGTGGGTACCAAAATCGAGTTATTTGGCTAAGGAACGAAGGATTTATGGGCAAACAGATCTGCAGCGCGATAACTTCGCCTGCAAGATTAAGTTCGCCTGATGAACTTCGCCTTCAAGCGTAACTTCGCCTTCAAGCGTAACTTTGCCTAAGGATAACTTCGCCTACGGCCAAGTTCGCCTAAGGATAACTTCGCCTGAAGCCAAGTTCGCCTAAGGTTTAACTTCGCCTGAAGCCAAGTTCGCCTAAGGTTTAACTTCGCCTGAAGCCAAGTTCGCCTAAGGTTTAACTTCGCCTGAAGTGAAGTTCGTTTAGAAAATAAATTAAAAACGATAAGTAAAAGTAAGCTAATACTAGGCCACCAGATTAAATCAGGCGAGTATAGACACGTGTAACTTATACAGTCAGCCGAGCTCAGTTAAAGAAGGGATTTACAACTATCGGAGGAAGAAGCAGAGTTCAGGTGAGTTTCTAGCCCCATTTATGTGTTACGTTTTCGGGGCTGTGTGCATACTCAATGTGATAGTTAATACACTTACCTTAAATGGTAAGTGTATGCCGTGTATGATATATGTGATAGATATGATTGATTGAATGACGGTACGTGAACGATCTTCGGATATTGCACGTACTGTCAGGATGTAAATAAAGATATTAATATGGTATGTAATGTGAGGATGATGTATAAACATTATGAATGAAAGCTTGTCGGTACTTGAACGATCTTCGGATATTGCACGTATCGTCAAGGGAAGTGATTAGCTCCTTACATGGATATTAAATAATAACTTATAGATAGTGTTCCTTATATGGATATATATATAGAGTTCCTTCTATGGAAGGTATAGTGTTCCTTCTATGGAAGGTATAGTGTTCCTTCTATGGAAGGTATAGTGTTCCTTCTATGGAAGGTATAGTGTTCCTTCTATGGAAGGTATAGGGTTCCTTCTATGGAAAGTATAGGGTTCCTCCTATGGATAGTAAAGTGTTCCTTCTATGGAAAGTATACAGAGTGTTCCTCCTATGGAAATTCTATATAGTATGGTAATGGTAAAGGTTCTTTTAATAGATATTACGTGACGATCCTCCTATGGATATTTATACAAGGTTAAGGTAGTAATATGTGTCTTCGGATACGGGAAGTAATATATGGGAATGGATTGTATGTTGCCTGATTAACTAGAACTCACTCAGCGTAGCTGACTTTTAGTATGCACGCAGTTGAGCTGATTATAGAGTTAGCATGAGGATGACACACGGCATGGATTGAACGGCTGGCATCTGAAGAAAGAAGTAAAGATGTTTTAAATATAAAGTTTTGTGTTATGGTATCAAAGAAAAGATTTAATGTTTGTAACAAATGATTGATGTTTTATATTCCGCGAAAAGTTTTAATAAACTCTGATTTGAAGGACTGTGTTTATGAGTAAATCCGACACGAAAGTAGGGCCACCGGGTTCGGGGCCTTACAAGTTGGTATCAGAGCATAAGTTCGAGAGATTTAAGCATCCTACATGCTTAGACTCGAACAGAGAATGGGATTTAAGTAAGAAAAGAAAGAAGATGCCAGTTCAAGAATGCCATGTGTCGCTCAAAAAAAAAATCAGTAAATGTAAGGTGTATGATTAAATGATATATGTTAATGAGAAAGAAAAGATACGTGAACGATAAGGATAGAAGTAATTGATTGTTTGATTTGACTAACTGCTTAAGTAGAACCAGCACAAATAGACTCATAAAGGGATGCGAATAGGACACGGAAAGCAACGTGATCAGCTAGTCACAGCTGGCCACTGTTATTACCTGTTAGCCTTGCTATCCTTGTACTAAATAGTTCCTTGAGTGATGATGTTTGTGTTGTCCCTTTAAGAATACTGATGGCTGGAGCTGGAGAAGTTGTGGGAACTGGGGGTCGCACTGGACGTCGTGGCAGGCCTCGTCTTGTCCGGCAACCCTCGGTAGAAGAAGCTTCCCACACTGAAGATGAAGGGAGCGCCGCTGGAGGAGACCAGAACAACAACGAAGAAGTTCAACTTAGCCCTGCAGTTCAAGCAGCCATTGTTCAAGCTGTAGTTGCTGCTGTGAAGAATCTGAATCCCGAAGGATCTGCTGGAAGCCGTGAACGAACTGTTGAAGGGGCAGGTGATAATAATAGAAAGGATGACGAGAGGGAAAGGGGTGACTCGAGTGAGGTAAAGTCTGTGAAAGATGATGATAGGAAGAGGGGCCGAGGCGGTTGCAACTATAAGTCCTTCAAAGGTTGTGACCCGCCTAAGCTGACTGGTTTAGGAGACGCAATCGCTACTCTTCAGTGGATAACCGCCATGGATAAGGTTATCCGCATTAGCGAGTGCCGTCCTGACCAAGCTGTCGGTTATGCCACTCAATCTTTTGAAGATGAGGCTATGTATAGGTGGGAGAGTGTGGAGCAGAGGAAGACCCGTGAAGAGATCAAGGCGATGAGTTGGAATGACCTAAAGGACATGGTGATGAAGAGGTTCTGCGCTGATACAGAAGTTGAAAGAGTGGAGATGAAGTTTCTAAATTTGAAAGCGGGAGAGATGACACAACGGGAGTATACTACTGAATTCAACCGCATGTCTAGGTTGGTACCTGACATGGTGAACACCGAAGCTAAAAGGATCAAGTGTTACGTAAGGGGACTTCCTTGGAATGTTCGCACTTTGGTTAAGTCTAGTAAGCCCGCAACATTTGACTCGGCCGTGGAATTGGCCGAAATGATTTATGAGGACCTTACCAACTGTGAAGGGGAGAAGATGGAACCGAAGAAAAAGAACCCAACCCCAGAACCAGAGGAAGCCAACGAGGTAGACCCCCGCAAAAAGAAGGCAAGGCAAGAGGGGTTCACTGCTTATGAAAAATGTGGGAAGAGACACCCCGGAGAGTGCAGAAAGGGATTAGGTGTTTGCTACAGGTGTGGAAGAGTAGGACATTCCTCTTGGGAATGTGATGATTACCATAGGTGTCACAACTGTGGAGGACGTGGGCACCGGGCAAGGGATTGCAGGAGGCCAAAGGGAGGGCATGAAGGAGAGAAGAGTGCTTGAGGTTTAACAGATTCCTCCGTATGATTAGAAAAGGCATTCAAGAAGGCTAGATGCTAGCCATAAGTATTAAATCTATGTGTAACTTATTGATGACTCGGTGCGTGTTGTTTTATGTTGAAATTTAGACTGGTGTTTATTAAATATGGTACAAATTGTCTGAATGCATGTTAGTCATGATAAATTGACGTGTTGTGATAGAGTGTCGACTTAGGCTTTAGCATTAATATGATATAAGACAAAGCCTCTCAAAGATCGAAACGAGACTTGGTACATTGAGGGCCTCATGGACAAGCTACCTTAAATAGCTAATACACATGACCACCATTAGATGACTGCAAAGTCGGAAGTAAGAAGGGTAACACAGAAAACGAAGGCGATTCAATAAAGCGTGTAAATATAAGAAGTTTTCCTTTTATAGGGAATAAGTTAGGTTTCGGGGACGAAACCTCTTTAAGGAGGGAAGACTTGTAACATCCCGAAATTTCAAGATAATATTAATTATATTACTTACTAATAGAGGGAAGTTTACTCGGGTTATCAGGAAATAAATAAAAGAATAGGAGTTGGTATGGGTCGGGCTAGTGTCGGGTAATGGACGTTGGTTATGGATTTGGATTAATTGAGATGGGTTAAATGAGAATGGGATTTCAGGGATATAAATACCCCCAAAATCCCAAAATATCTTCATTTTCACCAAACTCCCTAACACACACTCAAAACACACACATTCTAACCGATCAAGATTCGAAACCGAGACCCGAGATTTTGTTGATAGATCTGAGTTGGTAAGGTAAGAACAAATCCAACAAAGCTAATATTACTGAAAATGGTTAGGATTAGATGGGTTAACCGGACCCGAAACCCAAACTGCCCAAATCGGACCCCTAAAACGTCAATTTTAGGCCGATTTGATGGTTGGGATTTGTAGGCGCCGATCATACGATTCCGTGGGTACCAAAATCGAGTTATTTGGCTAAGGAACGAAGGATTTATGGGCAAACAGATCTGCAACGCGATAACTTCGCCTGCAAGATTAAGTTCGCCTGATGAACTTCGCCTTCAAGCGTAACTTCGCCTTCAAGCGTAACTTCGCCTAAGGATAACTTCGCCTTCGGCCAAGTTCCCCTAAGGATAACTTCGCCTGAAGCCAAGTTCGTCTAAGGTTTAACTTCGCCTGAAGCCAAGTTCGCCTAAGGTTTAACTTCGCCTGAAGCCAAGTTCGCCTAAGGTTTAACTTCGCCTGAAGTGAAGTTCGTTTAGAAAATAAATTAAAAACGATAAGTAAAAGTAAGCTAATACTAGGCCACCAGATTAAATCAGGCGAGTATTGACACGTGTAACTTATACAGTCAGCCGAGCTCAGTTAAAAAAGGGATTTACAACTATCGGAGGAAGAAGCAGAGTTCAGGTGAGTTTCTAGCCCCATTTATGTGTTACGTTTTCGGGGCTGTGTGCATACTCAATGTGATAGTTAATACACTTACCTTAAATGGTAAGTGTATGCCGTGTATGATATATGTGATAGATATGATTGATTGCATGACGGTACGTGAACGATCTTCGGATATTGCACGTACTGTCAGGATGTAAATAAAGATATTAATATGGTATGTAATGTGAGGATGATGTATAAACATTATGAATGAAAGCTTGTCGGTACGTGAACGATCTTCGGATATTGCACGTATCGTCAAGGGAAGTGATTAGCTCCTTACATGGATATTAAATAATAACTTATAGATAGTGTTCCTTATATGGATATATATATAGAGTTCCTTCTATAGAAAGTATAGTGTTCCTTCTATGGAAAGTATAGTGTTCCTTCTATGGAAAGTATAGTGTTCCTTCTATGGAAGGTATAGGGTTCCTTCTATGGAAAGTATAGGGTTCCTCCTATGGATAGTAAAGTGTTCCTTCTATGGAATGTATACAGAGTGTTCCTCCTATGGAAATTCTATATAGTATGGTAATGGTAAAGGTTCTTTTAATAGATATTACGTGACGATCCTCCTATGGATATTTATACAAGGTTAAGGTAGTAATATGTGTCTTCGGATACGGGAAGTAATATATGGGAATGGATTGTATGTTGCCTGATTAACTAGAACTCACTCAGCGTAGCTGACTTTTAGTATGCACGCAGGTGAGCTGATTATAGAGTTAGCATGAGGATGACACACGGCATGGATTGAACGGCTGGCATCTGAAGAAAGAAGTAAAGATGTTTTAAATATAAAGTTTTGTGTTATGGTATCAAAGAAAAGATTTAATGTTTGTAACAAATGATTGATGTTTTATATTCCGCGAAAAGTTTTAATAAACTCTGATTTGAAGGACTGTGTTTATGAGGAAATCCGACACGAAAGTAGGGCCACCGGGTTCGGGGCCTTACATGGTTACCGAGGTTTCTTGGTCACTCGTTGGCCTTGGCAACGGAGTAACCTTAACCATCTTTCCAGAAGTTTGAAAAAACTGAAAAAGAATTAAGTTCTAGCTTTTATGCACGGATGGCGCCAATGAAGAAACACTAATCGACCCCGGGCAGATTACGGATAATCTGGGGGTTAAATAGATGTTTCCCACGAGGGTTGTGTCCGGCAAGATGGTTATTCTTCCGATGACCTGCAAAACAGACACCGTGAGCTCGTCACTGAGAAGGGGGGGTACCTCCTTGTGACCACCCTCCGGCGTGAGAATCAGACTAGATTGCTCTTGAATATGTGTATATTAAGAGAAATGACTAGAGCAGATATCAGATAATATATGGAGATATATGATGATAATAAGATGATGATACCGTTCCAAGGTGTTGGAGTATTTATAGCCGAAGGTAGGTTTCCAAGCAGGTACAGCCGGCTGAATAGTATTCCTGTTCTACCAACTGTGGGCTACGCACGTGCCATGCTGATGGTTGGTGGGTAGGCAGCGGCTGATAGTGACCAGGTCGGCTGTGTACTATTCCTTTTCCACCAACTGCAGGCTATGGACGTGCCCCGACAGGGGTTGGTGAGTAGGCAGCGGCTGATAGTGACTTTTAGTACTAGAGCGTGATGCCCGTCGTACTGTTGTCAGTGAGCTGTCGTAGCTTTGGTCAGATCTTTTGTCCATACCTTGGCAGGTACAGTACAAAAGATCCTACAGTATCGTACGGACTGGCTCATTTGGGCGGGAGTATTCCCGGCTTTGGGCGGGAGTGTTCCCGGCTTGCTCATTCCTTCTTCAGGTGACATTACTGAATTATTTGAGAGTTAGTGCCTTGTGCGTGTAGCCTTGCTGTGCGGGTAGCCTTCCCTGATGGCTAGTATCCGTAGCTGCGGGAACAGGCGGAGTACGTCGACCATTGGGAGGCGTTTCCTGCGGGAGCAGCTTGCGTACTGCGCGTAAGGACGTCGCGTCTCTGAGCATGGTGGGTCCTGCGGATCCAGTTGGTCTTTGCGCAGACGTCCCTCTTTAAGGTGAGTCTTGCGGGTCCAACCGCGCAGACGTCCCTCTTTGAGGTGAGTCTTGTGGGTCCGACTGCGCAGACGTCTCTGTTTGAGGTGAGTCTTGCGGGTCCAACTGGGCTGTGCTGGGACCTACCTCTTCATTGGGGTTGCTTGAAAAGGTATGAGGACATGCAAGACTCTTTTTTCCATCTCTAATTTAAAATTTTAAACTAGGTATATATCTCAATTATCACATTTTGTTGTTAGGTGTGTTATTTTTAGGGAGTGGGGGTGGTCCGTTATAGGGCCCGAGCACGCGTGATGGCATCACGAACACCGCCGCCGGTCCGCCCATCACGTGTGATGGGGGGCCGGCCGTGATGGCCATCACGCACTCAAATCCAATTCAAACGTTAATATTACCGTTGAGAGGAGATAAAAAAAAACTTAATTAACCTATATAAATATAATCAAATCCATCTTCAAATCCAACTCAAATCTAACTCAAATCCTTTACTACAAACAACATTCTAACATCACACAAATGGAGGGTTCGAAGAAACGTGGCTCGGGTTCAAAAAAAATCCAATCCCGACCAAAGGTTTGACAAAATCTTGGTGAGCCGGCGAGATTCCGATTACAAGATGAACCCAACACAACCCAACCACTCCAACAACAACCTTTTTAACCACAACCTTTTCAACCTCAACCGTTCCAAAACCAACCATTTCAATCTCAAACATTTAATTCACCGTTTTCATCGACACCGTATCAAAACCAACCGTTCATTCCACCTTTTTCTAGCCAAATATTTCAAAATAATCCTTTTGAAACGTTTCAATCTCAACCGTCACAAACGCCCGTCGATCCTTTAGAGGATACCAATGTTATACATCAATTTGCACGTGCTTTTCGTGATGAAGACGACGATGTGGATGAAGATGAACCCGCGGAGGAGGATACCATCGTCCGTAGACCTTGGTCGTCCGCGGAGGAGGTCGCCTTGACCAAGGCTTATTTACACGCCTCTGAAACAAAAAAACACGGAAACCAATAAAAACGAGATATGTTATGGAGACGTGTTATTGCACATTTCGAAAAACTTCCCGGTGCAACCGATCGAAACATGGATAAAATGACTTCCAAGTGGGGAGATTTGAATAGAAAAATGTCAAAATTTAATGCTTGCTACATCCAATTGGTAATTATTTTTTTAAATTTATTAGTTAAATTTTTTTTATAATTTATTGCTTTATTTTTACAATTTTGATATATATATATTTTTCAAAATGTTTTGTAGAGCCGAGATCCACAAAGCGGAGTGAGCGAGGCGACTATCATAAAGAACGCCTTGAGCAATTATATCAAGATTTTCCGATATCTTTTCCCCACTTGGATGCGTGGGAGATTGCGAGACACCACCCGAAGTGGGAACCGGTTCCCGTGGTCGACATGGACGGACCGACGGCTCCAAAGAAAAATGGATCTTCTTCAAAAAGATCAAAAACTTCCGATTTCAGGAACTACACAACGTCTACCGACGGCTTGTCAAGCAACACGCCGAACATGAACTTGAACGATCATCCCGGAGACGATCCCGACGAAGACACACCCACACCCACACGGCCGCATCGCAAGAAAAGTGGGGAATCGTCAAGATTAGGAAAGGAAACAGTGGCCGAGGACTTCAACGAATACAAGTCGGCTAAGTTGGCGAAAATGGTCGAAACGAAAGAGCGAAAGCAACTAGCTCTTGCTTCAAAATTAAAACATGACGAAGCGTATATCAACCATTTGAATGAAAACCAAAAAAACGCCGATTTAACATTCATCGTACAACCGCACGAACATCTTAACGAACCCTTTAGATCGATCCTACTTCAACGCAAACGCGAGCTATGTGAGAAGTAGGGTTGGGAAGCGCCGTAGGATTTTTTTTTTTGTCGGTTTTTTTAATTTATTTATCTTTGTAATATTTATTTAATCTTGTTTTATTTTTTATTTAATTTAACCTTGTTTTAGTATTTATTGTAAAAAAAATAAAAAAATAAAAAAAAAATTCCATCATACCACCACCCTCAACAAAATTCCATCACTAGTGATGGAAAGTGATGGGGTGAGGTGGCACACCGTGATTGGTGGGAGCAAGTGATGGTTTTTAAATCTCCCCCACCCCCTTACTCTTTTCGTTTATTGGGAACTGGTATTATTATTACTAGCAAATATATATAATTAGATAAACAACACATTATGGAATATGGATTATATCAACACCAATCGATTAAAACAAATAAAGAGAGCCAACCGATTAAAACAAATTAATTTTGTAACCAAAAAACCAAATAATCATAAGTTCATAAGATCATTGGGTTAAAAAGGCCGCATTGCGTGTAGACTGTAGATGCTTCAATTGTGTTTTTGGCTTTCTATGTGTTCTTTGTCGCTCGACGTTGACAGTAGGAAGTGTAGGAAAAAATTGGTTTTTTAAACGTATAATCGAATCAACAGTTAAATGTGTAGACTTAAGGGTAAACGCATGGAATGATGTTGTTAGGTGTTTTATTTTAAACTAGGTATATATCTCAACTATCACATTTTAAACTAGGTACAGTAGAAACTCGATAAATTAATACTCGATTGTTTAATAAACTCTCTAAGATAATGTTTTTTGCCGGTCCCGACTCGAGGATAGGGTGCAAAATTAATAATTTGCTAAAATTATAAGATAATACATTTTTGATAATTTTTTTAGACCCCATATAAAATATAAATTAATAATTCCTTATATATAGCATATTACATGAATGATTTATAAAGGTTTCTTGAAAAATGACTCAATTGTCTTTTGTTTTTTGTTGAAATCAATTTTCCTTTGAATCTCGTCTATAATTTTCCTTAGCATGGTAAGAACTTCTGGTGTTGTTTTCTCATAGCTCAACAAGAAATTGTTCAATGTGATTGCCGCTTTAATAGCTTCGTTTCGCGAAGGGGGCTCCATTGTAGAACTTTCATCATCTTCTTCATCGATATCATCTTTATTAATTCTAATAACGCTTTCAATAATTTATTCATCAGTCAACAATTGTGCAACTACATTTTCTTCTGGGTGAGTCAGAACATTCTACAATAAATTAATAAAATATTAATTAATATATAAATTATTAATTATTAATTTATCAATTAATTAATAACTCTTTTAATTAATAAAATTTGGTGGTCACAAGTGTATTATTTTATAGAGTTTCTACTATATGTATCTCAACTATCACATTTTGTTGTTAGGTGTGTTATTTTTGTTCTTTTTATTTATTGGGAACTGGTATTATTATTACTAACAAACATATATAATTAGATAAACAACACATTATGGAATATATATTATTGGAAAAGTTACAATGGAAAGGTAAAGAAAAATAAGAAGTGAGAGAATGATTTGTGAGCATACAAAAAACCTCTTAAAAATTAAAAAAAAATCATAACTCAAAATATAAATAAAAAACGAAAAGATTTTAAAAACAAAATTGTTTCCCCATCATTCTTGTCAAAAAAAAAACGAAAAGAGTTAATGCCAAGAAAAAGACACAATGACAAAATGAACAACAAACACAACAGATCGCAAAATAAACATAATGTGAAACAAAATATAACACAATATTGAGTAATATAACACGATATCATGAAAAAATGACACAGTCAATAATGAAAATAAACAAAAGGTACAATGATAAATAAAAAGAAACAATTATTTTTTTACTCAACATTGTGTGTGCGCGCGTTTTTTTTATTACGAGGAAGATGGTGGATTCTTTTTTGTGTTTTTAGTTTTTTCGTTTTCTATTAAATTTTGTGTTAAGATATTTTTAATTATTTTTTAGGTGTTTTTTTTTGCTACAAATAATTTTTTTAATCATTCTTATTTTTGTCTTTTTTTATAAAATAACATGATCCTATGGATGAAATCAACACCAAATAAAGAGAGCCAATTGTTTTTTTAAGAGCAGTTTTGTAACAAAAAAACCAAATAATTATAAGTTCATAGTATCTTTACGTTAATGAAGAACACATTGCGTGTAGACTATAGATTTGTTGTTGCAGGGGTGGACCTACAACTATCATCTAGGGGTTAGCTGTCCCGAAAAAATGTTTTTAGTTATATATACCAATTTAAGTTTTATATAATTTACTATAAAACGATTACAATAAAGTGGCAGGCAAACGGGCAACAAGCTGCGCCGCAACCCCCTTTTGAACAACAAAGCCAATCCTGCTAAAAACGAAGCTTTGAGACCTAGAAGCTGAAGAGGTTCCGTGTATGACGCGCTGAACCCTACTCAAAAATTTCACAGCCTCTGGAGCCAGAAAACCAAATGTATCAAAGGCAAATGGTAGAAAGACATGTTGATTATCTAAACAAGCTTTCTCGTGTTTAACAACTTTGCCCGATTCAGCCTTCAACGCAGCCTGACCCACAACAAACCCACGGTCCCTGAGCCCAACAAGAGGAGACACTCCTGTAAGATCCACACAGACGTGTTTCCCCCCTGCCCACCCGAACACAAGAATATCAGCTGGTCGTAAAGTAGACCTCCCTTCAATAGGATCCGTGAGAAAGTTAACAGGGGCCTCCTTTTTAGCAGAAATCCCTGCCCGTTTAAGAACATCACACAGAACATCCCTAACCAGATCATGTCTGTATTTAAAGCCAGGCAATTCTTTGCAATGCACCGCATGGTCACCAAAAGAATCCAAACAGACCTTGCGACAAATTGGGCAAGGTTCATCCGTCGGGAACATAGGGATCATTAACCGGTACTTAAGGATAGCCCGATACTCCAAACCCGACATACGTTGGCCTAATCCTTCAATGGGGATAGCCGTTAGAAAATCCTGAGCCCGAGGAGCCCGAAGGCATTCAAACACCGCCTTTTGGCGAGGGGATAGATCAAACTTCACTTCTAAACTCTTGACGATTCCACTAAATAAGGCACTCGCCACAACATGTTGGGCTTTAGGGGGGGCGGTGTCCTTATTAGAGAACCCGCTAAGATCAAAATCTGGAAGTGAAGTACGTAAACGATCCATCGCACACCCATAATCAGAGTCCAACCTATGAATATCACAACCCCGAAGAATATGGTCTTGCAAACACCACGACTGTGCTCTCGAAGCTACAAAAGCATATGTAGATACATCCTCAGCCGAACAGAGACCCAACCCCCCATAACGGATCGGAAGTGACGCCAACCTCCATTGGAGATCCCCAAAGAACGGACCTCCACAAACCACGATGTCCTCAATCGCCCTTCGAAGACCATTGTCAAATATAGAAACAGCTTCCCCCACATACATAGGTTGGCATGTTCTCAAACCGAACAAAAGCTTGGCGACTCCCATACATGAGCGAAGCAAAAGAAGCTCGCATTGAGGATCCCGAAGTCTTGGGAGACAGCTCATCAGTTCCACAGCGCTAGATGCCCTTTTCATAGCCAAACTGCTGATAAACCCCGCATCCTGGCTTACAGCACCACCAAGGAGTTTCACACCAAGCACCGGCCTTCCAATCCCGCAAGGGAACAACCCCTCCTGTGCCTTCACCCTATTGCATGTTGGCCAAAATAACTCTGTTTTCTTAACGTTTAATTCAAGACCCAAACGAGGCCCCTCAGACCTGATAATATCTAATGCTTTGGCTACCTCTCTAGTATCCCCGATAATCGTGCCATCATCCAAGTACCAAGCATGAAAGAGAAGCTTGCACCGATCTCTGATTTGGTGAACAAGTGGGTGCAAAGCTAAGGCAAAAAGGAGAGGCCCAAGAGGGTCCCCCTGTTGAACCCCAGTGGTGGATTTAATGAAAGTATCACCCACATATAACCTAGCCGACTGCCCATATAAAAAATCCACCCAAAGAGAAATGGAAGGACATCGACTCCGAACCTCATGTAGAAGGGTCGTCCTATCTACTAAGTTGAAGGCATTGGAGAAATCAACAGTAAGCATAGCCAATGACCCATCCGAATGAAACTGATTTAGAAACCTGTTCGCGCTATGAAGCACGGCCTCTGCCCCACTGGGGACTCCCACCCCAAATTGAAAGTCACCGAGGTATTTAACCATCTCCTTCCCGACACCCCTCATAGCCACCTTAGAGACCAACCGCCTCCAAATGGCCCCAACGGCAATAGGTCTAATCCCATTGTCCGGTTTAAGCAACGGCGTAAGTGGGGCAGACGCAACAAACTCTGCCAACACCTTAGGACACCTTCCCCCCAAAAATAAATTAACCACCGCAGAGATAGCCTTGAGCAAACCATCCGCAATCAGAGACCCCTCTCCGCACAACGCATCTAAAATGTGTTGGGCTCGCAAACCGTCCCGCCCACACGAAGTCCCTTTAGGGAAAGACTTAATGCACCCAAGCACACTATCAACGTCCACGACAAGGGGAGACTCAGAAAGCAAGGAAGCAGGCATAATCGGAGGTGCCATGATGGGATGCTTAGACAACAAAGCGTTCAAAGTATCCTTACCGAAAGGTGCAACCCCTGAAGAGCATAATACCTTGACCGCAGCAGTGAAATGCCCGTCCGCAGCTTTTCGCAAACATGACACTTAACCACAAAAAAAGAGTGCAGTTGCTTATTCAAAGGTTTTCTGTCTGGTGAGCGGGTATGATGTTACTTCAATTTCTGCGTGGGTAGATGGAGATAAGAAAAGAAGAAGAAGACATCCAGACTATTGAGTAATTTGTATTAATGCTATAACGTACTATGAAAATATTATTTTATTATTTATTTTCTACAAGAAATGTATACGCATGGTATAGGTTCTGCAAATCAGCCTATGTATTGTCTCTTTCTCAAAGTAGATGATCAATAAACCAAGGGCGAAGTTTTATGGGGATCGGGGTGGTCCGGTCACTGCCGTTTTTTTTTAATCGGTAAATTTCGTGATTTTTATCCGAAAATTTTTATAGGTATTGAGCGTGGTTACTTCCAAGATATTTCTTCAAAAACCTACCGGTCACTACTAAACTTTTTTTTAATATAATATCCCAGCGTTTGATTTTTTTTATATATATAAAACCTCGTATTTTTATAAAGAAATACTAGTTGAATACTAAAAGCTTTGTTTTTATAAAACTCATTGAAGGGGTTATTAATTTGTAATAATGATACACTTATTTAAACCAAAAAAAAATTAGGATTGTCATTGGGTTAAGGTTTGGAAACCATCTACCATTCATTCGGTTCAAAACTCAAATTCAATGCCTTATCGAGTCAGTGGAGACCACCGGCCACCACTAAGCACACACCGTCGTCCGCCATTGTCAGCCACCATCCTGGAGACCACTAGTAACCACACACAGGACAACGCCTTCAACCTTAGAGACACCACACACGCCGCAACATCAAGTAACCGCACCCTTCCTCGCATTATCATGAATATTTTATGCCTTTGTTGGTTAAAAAATTATTTACTTTTATTATTATTGTTTTTTAGTATAAGAACAATCATTTGTATGAATGAAGAAAAATTAGATATTTAGATATCACCACTCGACCCAAACCGGATCGGCGACCCGAACTGAATCACCACCCGACCCAAACCGGATCGGCGACCCGAACTGAATCACCACCCGACCCAAACCGGATCGGCGACCCTAACTGAATCACCACCTGACCCGAACCAATTTTTAGGTCCGTGACTTCTGGCACCGCTGTGACTAAGCTCAAGCTTCGCCACTGATAAACAACCTTAATTCATTTTATTTCGGTTTTATTTCTTTACTGATAAGTATTATTTAATTTATATATATACATATAAGTCTGGTTTTTTATTTTTTTTATGAGTATCAAATTATTATTGGTAAATTGGTTTCATATAATTCAAACTATGTCCGACTGGCAAATAAAAGTGCCAATTAATATCGCACAAACAATTATTTTATTATATTCTTGTTTTATACACTTACAAAAATTTAAAGAATAATAAATAGTAACTTTTTATATATAAAAAGTTGATGTATCAATTTTTTATAATTTAGGGTTAGGATAAATAAATGGTGGATGAAATGGAGTTAGTTTTTAACGTATTTTTAAAATTTAAAAATATGAAAGAAGATAATGGATGGGATGAGAATCCTCTTAACTATGTGTTCTACCAAAATAACTTAGACAACATAAAAAATAAAACAAATAAAACAAATAAAACAAAATGAAAAAAAAAAACAGAACACAGAAAATGCTATTAGAAAAAAGGTAAATAATAAATTGGTTCTCCCTTAATTCTAGAGTTTTCACTTTACTAGTAAGATATAGGGGTTCAAATCTCACTATCACTAATTTATATGGGAGATATGAGGGATGACTCTGGCTTGCCAGGGTTCGAGTCCTGATCTTACTCGGTTTTACCGGCTTCTTGCTGTCGTGCCGTTTGGCGGGCGTGGAGGTCGGGTTTTATCTGGGGAATCCCTCAATAGGTGGACCGCTAGGGGCTCGGGCTACTTTTAGCCATTAGGGGCCGTGTACGGAACACCCGACGTTATTTAGCTGGTCGTTTAAAAAAAATAAAATAAAAAAATAAATAGAAAAAAAATATTATATTGAAAATGCTAGTATAGGTGTAAGTCTGTAACTTCGGCTTTGAGTACGATGTACTTCTTTCTCTAATCGCTTTCACTTTTACAAGACTATTCACTATCATATAGTCTGAATTTAAATCTTCGTGATTAAAAAGTGTTTTCACCTACAAACGCAAACATCAAACCCCTATTCACTATCCTATATATTCACTACAAACATGTAAAAAGCTTTGAGGGAGTGAAATGGCAGGAGAGCGGCTTCGGTAGTGGTGTTGAGTAGAAGCTAACGGCAACTGTTGGTCTTCCGGCGACCCCAAATAGTGGTGATGGTTGGTTTGTTCGTTTACAAATAACTCCGGCACCAGATCTGCAACCAATCAGGTTTTTTTTCTTTCTTTCGATTCCGGCAACTATAATCTAGATCGAGAACTTAAGTCACGGTTTTAATTTGAACATCTCACAAGCTGACACCGGTAATTAAAACTAATTTTATAGTTTAGTTTGATAAGTTTTATAGTTTGCTAAAATGAATTTGGCCTTATAACAAACAAAATCTATTTACGAGTATTGAGCTGAAAGAAGCAATAGTAACCGGAAAGGGTAGAGTAAAAGTGAAACCAAATACCGTACATATTTTTTTAATTTGGAAATAACGAAAACTCCTAAGGGAAACCATGAAAACTGAATATCGGTACGTTGTATACCGGTAAGCTTTACAAAATTGCTCTTCACTAGGTTAAATTTGTTGCTTTGTTCTTCTACAAATAACTTTACTTCTATCATTGTTTTGCCTTCTAACCAGATATCATGTTTCCAGTGTATAGCATGTTTGGAGTTTCATATGCGTGTATGCTGGAATTGGTGGTTGGCCATATGTATTTCAATGCAAGTCGATTTATGTTGGAATGGGTGGACTTGGAATTAAAATCAGCTATATGTATATGGTGTTGGACGGCTAACGAACAACCTCAAGGTATGCATTCTTCGCTCAAAATAATTTATAAATTTATTTGTAGATACACGTTTAATTGCATTGGTTGATTTTGGGTTATTGTTTTCCAAAATGTCACGTTAGTCAAATCAATTCAAATTTTTAGGCTAAAGAAGAAAATGCTAATGTTTTGAAAGGTAAACATTTTGTGTTTTCCTACTAAAAACATTAACAACTGAATGATTGATGACATCAATTAAAAGATCATCAGATAAATTCTGAGTATCAACCGGTTTTGAACATGCCGAATTTGTTATGTATTCTATTTTTCCAAACACCTTTATCTAGTGTATAATGCTTTAAAAACAAAACGTTCTATTTGACCTGCTTACCTTTTGTTCATACATACATGCATACGTACATACATACATTCTTTCACACTTTCATACTTTCATACTACATATGTAACTAACTCTATCATCTCAGATATTATTAGAGTCTGGTCCTTTCTATCTCAGATATTGTTAGGGTCAGGTCCCTTCTACAATCAAATGGCTTTTTGTTTACTTTCTTGAACTCCATTTGTAAGATGAGTCGTTCGAAGATCCCCAAAGTCAAAAGCAAATACCGGTGGGATCCCACACCAAAAGCTTACAAATTGCCATATTATCGTTGCAACATATCAAGATAAGAAAATATGATTAACCGATTCCCTTTCCTCTTCATCTATGCCTTTCTTTGGAAAAGGGCATCTGATGTGGCGAGTTGGCCCATTTCCGCTTGCCACCCGAAGAGGTTAGCCTTTAAAGCGACCTATGTATTCCAATCCATAACATAATTCGGTAGTGTATGTTAATTCTTTGCGCCATAATCTTGGCAATGGCTTGTTTATATAATAAAATTTCTTTGTTGATCATTTAAAAAAAACTATTATTATTATTATTCACATAATTCGTCCGGGGTGGTTGAAATTGCTTATTTATGCTCCTTATAACAAGGTATTTGGCATAGTCATAAAGCTTTATGTGCTTTAACTTTTAAATAGTGTAAAGTTTTTGATAAGTTATTCGATTGGCTTAAAAAATAATAATAATAAGTAATTTTTATCAATTTTTTTTACTATATATGGAATACCAAGCACACTCTCAGTTTTAACCTGAAAACAACATTCTTAAATTTTTCGCTCTTATTGGTTACTTACCTTTTGGCTAGTAACATGCTTTCCGGTCATAATGTTTATATATCATTAAACCAAGTAACTAACACGTATCAACCAGGTAACCAACCCGCATGCATCACTAATATATGTGTCAAAATTTATATACTTACAAAATCGGGAGGAGGTTGGCTTTTCTAAGTTGTGCACCACGCTTTAATTGTTGTACCATTTTGCAAGCTTATACTTTAAGGCCTGTGTCATATTTCACTTCCCTCTTTTGAGACATGTCTTTAAACTTTTCACCTGTCTTCTTTTATCACTTCCACAAGTTTCTTCTTCTTTTATGCCGGAGCAAGGGAGCGGGCGAAAGCTAAACGGTGAACTGCATAATGTCTCCTTCTATTTGGTTAATTTTTCTTCCGACTTTGTTGATTTTCGCTAATTGAAATGACAGATTGGGCTTTTATTGTTCCAGGTGATGGCGGCCGGAAGTCGGCCTGTCGTCTGACATTGAGTTAGGTACGTATGTTTGTTGTCTTTTGTTGCATTTCTATTGTTGTGTTGCGTTTCAGTTGTTTGACCAAATGTTTGCAGTTGTTGCTCTTTGTTTCTGTGCCTGGTTATGATTTTCTTTGTTGTCTTGCATTTTACTTTTTTGTTTCTTTGTCACTGTTCATTGGTTTTGGTTTTCTTTTGTTTGTTTTTTGGTTGCCCCAGAGCGATTAACTGTTCTGGCTGTGAGAGTGTTTGTCATTGATGATATTGTTTGGTTTTCGATTATGCATGCCAGGTGTTTGATGAAATGTATGGCGGATAATAGTGTTTGTCAAGGTTGATTACCGATGTTGGGTTACAACCGTAGCTGACGGTGATGTAAAACCCTAGGCGTCATTGCCGTCGGAGATGCAGATGTTCCCTGCGGTCTCACGTCGTGGCGATGTTGTCGTCAGAGATTGACCTGTTCCAGGCAGCCTCCGGGCATGGTGATGTTGTTTTTCTTTATAGCGTTTATTTATTTAGTCTCTCACCCTGTGTTTGATATTTATGTATCGACAACAAATGCTTGATTCTTTATCACTATCTCTCTAGACTCCTTTGTGTTGTCCTTTATTTGATGTTGATGAGCGCAAGCGTTAACATTTTTTAAACTTTACAGGAAACGAAACAAGAAGAAATATTCAACATGGAGGATCTGCTTATTGAAAGAATTACATTACACTACAAACAATTTTAACTATCACAACATTAACAAGCTTGGTGAAGGTGGATTCGACAGTGTTTATTGGGGCCAACTTTTGGATGGATCTCAAGTAATTCTTCTTTTTAATCCCTTTTTATTATTATTATTATTATCATCAATAATGAACACAAAATTAGATGTATATTAATTCATTTCAACAAGCCAGATCCTTCTTATCTGTTTTTCTTTTAGGAAACAAACTTATTTATATTTTCACGTAGGGAATTAAAAGGCAATGTTGAAGTTACCATTTCACTGGTTGATTATGATCCGCAACTCCAGGTTTGACTTCTTAATGTTTCTTTTTCTTAATTTTTACTTTTCCCCCTGCTTTTGATGATTAATATAATTGTTTCTTTGTTTATATCGACATAAAAATGTTTTATGATTTTTTGCTTGCAGAGTGTAATGGAATGTGTTTGGTTCAACTTTTGTATCAAGACCATTGATGCTGCCAAATACATACCCCTTTGTTTTTATTAAATACTATCTTCGGTATGTCCGTGTCTTTTTTTGTCGTAGCTTCAGTTAGTGTTTACTTAAGGTTGACTTGCGAGAGAGAGGTTTACATTTCTTGACGCATTGCAGGTATGGATTTGTATTTAATTTATCATGATTATAGTTTGGAGTTTGTTTCCTTGTCAAATGGTTAATTTTTGTTTACTCTTATAACATTAGGTTGTTAAAAGGGTCTATTTGCGGGTTGACGATTCATACTTCCCAAAATTGGCATCCTGAAAATTATGGAAGTTGTTAATTAGGTGGGCAGTTGCACTTCCACTTCCACTTCCACTTGGGTATATTAGCTTAAAATCTACGATTATGATCTGCATGTATGTAAAACTCAAAATTATTGTATTTACCATTTTAAAGATATTTTTATGTAACGAAGTTTGTGTTGGTCAATTGCTTTTTACTATTTTGTTTTGGTCGTTAAACACATAATCCAAAAGTTCAGCACGCCACAACGCGACGGGTGAAAATACTAGTACATTAAAAATATGAGTTCACATGTATCTTCTTTAAAAAGGATCTTCTTACAAGACTTAAAAAGAGTCAAGTTTTGAATTTGAATAAATTTAGATGTAATTTTCTATGAAACTTCTAAATCTTTAACATTCTTCTTCATTATTTTTGCAAAGATGTGAGTATTTTCTTGTAATTGTTGAAAGGTCTGAGAGCATTCATAGTCACCTTTCTTCTTATTTCCTATATGTATCTCTATTCAGTTAAACGGTAATTCCTTATTTCTTGATTTATTATTTTTTTTTTCCATTTTTTCCACTCATAAAAAATAGATATGGGGATAATTAATGATCCCTCAAGTATTGTGGATGTGTTTGCTTTTCTCTAAAAAAAATATGGATAAGGGACGGCATGGATGGACTTTTTAAGTTATTTTGTTAAAATACGGAGATGAGATTGGAGACAAGGATGTGACTGGACATGCCTTAACAAATTCGTCACATGAACTAGATCTAAACTTAACTAAAAAACGAACTCATGTGATATTGATATTGTTGAAGAAATTATTTCTCTTCATCAAGGTTTCTTTTTTTAATTAATTTTTGTCCATCAGGTTAAATAATTCACATAAACAGTCTATTGAATGCTTAACATAGCCGTATAAAATAGTAAAAATGTCAACAAAAGGTAGCAACAAAATCTTACTTCTATTATTAATTAAGCCAGGCCTTAAAAGTATTACTTGAATCACACTAGATGAATACATGATATTATTTTGTGGAAAATTAAAAAAAGAAAAGTAAATAGAAAAGTATGCTAACAAAGTCTTTTATTATTATTGTGAGTCGTCACGCAAATCGCCTTGAGTTTTTACCAGTTCAGCTCCAGCCTCCAAATTACGACGACCAACACCACCACCACCACCACCACCACTATCAATTTCATCCACACAATCGACACCACTACTCACCATTACCAAACACCTTCTTTCTTTAATACTCTCACATCACATCACATCACATCTCCAATTCCCCCAATTTCCCCAGCTATGCTTCTTTTCTCTCTCTAGGGTTTTTGCCGATCAAATCCCGGTCAATTTAGTAAGTTTGCTCACACTGATGGTTAATTTAGGCTTCTAATTGCTTTCATTTGATCTAATTCTCGCTCAATACTTGTAGTTAACCCCTTTGCTTTATTAGGTAGGGTTTCATTTTTAAGAGATTGGTTTGTTAGTATTCCATTTTAGATGCAGATGCGATACCTTTATGTTTTATGAGGTTAATCTTGCAATTGGTTAGGGTTTTATTCAAATTGTGATTGAAAATTGAAACTTTAGGGTTTAATTTGTGCTATTTGATAAATGTAGGTGGTTTAGGGTTTCTGAACTTATTTGCAAAGTAGGAAGGTTTTAAAAAGCAGACAATTAAGACTATTTTTTGCTATTTTAAGTATTAGTATATATGCTTGGTGCCTCTGAGTACTGATGTTTTGGATGTCATTGGTGAGTATATCAATCTGAACAGTAAAATTCATGCACATCTATGTTGTCAAAACTCAAAAGCCCTTCTGCCTCTCAGGCGAGGCGTAGAAAAAGCGCCTTGTGAAACATAGGTCATCGCTGTGCTCTATTCCTATTTAGGGAGTGAAGGCTAAAAATGGCTTGATGAAACGTTCCGTTCGCCAAGCACCGGCCCCAATCACTTGCTTATCGCCAAGCACCGGCCCCATCCAGGCGAGATTCTGGCCAGATTCCGCAGAGATGCTGGCCAAATTCTGGCAAATTTCTGAAAATTCTGGGCAAACTGATCTGAAACATCTAAAATTGGTTTCTGGAGCCAGCCTAAACAAGCTAAAACATGTCCAAAACCTCAAAAAATGGTATTACTATGCTATGTGTCTTGCTTATCTCGGCCCCTCACTTTTTAAGCGCCTTGCTTTTAGGCCCAAGGCTCAACCTTTGCGCCTTGCACCTTTGATAACTATGATGCACATGTTAACTGTTGTAGCTTCTTGTGAACCAAATTTCAAGATGTACATGGGATATCTATAATGGCGATATGCATTAAGTAGTTAGCTTTTGTGTTATCTGTTTTTGTTTTTATCTAAAATATGATTTTGGTAACAATAACTTTTACTACATTGTTCACAGGCATCATGAGGCGTTCAAGGCACACCAATGCATTACAAGTACAAGATGAATGGCCTATCCAAAAGGCACTCACACTTTCAGATGTTGACATTACTCACCCCTTTCTCACTCTACCTCGCCAGCCCGTTGAGACTTACATTCTTGTGCATCTATCACAGCTTGAATGTGATCATTTAATGAACAGAGAACAAGTTCCCATCAATGCTCAAGATGATGACACTGGTGATGTTTATATAATGAAGTTAAAATGGCGTGGAAGTTATTACAATCTTATTGGCAAATGGGGTAGAATCGTCCGTAGCAAAGGACTTGATGTTGGAAAAGTGATTAAAATCCGTTGGTCAAACGGTTGTTTACACTTTTCGGTCCCACAACAAGCTCTTTCTGTGCCACCATTACAAGTTATTCCTGCACCTGCAGTTCATGACCAGTGGCCTATTAGGAAAGTTTTGACATTATCTGATGTTGACACTAATCATCCGTTTCTACCATTGGCGCGAAGATCGGTTGAAGATCATATCCTTGTTCATTGGACCCCACAACAACGAGAGCTGCTTAGAAATGAGGAACAGGTGAATTTGAATGCTCGTGATGTCGATACAGGCGAGATATACGTGATGAAGCTGAGGTGGCGTGGTAATTACTACAACTTAATTGGAAAATGGGGAAAAATTATTAGGAGTAAAGGATTAGGTGTCGGTAAAGAGATCAAGATTCGTTGGGCTAATGGTTGTTTACATTTTTCTGTCCCCTATGAGCAGACGGTTATGCCTGCAACAATCCCAGTGATACAACAGCCACAGCAACAGCAGCAACAACAACATCATCAACAACAACATCAACAACAACAGCAAAATCACCACCACCACCACCAACAACAATATCATCAACAACAAATACAGCAACAACAATATGAAGAATGGCCGATTAAAAAGGCGTTAACTTTATCTGATGTGGATACAAATCATCCATTTCTTACTTTACCTGGAAAATCAGTCGAAGACCATATTCTTTTGTATTGGGCATCACAGGCGCGAGAGCAGTTAAGAAATGAGTATCAGATAAATATTAATGCACGAGATTATGACACAGGTGATTCGTTTATGATGAAGTTGAAGTGCCGTGGAAGTTACTACAATTTGATTGGAAAATGGGGGCAAATCATCAGATCAAAGGGACTGCAAGTTGGACAAGAGATTAGGGTTCGTTGGGATAATGGACATTTGTTTTTTTCGGTTCCTCAATGACAGAAATAATGAGGGTTCATAGGTAGAAGCTGGTGGAAGTAGTTAAAGTTAAATCCATAATGCTCTTGTTTTGTATATCTAAAATGTGTCCTTTTCAGTTTACAGGATTGTTTGTTTTGGTAATGACTTTAGGGTTTAAAGTTTCATTTTACATGTGAGTTCTATTCGATTCTTCGGTTTGTCAAAAATGTTGTATGTTATTATATGTTGTTACCGTGCATGCATTGATGCATATACACTTAACGTTTCAATGTTTTATGTTGGTCGTGTATGTTATTTGTAGGTTGTGTAAGGAGTAAGTTATATAACGTTTCATGTTATACACAATATCTTCATGGTTTTCCTAGAAGGCTAGTGTAACATTCGTCAATTTCGGGTCTTGTTTGTATTCGTTTTTGTATTTGTTTATTATGTAAACCGACCCGATTTGTAAATCGAAGCTTATGTTATAATCAAAATGATGGATTTATGTTACAATATTGTTTCACACTTGTTGGGTCTTGAAAACATCCTACCTTTATTTTTATTTTTATTTATTTATTATTATTTTTTTTTGTTTTGTGTTTTTGTCTTGATCCATTTTGCATGAAAATTCTTGTGTCTCATACCCATATTTGACCACCAACATTACCCTATATATACACCACCTTTCCTCTTCATTTTCCCTTGCTACAACTCCAAAAAAAAACTCTCTCAAACATCAAAGATTCAAGGTTATCGAAGGTTTTTAGTCGTTCATCTTAATTAGTTTATGTAGCCTTATTAATACTTGTATATGGTTGTGCAACATATATATAATATACACCCCTTGTTTACCTTTGGTAGTTACTTCTCCAATTCCGGTCAGTGAGGTTTCAGACCTCATAAGGCAAGGCTTCATGGAGGACATCGTGTCCTTGATATATATACATCTATATAACTTGTTCATACATATTAATCTTGCTTATTTTAGTTTGTTGGTCATGTTTACAAGTTCCATGGTTATGGGTTTTTAAGAGTCTATGCTTCGGTTTAACCGTAAATAGCTCTAAACCGTAAACCTTAAACCGAACTTTGTTACTAGTTTTGTTAAATAATTGTTTAAACATACTTATTGTTAGATCTAAGTTTCTAAAATCATTTTTACAAATTCTATGGTTATGGGTTTGTAGAATCTTACCGATTATGATGGAACGGGAAGACCTAGGATGTAGAAGATCATAAAATGAGTGATTCGGCAGATTTTGATTCCTATATATCCACCCATGTGGTACTTCATTATTCCATATATATAAGATCCATCTGTATAGATATCACCATCTACATCCAGAAAGCCGTATGCTTTGGAAGAAGCTTGTACAGTTTAGGAAGGGATTTTGATTGATAAAAAAGAAGAATCTACTTCAACCGATATGCCCTTAGGCACGGCCATACATAACATAGAAATCACACTTGGAAATGGTGGACAATTAGCTAGAGCAGCGGGTGCTGTAGCGAAACTGATTGCAAAAGAAGGGAAATCGGCCACATTAAAATTACCTTCTGGGGAGGTCTGTTTGATATCCAAAAACTGCTCAGCAACAGTCGGACAAGTGGGGAATGTTGGGGTGAACCAGAAAAGTTTCAAACTTTTGTTTAAAGACTTTATTGTTAACTTTTGGTTGTAAAACTTAAAGTAAGTTTTTTATTTGTACATTATTATACAAGTTCTTTAGTGTTTGGACATGTGGAAACCATCTATGAACTTGTTGTGAGATGGAAACCGAACTAAACCGATTCTTACTCGCTTAACGTGCGTTGTTAGTTCTAAAACAATGGAACTACATACTTGGTTAAGTCTTATTAAATTTTATTGAGTTATCTCATAACATTCAATATTTTGGAAAGTTGACTTTGGGTTTGACCAATTATCAAGACCCGAACCGACAACCCGAACACTCGATAAAAAAAACGTTTTATTATCTTTATTCCAAAGGGATTTGCATTCTTGCATTTTACCCACCTTATTACTTAACATAAGTTGAGTAAATATTAAGGTTAGATACTTTAACCCTGTTTCGAGCAAACTTACATTTTTAAAGGGTTATTATTATAAATTCTTAAATAGTTACATTTTAAATCTTGAACTTTAATTATTTATATTTCTCAACATTTATTTTGTTTAAAGACCTTTAAGACAACCTTTCTAAATTCAAGACTTCTTTTCTTTTTAGGCATTGTGCGTTAAACTCGTCGTTCCGACAAATCTCCAAATTATCATCTTTCAAGTTTACTACTTGAAGGTGAGTACTTCATACCCCATTTTCCATCTTTTATTTTGGGGGTGACATTTCATATTTATTCAACAAAATGCTTTATATTTGAATCTTAAACCACAAACGTAGTTTTATGCTTTACCTAAATAATTGCTCGATTTGGTGTTCTATGCTTATATGCCTATGTGTTTATCGCTTTTGGTTGGTGAAACTATAAAATCATAGACTATTTGGCATCCCCTTATAGCAAGGTGTCGTTAACGTAATGCAATTAACGATAACTATAAAATCCTAGACTATTTGGCATCCCCTTATAGCTAGGTGTCGCTAATGTGTTTAGCGATATCTATTTATCCAAATTACCACTTTTATTTATCGTTTCGTATGCAAGTTTTGTGGCTATCTTTATTATATACTAATATGATTAAACTTATGAATTGCTCACCAACCTTTGTGTTGACAAACTTTATTTTATGAAATGTTACAGGTTTGCATCTTGGTTGATTTATGATTGTGCTTAGGATATTAGTAAAAATGACCAATATCAAATTTGTCATATTTTGTGATATCTTGTTTATGGTTATTTTATGGATAATTGTTATGTGACATTTTCGATGTTGTGAAATGAAATGAGTTTATTAAACACTGTTACTTTAATTAGTGTCATGTGCTTATGGACAATCGTTACACCTCGGCATGTTCCGCCGCCTTTGGTCGGGGTATGACAGCTAGAACTGTCTGGGTCCCATGGCCAGTTTGGCAATCATATATTGCAGACAACGAATAAAGGTCAGGAATTGAATTTGGGACCCTTCTTAAGGTTGTATGCTTCTGGCATCTGAGTCACCATGACGAGGACAGGTCCTGTGCTACAAGAAAGATCTATTGTAATACAGATCCAGTAGATGAACCAGGTGTTTTTTCATCACTAAGTTTTGGTGTTTGGTTGTCTATCGACTTTATTTACAGATTTTTCGGTTTGAGTTGAATCACATAATATAATGTTTAGAAAATAAATTATAAAAGTACAAAATCACTAGAGATAAAAAAAGCTAGTTTTTATCTTTTATAAATGGTTAATTATGTTTTCACTCGAAACATTTTTAAATAACTCTTTTTCAATGTAACAAATGCAATAATAATTTGAATAATTATGACTAATGTCATTAAACTCTCTTCATTGCTTCATGCACTTGAACTCGCTTATCAATGTTGGTGGGGAGTTCAAACATAAATTTGAGATTCTCATTATAATCAAAATTATTGGGATACATCTCGACCAACCTCGGTATTGGTATATCAAACTCACAAAAGTTGCCATACGGACTCAAAGTAATCATACAAATAAGCAAATAATATTTTACCTTATTAAAACGATTGCCAAATTCTTAGATTTGCATATCTACCATCATGTTAAAACAATCAAAACATATAGTAATGACGCAAAGTGATGTCAGTCCTTTGTTTTAAACTTTTCAGCTTAATTTAATTGTCGTTCATATTGACCATCTCAATTTCATATTTTTTTACAAACGTTGGTCAAAGTGGTCAATTATGAACTTTTGTGATTTTCACTTGGTTAAGTTCATCGAAATTCTATCCAAGATATCTTGATCTTTCTTTGAACATCTTGTGACAATATATTGTAACCAAGTGAAAATAAAACCCAATCAAATGACTTTGAAATATAACTAAAGCCCATTTGCTTGTTTTTGGTTGACATTAATCACACATGCTCTTTCTACATATTCAAGCAGTGTGATGACAATTGAATATGAACCAACTAGACCCACATGTGTTTGTAATGAGAGCTTTTATAATTGCCACTTGGCTGAATTCACCATAGAAATCACATTCAATAGATATTAATTTTTGAAGAGTTTGTGACACTTTATTGTAATTTATTGCAAGTAAAACACAATCAAATGTCTTCAGATATACCTAAAGTTATTTGCTTGTTTTTCCCTCCAATTATTAACACATGCCTTTCCAGCATATTCACATTATAATGATTAATGAGTATAAACCAAGCAAACATGCATGTGTTTTGTGATAAGAACTCCAACATATATCCTCAACATTTTTAATTTCTTGATTTAAGCCACTTCCGGTCTTTTATGAATAGTATTCTGAAAAAAATCTACATTTTGCTTCTGATATTATAAATTACAAAAGAAAAAAAAAAGTAGTTTCGATGTCACTTATCTTTACACCTGCCCCAATCCTATATTTTATCAACTAAAGTGATCATTATACGTTATAAAGGGAGATAAATGTCAATACTAATTACTAAGGATACAAGATATAATGATTTACATATAGAGAGAATAGTTAATTTGTTCAATTTTAGTATACCCTAAACACGACATGTTTACTAAACAAATTAGACATGTTAATCTAAAGCATGACTTGTTTATTGAATAACTTAGACTTACTAACTCGTAACTTGATTATTCTCATGTAATGTTTATATTAATCATGTTTTATCAAATTGAAAACGTCATTTATTTGTTAAATTTAACGAACTAAATCAATCCAATTGTTCATTTTAAAAAAACATACCATTCATATTCATAGTTCAAACTAACAACTTGAAACCAATAACCTACTTTTCCATCAACTTGCAAAACTTCCCAACTGATTGTTTACCCACTTGTATTCCAAATCTATATTTTGCTTTTTATTATTTGTTGTTTGATCATCAGTATCGTCCCATGACCCACTTTTCTGGACTAGAGAATGATGTAAACAACCTCATTTATTTAATTAAATATTTAAGTTTATTTTATTTACTTTTTTTTTGGGTCCATGGCCCACTCACCCAACCGATCTCCAATGGCAGCAGGCTTAAATGGGCAAGTTGAGACTTGGGTTCAGTGAATCTATTATTGCCTTAATGGGTTCATTCGTGGACTTTAACTTAAAGCATAATCTTTTTTTTCTTTAATAACAGTCGGTAGGACTTCGGACGACGGGTTTTACCCACAGTAACAATAATAGGAGACAAGAAACGAGAGTATTTATTCCGCACCCATTCTTCATATCTTACAAGGGATGGTGGGCTTGGGCCACCTAACGCTGTCTACAATCGCGAACGTATGATGTCGTCTTTTACAATTGGGTTACCACGGGTAACCGGACTTTATTCGTTGTCCGATCAAAAAAACAAAACAGATTGGCTCGAGAATTATAACACCGTATACTAAGACTATACATCTGTATAGAAGAGCTATATGTATGTATATACATGCCATACACATGTATACTAGAAAAATAGGAAATTCAAAAACTATACGCCCATGTATCAAGGTTAGACACTCGTATACCATATCTATACATCCCTATATGAAGGCTGTATGCATGTATACACTGATTGCACGTCATATACCAAAGAACATTCAAGAACTATACGCATATATGCAAGGTTATGCTTTTATAGCACATCTATACGTTTATGTAACATATTAAATTAACCGATGTCACAAGAAGACGAGTGTTCACAGGAAAACCTATTTTGAAGTGCGTACAATAATCGTATCTACATGAGTATAAACCATGCCTTCTCATTAAAACCGGTTCTGGTTCTAAATCGATTATCAAATGGAAAATGATCAGTTGAGTTCCAAATTATTTCCAGTTCTTTTTTTATCTGATTAGGTTCGGTTTTAACCGGTTTCAATGTGGTGTTCCGAAGCTAATTACAAACCGACGGTTCGGTTACTAACCGGCTTACAAAGACCGGTTCCGGTTGCAAGCTACTTTTTGGCACCTTTAAATTCTAGTAATATACTCTATAATATAATAATCGTATCAAGACAACAATAAAAAAAGGCCCAAAAATAGCAAGTCACAAAGTACAAAGACATTTCATTCGGGCTGTCAAAGCCAACCTGATATTCATATCATTATTCATCCACCGAAAAAACAAATTCTAGAGCAGAACAGAGCTGTCTCAACATAATATTTGAGTGAGAGAGTTTCAAAGAGTTATAAAATCCTAATCATCACATATTATATTATATTATATTATATTATATTATATTATATTATATTATATTATATTATATTAGGTAGAAGAAGTTGATCGAGCTTCAATTGCAATTGCAACTGAATTTGGATTCTAACATAACATCGCATTTGACGATCTCAACTACAGGTAATGATCAACTACCTTATCGTTCTTTATTAGTTTGACCTCCAATTTATTCGTCATTCACAAAATGTAGTTCGTTACCGAATTCTTTGGTTCGGTTAAGTCTGTTAATACGGTTTCGCTTCGGTTAAGGCAGTTAATTCGGTTTCCGTTCCGTTAGGTCTGTTAGTTCGGTTTCCTTTCGCTTAAGCCAGTTAATTCAGTTTCCGTTCAGTTAAGCAAGTTAATTCGGTTTCAGTTAGGAGCTCTGTTAATTCGGTTTCAGTTCGGTAGGTTTGTTTAATTCGTCGGTTTGGTTAGGCCTGAAAGTTCGGCTTTGGTTTTGGTTAAGTCTTCACGGTTTCAGTTCGGGTAAGTCAGTTAATCTGGTTTCAATTCGGTTAAGTCAGTTAATACGATTTCAGTTCGGTTAAGTCAGTTAATTCGGTTTCAGTTCGGTTAAGTCAGTTTATTCGGTTTCAGTTCGGTTAGTCAGTTAATTCGGTTTCAGTTCAGTTAAGTCAGTTAATACGGTTTCAGTTCGGTTAAGTCAATTAATTCGCTTTCAGCTCTGGTAGCCTGTTAATTCAGTTTCAGTTCGGTTAAATCAGTTAATTCAGTTTCAGTTCGGTTAAATCAGTTAATTCAGTTTCAGTTCAGTTAGCTCTGTTAATTCGGTTTCAGTTCAGTTAATTCAATTTCGGTTCGGTTACACCTGTTAATTCAGTTTCAGTTCAGTTAAGTCAGTTAATACGGTTTCAGTTCGGTTAAGTTAATTAATTCGCTTTCAGCTCTGGTAGCCTGTTAATTCAGTTTCAGTTCGTTTAAGTCAGTTAATTCAGTTTCAGTTCGGTTAGCTCTGTTAATTCGGTTTCAGTTCAGTTAATTCAGTTTCGGTTCGGTTGCAGCTGCTAATTCGGTTTGAGTTCGGTTAAGTCAGTTAAATCGGTTTTGGTTTAATTCCGTTACTTCTGTTGATAGTAGATAATTTTCTGACTGCTGAAACTCTTGTTTCATATGCTTTTAATGACAGGAAATTGTTATTTGAGAAATATGTACAGTGGAAAACAGTATTCACTTCCCCCTAAAAGTCCATTTAGCAATGCTCCATATTATTCTGAATATGCCCCGAATACTTCAAACGGGTCGAAAAGAATGATGCCAGAACACAATAAAGGAATCTCGCTGCACCAACGTACGTCTTCTGAAATCCTTGTGACAGAAGATAAACCTTATTGGCTTGACGAGCTTCTTGATGAACCAGAGACACCTGTTACACGAGGTCACAGGCGATCATCAAGTGATTCTTTTACGTATATTGAAGCTGCTAATAGCAATATTCAACATGCTGCACAAGCCGAGTACAGATTGAGAAACATGAATTCTGGTCCTTCATTTGCATCTCAACAGTTTGATCTTTATAAACAGAATCGGGTCAACAGGACTAAGTCTATGGTTGATAAGCAAGACGCAGTTGATTTTTGTACATATGATGCACATGTTTCTTCAGAAACGGACACACAGTGTTCCAAGCAGTAAGCAAACCATAATAAGTTAATAACTATGATTAATATGTATAAGTGATCCGATACCAGTATATGAGTTTATTGTCATTAAATATATCAATTAATTTATGAGCTATGTGATGCAGGCAGTTTGCTCAACGTTTGCGGGTAAGAAAGCTTCAATACATAGCTGAGTTGGAAAGAAATGTACAAGCTTTACAGGTAGATTCCGTTCAACTATTGTTATTAACAGGTCAATAATAGTCAAAGATAGTAAAAAACAGTTGATGTAACATAAGTGTATAATTGCAGGCAGAAGGTTGTGAGGTTTCTGGAGAGCTAAAGTTTCTGAATCAGAAAAGTGTTATTTTGGCAATGGAAAACAAAGCATTGAAACAACGGTTAGAGAATTTGGCTCAAGGACAACTTATTAAGTACCGTAAGTGTCTAGATAAATGATATAATATTATGTTAATTTTCTTTGGATAACCATTTATCTTTTTGCAGTGGAACATGAAGTTTTAGAGAAAGAGATTGGGAGACTGAGAGCCTTGTATAAACAACAGCAACAACCGCCAACAAACCAACCACTTGTTAGTCGTGGGCCCGCCAGCATGGAATCTCAATTTGCAAATCTTTCTTTAAAAAACAAGGGGCCTAGTGCAGCCGGTTCACGGCTCATTAAGGATGTCTTCTGAGTTCTGACCACATATTTTGATATCTCAATGGGAAAAGATAAAAGGTTGGTCGCATAAAATTTAACTAACTTTGGCTCAATGTTTGTTTCTGGTAACTGACTTTGTTTTTAATCATAAACACCCTTAAAACTTTCAAATGAAGGTTATTGAACCGGTTTTAAGTAGAGCACTTTGAAAACCATATAAACACATGTGTGTGTATTACAGTTAAAATAGTAGGTACCTGTGTTTATACGGTTCTCTCAGGTCTCAAGTTAAAATTGGTTTTATACTGAATGGCCCTTTCCATACATGTTACTAGGCCAAAAATGTTTACGTGGCACATGAGACATGATGTGTTTGACTAGATGTGGCTAAGAAAACAGTTGCTGTCAGTTGGGTGAAACCATAGTCGGTTACCTGAAATAGAAATTTGATAAAAGTTGGCTATTTTTTAATGTAACTAGCGAGAAAGATAAACTTTTTGAGTGTTTCACTTGGGTCAAACCCAAACCCTTCGGCTTGAGGTGGTTAACTTTTGTTAAAAGAGTGTTTTTGGGAGGTTACGTGTGAGGGTGGTTTTACTTTCATTGGAAAGCGAATGCAGCAACTCTTAGGGATTGGGGTATTGCAACACACAAACAAACACAAATAATCTGCAAGAGAAAATAATAAAAGAAGATGAACATGCGAGATTTACGTGGTTCGGTCCGCTGACCCACGTCTATTGAAGCTCCCCCGAGCTCCAACACATCAGTCATGGCTACAACTGCCGCTGACTCGTTCTCTATCCCTACCGGCTACCACTTACACGAACTGTCGAATCCTGGAATACCTTGAGAACAAACAACACTCTCCATATTAAGCAGGTAATCTTCTAGAGAGACTTTAACTGCTTAAAAACCGGTTCTCTTAACCCACTGTCTGGTAACTCTGGCTAAAGCTTTGACTGGTCGACTGTCAGTGCTCCCACTGCCACGAAAACCCCTGACTGGTTTCTCTGAACCTTTTCTAGCACGTTCAACCAGAATCTAACATGTGGCTCTGGGTTTATATCCTGCAAAACAAACCTTCTTCTGCCCACTAGACTCTGTGAACCGAACTTTGGTCTTCTTCTGAACTGGGTCGGTCACTCCCTCAGACGATAAACTGACCATATATAACAAACCCCTCTTTTTTCCTCGAGCTATGACAAGATTTCCCTCAACAACTTTCCACTGCCCGTTCCCAAATTTAACCTCATGTCCCTGTTCATCCAACTGCCCAACAGAAATCAACTTTTTCTTTAAGCTTGGAATCACTCTGACATCCTTCAAGGTCCATGAACCGGCTGAAGTAACTAAATTCATGCCACCCATGCCCGTAACATCAAGAACATCATTGTTCGCCAGTCTAACCTTACCAAAATCACCTTCCTTCAAATTCTGCAATGCTTCACTGCTGTGGGTAGCATGAAATGAAGCACCAGAATCCATGACCCAGGAATCAACATTACCCTCTACACTAAGAACTAAAGCCTCATCTTCTGAGTATTCTTCTGCTGTGTTGACTTCTTTCTTTTCATTCTTTTCATTCGAACACTGATTCCTAAAGTGTCCCGTCTCGTTACAGTTCCAACATACCACATCCTTCCGAGTCCTAGACTGACTCCTTTTCCTGTTCCCACTCCCACCACCTCTGTTATTTTTCCTCCCTATGCCAACATGCCTTCAATCACCCGATGATTCACCTGAATTTCTTCTTCTGACGTCTTCGCCTAAAATAAGATCCCGAATCCCATCAAAAGTGAACTCATTGGTAGAACTAGTAATCGCTGTAACTGTGACATTCGTCAATTTCGGGTCTTGTTTGTATTCGTTTTTGTATTTGTTTATTATGTAAACCGACCCGATTTGTAATCCGAAGCTTATGTTATAATCAAAATGATGGATTTATGTTACAATATTGTTTCACACTTGTTGGGTCTTGAAAACATCCTACCTTTATTTTTATTTTTATTTATTTATTTATTATTTATTATTATTTTTTTTTGTTGTTTTGTGTTTTTGTCTTGATCCATTTTGCATGAAAACTCTTGTGTCTCACACCCATATTTGACCACCAACATTACCCTATATATACACCACCTTTCCTCTTCATTTTCCCTTGCTACAACTCCAAAAAAAAAAACTCTCTCAAACATCAAAGATTCAAGGTTATCTTCTTAAGTGTTCTTGAAGGATTTTGGTCTTTCATCTTAATTAGTTTATGTAGCCTTATTAATACTTGTTTATGGTTGTGCAACATATATATAATATACACCCCTTGTTTACCTTTGGTAGTTACTTCTCCGATTCCGGCCGGTGAGGTTTCGGACCCCATAAGGCAAGGCTTCATGGAGGACTTCGTGTCCTTGATATATATACATCTATATAACTTGTTCATACATATTAATCTTGCTTATTTTAGTTTGTTGGTCATGTTTACAAGTTCCATGGTTATGGGTTTTTAAGAGTCTATGCTTCGGTTTAACCGTAAATAGCTCTAAACCGTAAACCGAACTTTGTTACTAGTTTTGTTTGTTTAAATATACTTAGTGTTAGATCTAAGTTTCTAAAATCATTTTTACAAATTCTATGGTTATGGGTTTGTAGAATCTTACCTCGGTCTTAACCCGAAAGACGATCAGAGCCGAAAACCGAACTTTTGTTTAAAGACTTTATTGTTAACTTTTGGCATTTTTTTTATTTGTACATTATTATACAAGTTATTTAGTGTTTGGACATGTGGAAACCATCTACGAACTTGTTGTAAGATGGAAACCGAACCAAACCGATTCTTGTTCGCATAAGACACACAAGTGTGTTTTTTTTAGCCATCAAGACTTGTATATTTCTTTAAAAATAGTTACAAATTGATTTTTAAATATTTTCTTAAGTACTTGAAAATGTTGGATCCAACTTGATCTCATAACAAAGTTTGGACCGACAAAACCGAACACTCGCTTAACGTGCGTTGTAAGTTCTAAAACAATGGAACTACATACTTGGTTAGGTCTTATTAAATTTTATTGAGTTATCTCATAACATTCAATATTTTGGAAAGTTGACTTTTGGTTTAACCAATTATCAAGACCCGAACCGACAACCCGAACACTCGATAAAAAAAAACCCGTTTTAGTATCTTTATTGCAAAGGGATTTGCATTCTTGCATTTTACCCACCTTATTACTTAACATAGGTTGAGTAAATTTTAAGGTTAGATACTTTAACCCGGTTTCGAGCAAACTTACATTTTTAAAGGGTTATTATTATAAATTCTTAAATAGTCACATTTTAAACCTTGAACTTTAATTATTTACATTTCTCAACATTTATTTTGTTTAAAGACCTCCAAGACAACCTTTCTAAATTCAAGACTTCTTTTCTTTTTAGGCATTGTGCGTTAAACTCGTCGTTCCGACAAATCTCCAAATTATCATCTTTCAAGTTTACTACTTGAAGGTGAGTACTTCATACCCCATTTTCCATCTTTTATTTTGGGGGTGACATTTCATATTTATTCAACAAAATGCTTTATATTTGAATCTTAAACCACAAACGTAGTTGTATACTTTACCTAAATAATTGCTCGATTTGGTGTTCTATGCTTATATGCCTATGTGTTTATCGCTTTTGGTTGGTGAAACTATATAATCCTAGACTATTTGGCATCCCCTTATAGCAAGGTGTCGTTAACGTAATGCAATTAACGATAACTATAAAATCCTAGACTATTTGGCATCCCCTTATAGCTAGGTGTCGCTAATGTGTTTAGCGATATCTATTTATCCAAATTACCACTTTTATTTATCGTTTCGTATGCAAGTTTTGTGGCTATCTTTATTATATACTAATATGATTAAACTTATGAATTGCTCACCAACCTTTGTGTTGACAAACTTTATTTTATGAAATGTTGTAGGTTTGCATCTTGGTTGATTTATGATTGTGAAGAAAACGACATCAAAGATCTTAGGATATTAGTAAAAATGAACAATATCAATTTGCCATATTTTGTGATATCTTGTTTATGGTTATTTTATGGATAATTGTTATGTGACATTTTCGATGTTGTGAAATGAAATGAGTTTATTAAATACTGTCACTTTAATTAGTGTCATGTGCTTATGGACAATCGTTACACCTCGGCATGTTCCGCCGCCTTTGGTCGGGGTGTGACAGTAACAGTCCCTGACCAACTATCTGGCAATGATGATAACAGTAGTAGAGCCTGAACCTCATCCTCGAATTTGATACTGACTGACCCAAGTCTTGACAAAATTGAGTTAAAGTTGTTGATGTGCACTGTAACTGAACTTCTTCTTTCATCTTTGTGTTCACCAACTCACGAATCAGGAAAACCTTATTAGCTGCCGAAGGCTTCTCGTACATATTAGACAATGCATTCATTATCCCACGCGCTGTGGTTTCCTTCAAGATGTTGAACGCAACATCCTTCGATAACAACAATCTAATAACTGCCTTAGCTTTCTTATCCAAAGTTTCCCACTCATCCGGTTGTATCTTCTCCGGTCTTTCACCCAATACCATGTCCAAATCTTTCTGAACCAGCAAATCTTCCATTTGCATTTTCCACCAACCAAAGTCTTTACCATCAAACTTCTCAATCTGAAGTTTCCCACTCTTAGCCATTAACTCAAACTAAGAATTTTCGACTTTGAATCTAGGTAACACAATAAAAAAAAATAATCTCGGACAAACAAAATAACCCCCGCAAATCACCACAAAACAACTCGGCTAAACTGCCTGACAACCGCCAAAAAAACCAGATGACCAAAACCCGTTGCAAACTCACGAACCAACCCCAAACCTAATTAATAATCAAAAACTGAAACGAACAGAAACGCAAACATGTTCCTTGGTTTCTTTCTGATTAAAAAGCAACTTGGACTTGCTAGAATCTAGCAACAACTGTTGGTAATTTTTCTTGGCTCCAAATTGAAGATTGCGAGAATCAAATAATTGTGAAACAATCACAAAGTGCTCAACTATAATAATAATTAAGCTTTTGTGGCTTGCTGTGTTGACTTCACGCACAAGAAAAAGAAACTAATTGCAATATATACCTTTTTGCCTTTTCTGTAGATCAACACCAAAAAAAAAACCGACGTGCTAGACTACGGATCCGATCGAACAACTTAGGTTGAATTAATGGCCGGCTGCCAAAAATAAAAATGTAGCCCAGGTTCGATCCAAACAATTTCTCTAGCGCTGTGCTTCCTCGTGCGTAACCGTAACCTTGGCTCTTGATACCACTTGTTAGGGATTCGGGTCTTGCAACACACAAACAAACACAAATAATCTACAAGAGAAAATAATAAAAGAAGATGAACACGCGAGATTTACGTGGTTCGGTCCGCTGACCTACGTCCACGGGCTGCAACCAGGATACTTTTATATATTATTGTCTCTGCCTCACTCGTGATGAGGAATTACAAGTACACAATGAATATATAGAGATCATGCTAGGGTTCACAACTTACTACCCAAGAAAACTAATAATGGGCTTAATTAAATAAACGGGCCAGGCCTGCCACTAATCTTCAATTAATTAATCTGTCATAAAAGATGTCTTCTAACCCGGGCCCAATTAAGCCTCCATAAACCCAACAGCAACTTGCTTGCACATGGTGACTGCGTTGGTGGATGCCATGGGCTTCAGTGGCTAGCCAATGGTGGTGGTTTCGGTTTCATGTGTTGATTGGAATTTGTTTTTGGTCTGATATTCATCTCGTAATGTTAATAGTAAAGACTTTTGTTGTCCCTTACACTTCAATTATACCATTATCAACTAAGAGTGGGCATGCATATTTATAGATAAAACTAAGTGTCTAAAACTGCTAAAGTGAGAGTGACATATAGATCTAGATGTAACTCATGAACAAATTACTCCTTTTCTATATCAAGTTTAGGTTCTATGTAATTTTTAGAAAATGCAACTAGGAGCATGAACTTTCTGTAAAGTAACTCAAAATTCCTCAATGAGAAATGGTCCCCAAGAAGCTGTCTAAAATTTATGAGTGGAAATATGGAAGTGGTCCAGCTCTATGCCTTCTAAAAAAAGTCATATAATCTCCTCTCTAAGGGTGCACAAGAATACTGGTTCCATAACCAAACAAAAAACTTGGAATTAGTTTCATTCCCGCCAGTTATATATCGGTTGTAGCCCCATGATTCGAAACCGGTTCTAACCCAGCTATATCCGAACCGAACTGGTAAAAAAAGAAAACCTGAACTAAAAAAAAGGTTGCCACTATATTGACCATACACTGAATTATTCAGGAAAATAAATTCATTACTCAAGATTGCCAAGGAAAAATAAAAAAATAAAAAGTAACCTTTAAGAAAAGGTTGCACAAAGATAACTTTAAATAACGCCATCCGTGGGACTCGAACCCACGACCACGTGGTTAAAAGCCACGCGCTCTACCAACTGAGCTAGAACGGCTTAGTTGTTAACTATTTTGCTTCACATAACTTATAGTACTAATATTAAAGGTTATGAACATGCAACATATTTTTGTCATGTGTTCATAATAGATATGTATGAAAAATAAATCGTACATGACTATAATCTGCTTCAATGAGATTCAATTTTCGTAATATTAATAACTTGGGAAAATAAAAAAGCATCTTGTGTCTTAAATAAGGTCCTTCAATTCAAAAGCTACAAAGTTTTAGCAAATGCATCCCAAGAACAAACAAAAGATCTCATGTGTGACGCCTTCGTTTGATACCTGACACCTCATCATATGACTCCCACTTCTTGTGATCAAGAACGCTGATGTCATCAAGATCAGCAATGGCAAGTAGGTACTGTGTCAGCTTCACAAGCTCCCTGTCAGTGTCTCGGTTTTCATGCGCCTTTCTAAACGGTTTTATGATCAACCCGTTCTGTGGATTCATCACAAAGTTCCTCCTTAGATCATCAAACATTATCGTGTTCTTTGAATTGTAGAACTGCACATTGATCATCATCAAAAGCAAACGCCACTAGTTATTTATCAAATTTGAGGTATCTTTAACCAACTTAAGCGGGTAAACACCATCCAAAAACTAACATATTCCCTTATTTTGCATTAAAAGGTCCCACAATCAAATTCTAGTATATTAAAGTTTCTGAACTACTTAGGGGTGTGCAAGGGTCGTTCTTGGGCTCAAACCAAAATTTCGGTTTTTTAGTTTTTGAAAACCGTTCGGTTTTGGAATTTTCGCCTTTGCCAATTGGGCTTTAAAGTTTAGGACCTAAAAAAACTTGGCCAAAAATAATAAATTTGGGCCAACATGTTTTTGTTAATTAATAATTAACAACCCTTGATTATCAACAATCCTTGATTATTATATATGGGCTAATATATTTTGGTCGGTTTTAATCACCTAGCAAAACCGAAAGTTCGGTTTTTACGAAAAACATAAACCAAACACTCGGTTTTTGTTTGGGTTCGGTTTTTTCGGTTTCATGCACACTCCTACAAGTACTTGTTAATAAAAACTCAGAATAATGACTCGTTACCCTTTTGCAGTGCCATTCAACATTTTTGCAAAAAAAAAAGTTATACCTTGACCAATTCATGGGGTAAAATAAATTATTTTGAATTTGTTTCACAAGTAGTGCATTTTAGACAAATTAAGAAATTTAATATACCAAAACTAGCTTGAGGGACCTCTTCATGTATTTTTGACAATTTTAAGGACTAAAATACCAAGATTAGGTTGAAGGGATTTTTCATGCAAAATAATAAAGTGTGTTGGTTTCTTATGGTATTAACCCATCAGTGAATTATGTAAAGTGCGATAAATAAACTAGTAATAATCAAACCTCAGGAAAATGAGCCCATATCAACCCAAGTGGTTTGCAGTCAAAGATCCCTCTACTATCTGATTGAACTGTAATCATTGCTAAATGGTCTAAAAGAGCAGTAATTTTGTAATTGGGATTACTCAATACCCCAAGTTGACCCATCTTCAATTCAACCCATTTCATGCTGCACAAAAGAATTAATAATTTACTGTACCAATATACTAATTAGTTAACCGTTGTTAACAAAAAACTTACTAAAGGCTAACCTTGTTGCAGACCATATGATGATGTCATACTCTGCATAAGCAGCTGTCAAGAACTCATGGAGATCTGCATTTGTTGGTAGATAGTGAATGGTGAAGTTACTTAATTGTTAATTGTCAGTTTTTTATTATTTCAAAGTGAAAGTTATGTAAGCTGCTTACAAGGGCGCATGAGTTGGAGCGAGTTTTCTGCTGTTGAACGATGGTCAAAGAGAGTATAATCTATATCCAACACAAGAAGCTTCTTCCCTTTTCGGCATGGATTTCTGAGTTCAATCTATGATCAAGCATCCATTAACATATATCAAAATCAAATATTATGTTAATATCAGCGTATGTGCAGGCACATCAGCTGATAAACATACACGGAAATGAAAAATACATTTAACAAACAATGATGGAAATTAGTAAACACATGCCTTGTATTGATCAACACGTTTCTTTAGTTTCTGCTTGTTGACCTCTTTGTCTTTAATGTCTACAGCTTCATCTTGCCCGATTTCAAAATCATCAACAATTTCAGGAGAATCAACTTGGTCCACAATTATATCATCCTCAACAGTACTACATGATCGATCAAGTATATAACATATTTATCAGTCAAAACTCAAAACAATAAGTTCAGATCATACGGTCATATTCTAATGGTTATGATGAAAATCTTGATTCTTGCTAATGATACACATACACCATCCTCAATTAGAGTTGAGAGTTGCCTCATTACTAGTAACATAATCACAAGGCAGGCGTTTATTCTATAACCAAAGCTCCACATTTCCTTTATCTTAAACACAACTTGTGTTATCAACTAATGCATTTGTAATCACTTCATCGTGAATTCATGATATCTATTAGGTATTGTTTGGTTATATCATATAATGTAGCAAAACTATTTTTACTGCTTTATATGCTCTCCATTTTAAAAGAAGAAGATGCACTTCGGCTCTCCAATCATATAATCTAACAGCTAACTACATAATCATCATATTAAGTAGTACAAGTAAAGCTAGTTTTTTTTTTCTTTTTTGCTAATTTGAGATGAGCATGTTTAGGTTTCCATATAAAAAGCAAGCGTTATGATTGAAACTTAACAGCATATTTCAAATCATTTTAATAATTAGTATGAGCTTTTTTATACTTTTATGCAGCAGACAACAGAAGATGGAGATTAATCAATTAAAGCATACTCAAATAAAACAACTAATCATTAATAATAATAAAATCCAATCAATCATGCTTCTAATTAATCATACAACTATTTCCACCACAAATCAACTATCAGATCGAACAATTCGATTATTATCGAAAAATTAATTGAAATTAGAAGTCAGGTTTACCCGATCATAGTCATTTTGAGAGTAGATTTGAGCGGCAGACTGGAGAGAAGAACCGAGTCATCAGCGAGTTTGGATCCGATTTTAGGGTAAAGAAGCTTCTGGCGTTTGGGGAGGACGGTGGTGAGTTGGCAAATACGGCGTTTAAGTTCAGCGACGGAATCGTCGGCGCATACTCTGACGGTGTACTCTTTGCCGCTCCATTTCACGGTCAGTGTCAGCTCTTCCTCCGTCACCGGAGACGACGACGATGTACCGGCCATTTAACTGCTGAATGACGGAATTATTATTATTATTAAGAGAAAGATAATCATTTTTAGCAGTCAAAATCTTTCTGGAGGTTTCATTTTGTACCCATCGTTTTCAAAACCTTTCATTTGGACCCCCAACGGTTTTTGTATTTACTATTTAGGGTGTGTTTTGGATTCTTGCTTATTTAAGTCAAAACATGACTTTTTGTTCAAACTGATGAGTTTTTAGAAAAAAGTGTTTTGGTTAGCTTATGTGGTAGGGGAAACCAAAATGATCAAAAAAGACACTCATTTTTAAAAGGAGTGTAATGAGTTTTGAGGGTTTGAGAGGCTAATAGGTAAATCAAAAACAATAATAAGTTAATAAGTTGCATTTTCCCTACTTATCAAAACATCCTTATTTTGCCTTGTTGATAAGTTAAAATTCATAAGTTCTTTTTGTTTGCCAAACAACTTATATAACTTATTAACTTTTTAAAAAGTTAATAAGTTATAAGGAGACTCAAATAAGCAAATCCCAAACACCCCCCTAATCTAACTATTACATTCACACTTTGCATGTCGTTACCTGACTAAAAAAACTAGGGACAAGGAATAATCTCGAACTTGATGGATAAACTCGAAATTTGGTATGTTATTCAGATATTGGAGCAGATATGTGATTGGTTTTGAAATCTTGTATGTATGAGATGGATATAGTATTAAGTGATATTCTACTGGATTATCCAAAAATATACATATGCATTTATCATAGTGATACACGTAGACATTTTTATTTTTATTTTGCTATTTGTTTTCCTTTGTACTTAGGTAATAGATAAAACTATTTTGTTATTATTTTTTGTTTTTATGTATATGATTTTCTTAGATAATAAAACTATAGATTAATTAAAATAGTAAGAAGTGTATTTAAAAATCTTAGTTGTCTTTTTTAACAAACTAATGAATGCAGCTTATACTCTACGTGTATTTGCATGACAGATACTCAACGAGTGTTAAGCTTGATATAGGATACAAATTTTCAACTATACAAGCTATGGTGGATTTTCCATTAAACCTAAACATGTGTTATGATATTATAATATTTATTTATTTCACATGAATGCATCTTCCACACATTTTGTCACAAGGATTAAGATCATTAAACACATAGAATTAAGGTTGTTTAATGAGTGAGCTAAATCATTTCAACATAAGTCAACTAGTAATCTTCAACCCGACTTGAAGTTGAGCTTGAATTTGACCCGAGCCACCAAATAGGATCAATTAACAAATGTAAGCAATATTCAGTTTTATGTATTCTGGCATGGAACAAATAAAAACAATTTTAGTTTTGGGTACCTTCATATGGATTCATGGAATACCCATGTTAGCGTTTGTCACCTATGAACGATATGGTTCATTTATATAGGGTGTTGTCAGCTTCAAACTTCATGGACATAAATAATCTTATCTTCTATTTCACCATGCATCTTGGCGATCCGATTCATGATTATACATCTTAAGTTATTGATCTCGCTCCTATTGTAAACTAGAACAATGTGTAGACTCATAAACTAAAATTTCAAAAATGTCGAGTTTCGTTGAGTTTTAGGGTTAAATGTGTGAATTTAACCTAAGAGACTTACATATACGACTAACATAGGCTGATATGTAAATAGGTGTGAAAATTGACTCAAATTTATCATAATTTTAGATAAAATAATGCAATTTAAATTACATAGGTCATTTTGTAATCACATCATCAATCAAACACATACCCCCCTATTATTGAACAATGAAAATTTTAAGATACTATTAAAACAAAAAATAATATGTGGTTTTAAGCAAGGTTGTTACATCCTCATGCCCAAGTTTGCCACTTTGTCCAAAGACACGTTAAATCTTTTTAATTGTCAAGATATAAATAGAAATAGTCTGTTTCTTAAAAGTTAAATCTATAAGAATATATTGTTTTAGAAACACTAGGATATCATTGAGTTTTTTTTTTTCTTTTTTTTTTGTCATTTACATATTTCCACTTCATAAACTTTGAAATTACATATTTCCCTTAACCATGCTTAAAAAGCATTGTACATTTTGCATTAAAAACTTGTATTTTAGGGAAATATGTAATTTCAAAGGTTTAGAAAGAAGAAATATGTAAAAATCCCATATTTTTTTACCAAGATGAGGTTTAGGGGAAAAATATTTACCTAATTAAATAGGGATTTCAAAAAATATGTACTAAAATAGGATTTTTTTTTGAAAACATAACTTTTCTCACCCATCATCTTATATATATATATATATATATATATATATATATATATATATATATATATTTTCTGAAACAAGTTAATTCAAGTAACATGGAACTAATAAAAGCTGAAAAATTATAAATACCACGTTTTTATTTTTTTTATCCGATTTTCTTCAAAATAATTCAAAAAATGTTTTTGAAACTTGTTTGTTTGCATTAAACTTTTCATTTTTAATTGAACTGATGTAAGATAAAAGTTATATTATTATTATTTTGTTTTTTTTATTTACTTTATTACTCATTTTTTTTACCTTAAAGATGTTTTCCTAAAATACTTTAAATCTAAATCGTACTTGAAGCTGCTTTTTTATTTATTTTTTTAATTACTTTACTAGTATTGTAAAGGGAAATGATAAAAGGAAAGACAAAAAGAAATATTAAACTTAGAATAAAACCACAGTATAAGTAAATAAAACATAAATATATACCATAAATATTTAAAAAGGATGGTACATTTCAATTTCCTTTTCATATTTATAATATAAACAATATACCTTCAAGAGATAACTTGCGTTCGTTAACCTTTAAAAAAAAGTTAAATATGCAGATGTGCTTAGTTTTCTCTCTCGGCATTCCGGTATAAATTTTGTTAGTATTGAAACTAGATTTTTTTTGTATCGTAAGTTATATGAGTGTCAGTACTAACTGATACTGCGACAAACCAAACCGATTCCAACCAAACAACATCGATATCGGTAACGTTTTATCGAATTCGGCACCCACGCTTTTTAAACTATAAATAAAAACCAAAAAAATAATAATGAACATTTTTTAATTCAATCATCATTCAACAATGAACCAAAAGCATGCTGAGATGATGAGTTAATTGATCAAAATATTTTTTTTCAGCTTTTTTTTTCCATGTTACTCGATTAATTGTTTTTAACAAAAAGATATTTATCCGATAAGATAATGAGTGATAATAGTTTTAAAAAAAAAACCTATTATGGTAATTACTTTTCAATCTATCTATTTTGATAAATATTTTTCTCCTAAACCACATTTTGGTAAGGTCATGGAGTATAAATTAACGCCCACTAGTGTTAACATGACATGACACTTTAAGCATGTATTAAACCACTCCTCACTAGTGTTAAGTTTATTAAAATGACCATAGATTATATGGGTTAAAAGAAAGAATATTTATTAGTTATGTATTAATTACTAATAATTGATTTGTTTTTTAATGTTTGATATTAAATTAAAGGGATTACTCTACTAAATAGTAACCAAGTTTCATAATTGTTCCAATCAGGTCACTGGTAAAATAATTTGTTCCAATCGGGTCACCTAACTTTTAAAATTATTCAAATCCTAGATATTTTACCTGGATGGTAGTTAATTTAAACCCTTTTCAAAGTTATTTACTTGAATAGTAGGTTATGCTGTTTTGTTAAAATTAATAAGATAAATCAAGCAGTTAAAAAAACAAAAGATAAATCACAATAATTCATTATAAGGCCTCAGCTGCTGCTGCTGCTGCTTCTTCGTTCAGATCACAAACCCACCACCCTTTATCAACTCAGTCATTCACTACCACCTTTATCCACCCACCACCACCAAGAATGTACCCACCACGGGGCTAAATCTCAACAATACCACCACCTAACCTACCGAGTTCCTTAACCCCGACACAACTGCAAATTGATTTTCCGGCATCGATTTTCCGGCCAACAACTATCGCCGCTGGCGCATCGCCTCCAACAAGATTGTAACCACCATCATCGTCGACAACGGATCGGAAAAACGAAAAGGTTAAGGGTCGTGACTTGGTCAGATTCTTGAAGTGCAAAGATATGAGAGGTTGGTTGACGGCCTGTTTGTGGTGCGATTGCGTTTTGTTCATCATTTACATCCAAACACCACCGGAGATGGAGGAAAAGGTTGAGGGTAGGGTTAAGGTGGTCGGTGGTGTGACTGCTGGAGTGGTGCCAGTGGTCCGGTGGTTGAAGAAACAGAGGGAGTTGAGTGAGAGGTTTCTTATATATTATATGTATATATATTTTAAATATTAAAGAAACAAATGTTAACTTGTTGTCTAGGTCAAATATCTAAGATTGAAACAATAAAAGAAAATTAGTTACCTGATTGGAACAAATTATTTTATCAGTGACCTGATTAGAACAATTCTGAAATTTGGTTACTATTTAACAGAGTAATCCCTAAATTAAAAATTAATTGGAGTGAGATGGAGTTAAATAGACTAAACCATTTTCTTTGGATGAGATGGAGTGAAATAGAGAAAAATGAATGATGTGGAGCTTATATGAAGTTAAAAGGGGTTAGAGTATACTCAATGGCCTGAAAAAACTCGATATCATTAGTATATTATATCTCGATATCCTGAAAGAAGCCCAATGCAAGGACGGGCTTAGATCGTTTTGATTCAGTTTTGACTTCAAACCACACCAACATAAAAGTTTCGTTTTTCCGTTTTAAAAATGTCCGGCTTGGGTTTTTAGTGATTTGCTTTTTATGTGTTTGGTTTCACATTTGGGGTTGACGTATTTGAGTTCCCAAAAGAAACTCCCCCCCCCCCCCCCCTCAAATAGTAAAATTAGGCCTAAACTGGCAAAAATTTTGTTAACTACTGTTTACCTGTTAACGAAATTCTAGTCTAAAATAGTAAATTTGGACCATAAATGCAAGCCAAGTGTCGCTCGATTTTACACGTCAGTTCGATTCTAGAGTTCGGCTTGATCCAGTTTTTGGAGTGCAACCGAAATCAAACCATAATTTTCGGTTACCAAAGAGAACAAAATACGTTGGTTATTAGTTTGAATCGGTTATTTCGATTTCTTTCACCTATACCCAACACATAATACACATTATAATATATTCAAGTTAACCCGACCCGTTTTCCCTCACCCATGATTATTATGCGGTGTTTGGACACACAACGGCGCTGGATAAGCTGTGCGCACGTTATAAAAGTGTTTACATCACATCCTGGCGCAAATTAGGGTTCATCCTTACACAATCCCTTTCTTTCCATATCAATCGTCCGCCTCGTGACACATATTCGATCACTCACCGAAACCATATTATTCTTATTCATATCTCCCCGTAAGTTATCCTCAAAACCCCAATTTTCTTTCACTACAATGTCACATAATATGATACACAATTTAAAAGAATAAAAACCCTTCGATCATCACATTTTATTGCAATTTTGATTCTGTAAATGGGTTTTTCAAATCATTGTTGGTAATTGTAAGAGATCAAGAGGAAAAAAATATACAATTTGAGCAATTAGGTTTTAGTAATCAATCAATTTAAAGACAAATTAGTTGAAATTTATTAGCAATTGTGTGTCTGGTGAGCTTATGACAGGTGGGTTTTGGATTAATTTTGATTATATCATGTTATGCTATTTGTCCAGGATCAAATGGCAAAGAGTTGACTATTTGACTTTATACTATTGAGCTGTTAAGGATGATGTCCGATGACGGTGAACCATTGCTGGTCGTTTATGATGACCACTCGGATCAAAGGTCGATATCTTTAGATGAAACGAGTAGCACGGAAGAGTCACCGGATGAAACTAAAGTGTCGTTAGAGCCGACAGATGATGGCATTCCGTATATCGGTCAGCGGTTTGGTACTCACGATCACGCTTATGAGTTTTATAGTGAGTTTTCTAAACGGTGCGGGTTCTCGATCCGTCGGCATAGAACCGAGGGTAAAGATGGTGTCGGGAAAGGTCTCACCCGTCGCTATTTTGTTTGTCATAGGGCGGGGAACACGCCTGTGAAAACGTTAAGTGAAAATAAACCACAAAGGAATAGGAAATCATCAAGATGTGGTTGTCAAGCGTATATGCGTATAAGCAAAACGACTGAATTAGGCGCGCCCGAATGGCGAGTAACGGGATTTTCAAATCATCATAATCATGAACTTTTGGAACCGAATCAAGTTCGGTTTCTTCCCGCTTACCGCACCATTTCAGATACAGACAAAAACCGGATCCTCATGTTTGCAAAAACCAGAATCTCGGTGCAGCAAATGATGAAGCTTTTGGAGCTTGAGAAATGTGTGGAGCCTGGTTACCTTCCATTTACTGAAAAAGATATTAGAAATTTGCTCCAGTCGTTTAGGAAAGTGGATTTGGAGGACGAGAGTATTGATTTGTTAAGAATGTGCAGGAATATTAAAGATAAGGATCATAATTTCCAGTTTGAGTATAAGTTTGATTCGAATAATCGGTTGGAAAATATCGCGTGGTCATATGCATCATCTATTCAATCATATGAAGTGTTTGGTGACGCGGTTGTGTTTGATACAACACATAAATTGAACGCTTTTGATATGCCACTAGGGATTTGGGTTGGGATGAATAATTATGGTATGCCTTGCTTTTTTGGCTGTGCACTTTTGCGTGAGGAAAATTTGAAGTCTTATTTGTGGGCTTCGAAGGTAATCAAGTTAACTAATTTATTGTTATTTTAGTTAGGCTTGTAAATGAACCGAACGTTTAGTGAACCATTTGACGGGAAGTTCGTTTATGTTGGTTTATTTAATAAACGAACGAGCATTAACAAAACTTTTTGTTCATTTAGTTAAAAAAATTGAACATGAACACATGTCTCGTTCGTTTATGTTTGTTAGTTTACATTTGTTTATTTATGTGTTCATTTAAATTGTTAGACCTATTAAAATTTAGTTTAGTTTTATTAAATTAAATATCACCCATTACAATTTAGTGTGGTTTTATTTTATTTTTATAGGACCAACAGATTGGATGATTGATATTGATGCTCCTTTTAATTGGTGTGTGCTCAGTTATGTTTGTTTATCTGTGTTCAGATATATATTCGTTCGTTTATGTTCGTTTACATACGTGAACTGTTCATTTATACAATTGACAAACGAACATGAATAAATTCATTTCCTTAACCAGTAAACATGAACAGAAATTCCAGTTTGTTAACTGTTTATGTTCGATTGTTTTTTCCTCCTTATACTCAAAACTGGAAATTATGATTTTTTGTTTGTTAACATAATTTCTAAATTTTTTTATTTTAATTTGTGAAAGGCGTTCTTAGGGTTTATGAATGGGAAGGTTCCACAGACAATATTAACTGATCAAACATCATGTGTAAGAGAAGCTATAGCAACGGAAATGCCTTCTGCTAGACACGCTTATTGCATCTGGTTAATTGTTGCAAAATTCCCGTCCTGGTTTAATGCGGTTTTGGGAGAACGATATAACGAGTGGAAAAGTGAGTTTTATCGGCTTTATAATATGGAGTCGATTGAAGATTTTGAAATGGGGTGGAGAGATATGGTTAATTCTTTTGGGCTCCACACGAATCGCCACATAAGCTCCTTGTTTTCTACTAGAAATCTTTGGGCTTTGCCATATTTGAGAAGCCATTTTTTTGCTGGGATGACAACAACTGCACATTCAAAAGCTATCAATGCTTTCATCCAACGGTTCTTGAGTGCTCAAACCCGACTTGCACATTTCATTGAACAAGTATGTTTTTTTTGTTATTGGTTTCTTTTGCTTGATCTTATATTTATTGGCCAACTATATTAAGTATATTATCTTATTACTTTCAAATCACTTTAAATTAGGTGGCTGTTGCTGTTGACTTCAAAGATCAAGCAGGCGAACAGCAAACAATGCAACAAAACCTCCAAAACATTTGTTTAAAAACCGGGGCACCAATGGAATCCCATGCAGCCTCAGTCCTAACACCTTTTGCATTTTCAAAGCTGCAAGAGCAACTTGTGCTGGCTGCTCATTATGCATTATTTCAACTTGAAGACGGGTTCTTAGTTAGACACCATACGAAAATTGAAGGCGGTCGAAAAGTTTATTGGGTCCCACGTGAAGGCCTAATCAGCTGCAGCTGCCACCACTTTGAGTTCTCTGGAATTCTATGCAGGCATGCCCTCCGAGTACTCTCTACAGGAAATTGCTTTCAGATTCCAGAGAGGTAATGTTTGATACTTTATCTTGCATTATTTAGACATGTTTATTAATTAAATGTTATATTTGTGTGTTATTAGGTATATGCCTTTGCGTTGGCGGCGTATAAACACATCAGCAAAGCTTCTTCAGAACAGTTTGAGTGATCATACAGAAAGAGTTCAGTTACTGCAAGGTATGGTGTCAAATCTTGTGACAGAATCTGCCAAATCGAAAGACCGGCTTGATATTGCTATGGAACATGTTTCTGTTTTATTATCAAGGATTAGAGAGCATCCGGTTCCTTCTTCACGGTATGCCAGAAATGATTGTTTTACTTAGGAATTTGTTGCATGAAGCAGTCATAGTTAACGACCCCATGTAGAAATATTAAGAATCAAAGGTGTATGTGCAAAAGTTCTTGTTTTTGTTTGGTCTTGAATCTTGATGATGAACTTTTGATGCATGGCTGTTGGATGCTCTAATGAAACTGCTTTTGTGTCAAGTTCGACTGAGTTTCGTGTTGCGTTCTTGATTTGGAGATGGCTTTGTGTCTGAGACTATGAGGAAAGTCTTGCTTCTGGAGTCTGAGCCATTAAGAGACAATTTTTGAGTTTTTGATCATTAAAGTTAATCCTGTTCATTTCAAACATGTAACATTGGCATCTCTTCTAGAACACAAAAGTTGAAACACAACGATGGACAGTTGACACGAACATGATAAAAATAAGTCGATTTTGTTTTTGCCGATCTAACCATAGTAACATTTGGGTCATAATAAGATCAAATAGGTCGACTCAACAATTCGTCAAAAACTATGGGGAAAATTATGATTAACAAACTCAAATTAACTTCTTTGCTTACTATAATAACTTGTTTACAACCTGTTTGACTCGTTTACAATTTGATTGCAGCTCCCTTACTACATGGCAACACTTCTTAACATGTCCACCCTTATCAGACGTTTAGATAGATAAACATATTACACGAGTGATAGACATCAACCTTAATTTGGAGCATTTAAAATCATGTAGTCTAAACATGATCCTTGTAGCCTACTTATATACGAGTCAACCGAGTTGACAGGTTGGTGAGTCGTAAACGGGTTGACCATATATTAACTTTTTTGTTTCAATTTTAAAGGGGGTTGGCGGGTTAACTTTATTAACTCAACTTATCAAGCAGGTCAAACACACGACATGCTAATCAAACGGGTTAACAATCTGGATTATTTTCATGCCGTGTTAGGAATGCCATGTTATGAAGGCAGAGTTTTGAATTTTCCTCCAAATAATCATTTCCAAGACAATATAAAGGCAAAATTGTATGAGGTAACCTTAGAACCCATTATAAACTAATAATTATAATCTTAATAAGCCATGTGATACAAAATCAAGATCTAGAAAACTAAGAAAACATCTTGACCCATACTCAAAAACAATATATTTGAGTTAAATACAACTAAAATGCCATAAGAAGATTACTTGTAACAGATCCATGATCAAATACATAGATAAAAAAAACACATAATGTAACAGACACTTATATTACATTAAATCAAATAATCACTAAATTGTAATAATTCTACTAACCAAGTTAACAACTCGTCTTCAAGAAACGAACCACGACTACTGTAATATTATCCGCACTACCTCTCTCAGAAGCTTCCCGCATCAACATCTTCGCAGCATCTTCGGGGCTCTCAATCGTTTTCACCATCTCAACCGCTTCCTCATTACTCACAACATCCCAAAGCCCGTCACTCGCAAGAATCAAAAACTCCAAAGACCCATCAATCTCCTCTTCTTGAATCTCAGGATCCGCAACAACAAACTGTTTCAACAACTTATCACCAAACGCCCTTGAAACCGCAAGCACACCACCAACTCTCCAAGTCCCCGCCCACATAACAAACCCACCCGCATCCTCAATCCGCCTTTGTTCATCAGACCTGTCTGGTTTATGATCACTAGAAACAGCAACCGCATTCCCATTTCTGCACCGGGATGAACGGAATACCGCGAATTGTGAGCTTCGTCAAGTATACAAGTACGAAGGTCATCGCTATTTGGAACCCACAAACGATTGAGAAAGTACAAAAGACCATCGGGTTTGGTTTCGAGTTGAAGTTCGGCTCCACATGACATTTCGTCATACATGTTACCTTCTTCAACGGAGGTACGTTGAGCTTGGAAGATTCGAATTTGAAGATCGGTTTGAATGACAACGCTTAGAAGCAGAACGGATTTAACATTAACCTTTCGACTTAGGGCGTCGGCGACAACATTCGCTTTACCGGGATGGTAACGAATTTCGCAATTGTAATCACTAAGTAATTCGGCCCATCGTCGTTGTCTCATATTGAGATCTTTTTGGTCAAAAATGTGTTGAAGGCTTTTATGATCGGTAAAAACCACATATTTCGTACCATAAAGGTAATGTCTCCAGATTTTGAGAGCGAAAACAACGGCACCAAGTTCGAGATCATGAGTCGTGTAGTTCTTCTCGTTGACCTTAAGTTGCCTTGATGCGTAAGCGATGACTTGACCTCGTTGCATGAGGACACAACCAAGACCTTGATGAGAGGCATCGCAAAATATCATGAAATCGTCGTTTCCATCGGGAAGGGTTAAAATGGGAGCATTGCAAAGCATGTCCTTGAGAGTACAAAAGGCTTTTTCTTGCTTCGAACCCCAATCAAATTGTTTTCCTTTATGAGTGAGGGATGTAAGAGGCAAAGAGATCTTGGAAAAGTTTCGAATGAAACGTCGATAATATCCGGCTAAACCGAGGAAGGATCGAATTTCCGTGGGAGTCGTTGGAGTTTTCCAATCCTTAACGGCCTCAATTTTAGCGGGATCAACATGAATACCTTTGTTGTTTACGATATGTCCCAAAAATTGAACTTGCTCCAGCCAAAATTCGCATTTGGAGAACTTGGCATAAAGTCGTTCGTTTCTAAGAAGTTCGAGAATGGAACGCAAATGATGCTCATGTTCGGCTTTGGATTTGGAAAAGATGAGAATGTCATCAATAAAGACAATAACGAATTTATCGAGGAATGGTTTGCAAACGCGGTTCATGAGGTCCATAAACACCGCAGGTGCATTTGTTAACTCGAAGGGCATAACCAAAAATTCGAAATGTCCATATCGAGTACGGAAAGCAGTTTTTGGAATGTCTTCTTCGCGAACACGCAATTGATGATAACCTGATCGAAGATCGATTTTGGAGAAGCAAGTTGCGCCTTGAAATTGGTCGAATAGGTCGTCGATTCGTGGCAAGGGATAACGATTTTTAATGGTGAGTTTGTTAAGTTCCCTATAATCGATGCACATACGAAACGAACCATCCTTCTTTTTCACAAAGAGAATAGGAGCGCCCCAAGGAGAAGAGCTAGGACGAATGAAACCTTTATTGGAAAGTTCTTCGAGTTGGTTCGATAATTCTTGCATTTCTGACGGGGCTAAACGGTAAGGAGCCTTGGCCACATGCATCGCGCCGGGCACAAGATCGATTCGAAATTCAATCGGACGAACGGGTGGAAGGCCGGTGACATCGTCGGGAAAGACATCGAGGAAATCACGAACAATAGAAATATCTTGGATTTTCCTTTCCTTTTTGTCTTTTGTCGCCAAGAGAGCCAGGAACGGAGCATACTTTTGGCGTAAGTATTTTTGCGATTGAGAGCACGACATGAGATTAAGCCTTCTCGAAGTAGCTTTTCCGAAGACCTTAAGGATTTTACCGTTAACAAGCGGAATGCGAATGAATTTATCGAAGCAAACAACTTCGGCACGGTGCAAAGATAACCAATCCATGCCTACTATGACATCGAAACTTCCCATTTGCATCGGGATGAGATCGATGGAGAATTTATGGTTAGCAAGAACGAGAGTACAATCGCAGACGACGGAATTTATGGTGATGGAGTTCCCATTGGCGACTTCAACAGAAAACGACCGGGAAAGCTTGGTTCGAGACACAACAATTTTCGACTCAAATTTCAAAGAAATGAAACTTCTATCGGCACCCGTATCAAATAAAATGGAAGCCAAATGTTGGTTCACTAAAAACATACCGTTCACAACATCGTTTGCCGCTTGAGCTTGATTAACATTCATCATGAAAGCTCGTCCTTGATTGCCTAAACAACTTCGGCACGGTGCAAAGATAACCAATCCATGCCTACTATGACATCGAAACTTCCCATTTGCATCAGGATGAGATCGATGGAGAATTTATGGTTAGCAAGAACGAGAGTACAATCGCAGACGACAGAATTTATGGTGATGGAGTTCCCATTGGCGACTTCAACAGAAAACGACCGGGAAAGCTTGGTTCGAGACACAGCAATTTTCGACTCAAATTTCAAAGAAATGAAACTTCTATCGGCACCCGTATCAAATAAAATGGAAGCCAAATGTTGGTTCACTAAAAACATACCGTTCACAACATCGTTTGCCGCTTGAGCTTGATTAACATATATCATGAAAGCTCGTCCTTGATTGCCTTGGTTGACTTGAGGTGCTTGCGGTGGTGGAGGAGGTGGTGCTTGTATGGCTTGGATGGGTTGGATGAGTGGTGCATTGTGTTGGGAAAGTTGAGGTTGGTAGGTTTGAACTTGGTAAGCTTGAGTTTGGTAGTAAGGTGCGGTCATGGTTTGGTTAGTAAGAATGAGGCGAGGACAATTGTTGCGGAAATGGTTAGGGTCACCGCAATTGTAGCAAGCTCGGGGTTGTTGAGGTTGGTTTGGTGGGTAAGGTGCATATCGGTGTTGAGTATTTTGGGGAAAAGTTCTTGGTTGGTTTGGTTAGTTAGGTTGGGTTCGTTGTGCGGATCGGCATGTGGTGTTGAGATGACCAAGTCGGTTACAAATGGTACAACGGCGACAAGGCATGTTTGGTGGGTGATGGAGTTGGCAAATGTTGCATAGTGGGGCAGTACCGGTATAGGGTTTTCGGGTTTGGGGTGGAATTTGGGTTTGTTGTTGAGGTTGGGGTTGGGTAACGGCATAGTTTCGGTAGTTGGTTTTGGGTTTCTTCTTGTTGTTATTATTGTTGTGACGGGAAGAGTTGGAGTAGTTAATGGCTTGTGGTGCGGGTTCAACCTTGGCTTGTGGTGCGGGCTCGGGTTTGGCTTTTTCGTTTGGTTTCTTGAGGGTTAGGGTACCCGCTTTCACATGATTCTCCGATAGCGCACCGGCTAGAGTAATGGCATCCTCAAGATTCACGGGTTTGCTACTCATGACTGAGTCCCGGATTTGCATAGGTAAACCCCCAATGTATTTGTCAAGCTCACGCTCAGCCGGGGTAACCAAATGAGGGACGAGAATGCTCAACTCATGGAAACGGAGTGAGTAAGCGGCGTTATCACTACTATCTTGCTTGAGGTTCCAAAATTCCTCCTCAAGCTTTTGAAGTTCGTGTTTGGGACAAAACTTCTTCATCATGAGTGCCTTGAGGTCGGACCATGGAAGAGCCATAGCCGTTTCCGACCCTTGGAGATGCATGACACTACCCCACCATGTTAGAGCGGTTTTTCTAAACATGCTTGAAGCAAAATTTGTCTTTTTCGCTTCGGGACACTCGCTATATCTAAACACATTCTCCATAGACTCGAACCATTGCAACAAGGTAGTTTCACAGTTCGTACCCCAGAATTCGGTTGGGTTGGCACTAGTAAATTGCTTATATGGGTAGGATACGGGTTTGGGTTCAACGGGTGCAACAACGGGTGGAGGAGGTTGGGTAGCTTGGATTTGAGTTACAAGTTCGGGAATCACAGCGGCCATTTGCTTGATGATAAAAGCAGCCATACGTCGGTTGGTGCTCTTGCGCGGTCTTAATGGAGGCATGCTAAAAGATTATAAAGAAATGGAATAAGTTTTAGGTAAAAAAGAAATGGATATGAGAGTGTATAAAATAAGAATAAGGTGAAGTTAAATTTTCTTTTTGATTGTGAATCCTAGAGTTAGTGAGGAGTAGATGTTAGTGTTAGATAAAATATAAATCTTTGTATATAAACAACAAACTGGAAACAATCTTAAATGATTTTGAGATTTTGAGGGGTTAAAGCTTAAAAATTTGAGATTTTGAGGTTTATAGAGTCGGAAAATCGTACATGAACCACCATGATTTGATATTCCAACTCAAAAAAAAAAAATTTATAAAACACAACGTTGGAGTCTAAACATGTGCACGAATCACCGCAATTTTTTTTTTCATGTTTTCGACTTAAATAACGATAATAACACCATAAATCGGGATACAACGTCATGTCAAAGCACTAGTCCACGAATCACCGTAGTTCTATTGTTTTGACACCGAAAAATTAGGATGGCGACCGGAACGCTCGCATTCGACTACTTAAAGTATTGACATGTATAACATGGTTTGTGGCCTAGAAAACGAGCACTATAATCCCACCACTCCAGGTAAGTAAATCACCTTCGATTCTTGGAATCTTTTTGTCAAATGGTCGTTTTATAATGTCTCGCTTCCTATGAGGGCTACGAACCCGATATAAATGCAATCTTTAAGGGATTATAAACAACGGGATCCAAGTTAATCTTGTAATCCATAAAACACAATGAAAATCTACTTTTTGCGTTTTAAGGTAAGGATACCTTGGAAATACTATGAAAGTGTGTGTATGTGAACATTTGGGATATTGGTGAATTTTAAACAAGTTTATAAAGAATATGCGATATGAACAATCAAAATAGAGTAAACACGTATGAGCACACGTATAGGACCCTAAGCATAACAATACTAGGTCGTTACGTCTAACCACCTATCCTATTGTCATGGCTCTGATACCAATCTGTCACACCCCGACCAAAGGCGGCGGAACATGCCGAGGTGTAACGATTGTCCATAAGCACATGACACTAATTAAAGTGACAGTATTTAATAAACTCATTTCATTTCACAACATCGAAAATGTCACATAACAATTATCCATAAAATAACCATAAACAAGTATTAATAAGGCTACATAAATTAATTAAGATGAAAGACCAAAATCCTTCAAGAACACTTAAGAAGATAACCTTGAATCTTTGATGTTTGAGAAAGTTTTTTTTTTTTTGGAGTTGTAGCAAGAGAAAATGAAGAGGAAAGATGATGTATATATAGGGTAATGTTGGTGGTCAAATATGGGTGTGAGACACAAGAGTTTTCATGCAAAATGGATCAAGACAAAAACACAAAACAACAAAATAAATAAATAAATAAATAATAAATAAATAAAAATAGGATGTTTTCAAGACCCAACAAGTGTGAAACAATATTGTAACATAAATCCATCATTTTGATTATAACATAAGCTTCGGTTTACAAATCGGGTCGGTTTACATAATAAACAAATACAAAAACGAATACAAACAAGACCCGAAATTGACGAATGTCACAATTTTAATTCATTGTAATTTTGCTAGAAATAGATTGGGCATGTTCAAGTTTCATGCAAATTGGTTGCTGCTTCTATCTTAAGTCTTAAAAGATTATTTGGATTTCCATTTCTTGGTTACGGGGAATGATAAGAAACAAAGGATTATTTGCAGGATTTTCTTTGTGCCGCTGTGCCTATGGAGTATTTGGCGGGCTCGAAACTATAAGGTGTTCAACAACAAAAAGGTTTGCATCAGAAGAACCATTGATGGCATAAATGTTACAAGTTTCATATGGATTAAAAGTAGAATGCGCCCTCTCTCTCTCGAGATGAGGCCACCGAAATCAGTACAAGTATGATTTCATATACTGTATATTTATTTTTTGTTTAATTGGTGTTAATCTACAATTTCATTATGAGTCTTTAATTATGTTTGTTCGTTTACTATGAACATATATGAACAAACGTAAACGAACACAAACAAACATATACGAATATAAATAACTATAAATCGATTTGATTTTTCGTTAGACAACTATTTTCATATTGAAGAAGAATAGAGCCAGATTGGGAAGTGGAGGACTCTCGCTCTTCTTATGTTGAGACCATGGTAATAAATCAATAATACTTCTCTTCTTTAGAAAAAGGTCACCTTGAAAATATGTAATCTAATTAATTCTTCTTTTTGTTTTCTGTATATATATTATAGTCGGGTCATGATTCATATGTGCATGATCTCCTAAGACGGGCGCACCTTCACCCAAACCTATTCGATTTGTCGACCCGTTGTTACACTTATGAAAGGTGATTGGGGTTATGCTTTGATCTTAATGATGACATGGAAATTGAGTCTTGCACTGCATTCTTTATATTCTAACAATAATGCATACTAAATGGTTTTTATTGGTCCCAACTTTTTCATTTTTACCAGCGCTGGTCCCAACTTTCATTTTGGCTGGCAACGGTCCCAACTTTAACATTTGTTGCTTCCACCAGTCCTCGACTGACGGAGCACTAACTCCGTTATGTTTTTGCTTACGTGTCAATCTGAGTTGGAAAAATCATATTACGTGGCAGCCACCGTGGATTATTGGTTTATACATATATCTTATATCCAGATCCTTAACTCTCTTCAACGGCTCAATCCCCAAATCAAATCCCCAATTGATGTCCAGAACCCTAATTACATGCCACTCCAATCAATTAACGACGAACAAAGCAGCAAGCCCTAATCTTTAACAATGGATAATCAAATACGGATTTCCTTCCACACCAATGGGGCATTTGACGTTGCACCACCGATATTAAGGTATGTTGGTGGAAAAAAAACTTCATTCATGTTAGATGTTGACAAGCTTTCATACTTCGAGCTACTGGATTATGCAAAGGAGTTTGGTTCATACAAATCGAAAGTTGGTCTTTGGTTGTATTGCAAGATTCCAGATGATGGTCGTTTAAAACTATTAGTCAGTGATAAAGAAGTCTTTGAGGTGTTGTCTTTGATTGGTTCCAGTTCCGGGTCTGCACAAGGTATGGTTTTATACGTTCAAACTGATAAGTTAAGGAAACCCACAAACAATACCAGTAGCCCTTAAGCCCAGCCCATTATCTCTCCAGCCCAGCCCATTATCCCTGAAGCCCAGCCCATTATATCTCTAGCCCAGCCCATTATCCATGTAGCCCAGCCCAGTAGCCAACCAGAAGCTTGCTTGAGCCCTAGTTCAGGAGTTAGGAGCCCTAGTTCAGGAGTTAGGAGGTACTCTAAGCTCACAGCTAGAAAACAAGTACCACCAATTGACTTAAATATATCACCAACTAAGGATACATGTACACCACTTAAATCACCAACTAAGGTTATTAGTTTGTCACTTGGATCACCAGTTAAGGTTACAGACACAACACTTAAATCACCAGGTGAATGAGCAAGATGTTGAAACACAAAAGATGATGAAGAGTGGAGGTGTTCAGTTGCTAAGTTACAACAGGTGAATGAGCAAGATGTTGAAACACAAAAGAAGTTACTTGAAGACTGTCTAAAACAATCTGCTGATGCAATTAAAGAAGCATCCAGTAGTTATGAAGATTCTGATGCTGATATTAACACACCTGGAGAGAGTGAAGATGATGACATAAGAGGTAAGAAACACAAACAAGATGTTCCAGTTGTAAGTGAAGAAACTGACTGGTCAAAGTTTAAATGGGTTGTTGGGATAAAGTTTGCCACTAGGGATGCTTTCAAAGAAGCAGTTAGAAAGTATGTTGTCTCAAATGGTAAAAATGTTTACATTGCTACAAGTAACAAGAGTAGAGGAGGACGTGTAGGTGTTAAATGTGTGAAAGGATGTCCATTTAGTCTGTATTGTTCATTTCACAAGGGCAAGAGTTGCTATATGGTTAAGACTGTTAATAGTAAGCACAATTGTCAGAGAAACATGGCAAAGAATAGACAACTGACTGCTAAGTTGTAAGATCCGAGCCCCGGTGCGGAAGCGTGAATAATGGTCGTTATAAACGGTGGAGCTCGGATCTGAGCTTGGATCGAATCGTATTCGCTCTTGAAAGGGGGTTTTGGACGGATGAGTGGTGTTTGGGAGAGAGCCTGAATCAATTACAATGAGCAATAGACTGGATGAACAAACTTAAGCAATCGATTCACAAAGATAAAAAGGTGGTAGTATGATTTCATTAACCAAAAGATTGTCATTACAAAGCACTCATACATACACACATACATACAATAAAGATCAGCCACCTCCAGGAGAGCTCATCCTGGAGGCGGCGGCTCTCTCAAAGAGATAAACCCTAGAGCTCACACAATACACTCATACTAGACAAATTAGCAAATACATCTATTTATACTAGTCTAGCATGTCTTGGTCTTCAAGCCATCCACCCTTGGTTGAGACCAAAATATTAATTATTTTTCACCCATAATTATAATAATTCGATGCGTCGGTCTAAAATATAAGTCCCAACAATCTCCCCCTTAGACCGATGCCATCGAATTTCAACTCTATGTGATCAGCAAATAATCTTCCATTCTTCAAATCCATTTCTTTCCTTGTAAGTCATCTTCAAACCTTTCATTTGCTAGGTATGCTCGATGAGTGTCTTCGAGCAGATTTTACTTGGAATATATTCTCTTTCGAAGAATACATATTCCCTTTGAGTAAGCTTCATTCCTCTTGACTTGTTCAAGCTTTGCTCGAATAAGTCCATAGAGCAAGGTCATTCTTCTTGATGTCTTCAGCTTTTCTTATTCAGCAATCTTTAGCATGCTCGGATGTAAATCTTGCTCGGTAACTGAACTGTGCTCGAAGTCTTTGCTTTGATTCACGTGACATCCTCTTATTTCATCCATGCTCGTCGCCATGTGCTCGATCATCCTGTGCTCGTAACACTTGGTTAGAACTTGTATGATCAAGCTGTTTGCTCGATTGGCAATCCATGCTTGATAGAAGAATACTCTTGTTCGTTGAAGTGTAGCTTGCTCGAAGCCTTTAACACTTAGAAGAATCAACCATTTAAGGTTCAGAACCTTGCTCGAAGTAGTAAATCATGCTCGATCGTACCATACTCACAAACAATGAAACATCTCTAAAGAATCTTGGATTATTGATCAACTTTTCCTTAACTTGAGTCTTTTCACTTGATTTGTAGCAAGCAATTTGCAATGAAATTCAAGAATTTTTACTCCCCCAATTTCGTTGCAATTGTCTTTGAAAATTGTGTCTTCAAATCAAGTATGGGTGAAACAACCTTGACCATCCTTATCAAGATTGTTGATTTTGTAATAAACAAGGATAAACAAAACATTATGTTGGTTGACACTCATAAGGGATTAAACCCGTGAGCTTGGTCAACCCTTTTCTTGTAAAGCTTTTTGATGAAGTTGTGAAAAATTGATAAGGCTTTGATTTCCTTTTGCTTGTTGATGATTGGATAAAATTTACCAAAATACCCCTGGTATATATCTTCCATAAAGATCAGCTTGGTCAAACGGTCAACGGCACCAAAAATCTCAAGTGTAATTCATTTACGAGCATGGATTCAGTCCACGAGCACACATAAGTCAAAGTCCATTCATGAGCATACTCAGTTTTTACTCAAGCATGCTTGAAAACACTTGTGTTTTTTTTTGTCTTTCATCGAGCATGCTGGGGAGCTTGCTCGAGGGCTTGCTCGAAAACACATGTTTTTCTTTCATCGAGCATGCTGGAGGGCTTGCTCGAGGCCCTTGCTCGAGAAATCACTTGTATTTTTCTATTGTTACTCGAGCATGCTTCTGTCTTTACTCGAGCTTGCTCGAGACCTTGCTCGAAAATTACTTAGTTTTTCTTCTATTCCTGAGCATGCACAAAAGCAAAGTGTGCTCGAAACCAAAAGATAGATTTTGAGATAAACCAGGATGTGCTTGGGGTTCATGTGCTCGGAACCAAACTTGATGTGCTCGATATAAGATACGCTCGAGATAAGCTGTGCTCGAAGCAACACTTAGTCATTTTACATACTCGAGACCATTCTTATCATGCTCGAGACATCCAGACTTCTTTTCTGCATTATCAATCAATGATTTTCCAATACAGAACCTGCTTGAATATTCCCTTTGCATCTTCCATCTGCTGCTACAAGCAATGATTAGATTGCTCATGGTACCTGTTCATTCTTGACTTCTGCATATCAGATTGTACCAGCAGCAATGTTCTTCAATACTCCCTTTACTGTTCAAGCAGCACACTCATATCAGAAACAGTTACAAGCACATAAAACCCTAATTTTTAGATCAAGAACCAAGCTTCTTCATCTAAAATTAATCGCTGTAGCAATATCCCAGTCATCTCAATATCAACCATCTATCTTCAATCTATCAACAGCCGTTACAGATCTGAGAATCATCTTCAATAACAGTTTTGCGCCAAAACGAGCTAAAAACACTGTTACATCAAATCTAGACCGATATGACCAAATAAACATGAAATTGATGGTGAATCTCTGAACGAGTCATCAACCCAAACATCAATCCACATAAATTTTACCCAAATCATCAAATAATTTCAAAACCCTAAAAAAATTTTCAACACACCTCATCGGCTTAACGTCCATGGTGGATTCAAGAGCGAGATGAATTAGATTCAGAGGTTAGTCTGAACGATTCGGCGACCCGCTCTGATACCAATTGTAAGATCCGAGCCCCGGTGCGGAAGTGTGAATAATGGTCATTATAAACGGTGGAGCTCGGATCTGAGCTTGGATCGAATCGTATTCGCTCTTGAAAGGGGGTTTTGGACGGATGAGTGGTGTTTGGGAGAGAGCCTGAATCAATTACAATGAGCAATAGACTGGATGAACAAACTTATGCAATCGATTCGCAAAGATAAAGAGGTGGTAGTATGATTTCATTAACCAAAAGATTGTCATTACAAAGCACTCATATATACACACATACATACAATAAAGATCAGCCACCTCCAGGAGAGCTCATCCTAGAGGCGGCGGCTCTCTCAAAGAGATAAACCCTAGATCTCACACAATACACTCATCCTAGACAAATTAGCATATACATCTATTTATACTAGTCTAGCATGTCTTGGTCTTCAAGCCATCCACCCTTGGTTGAGACCAAAAATATTAATTATTTTTCACCCATAATTATAATAATTCGATGCGTCGGTCTAAAATATAAATCCCAACATAAGTTTATAGCTAAAGACTTCTTGCCATTATTCAAAGCTAAACCTCGATGGAATGGTAAAGATATCCAGGATGCAGTTAAAAAGAAATATAAGGTGCTTATACGCAAATGGTTGGCTTACAATGCCAGGAAATGTGCATTTAAGATGCTTCATGGGTCAATGAGGGAGCACTACAGTAAACTTGGGTCTTACTTGGCAGCTTTGAAAGAAATAAATCCAACTTCAACCTTTGAGTTGGTAATTGCCCCACCAGGGTTCAATAACCAGGAACCAGGTTCAAACTTGGAGACATTCTTTAGATTGTTTGTGTGTTTTGATGGGGTGAAGAGGGGATTTTTGGCTGGTTGTAGGAAATTTTTGTGTTTGGATGGTTGTTTTTTGAAAACATTTTTAGGGGGTATGTTGTTGGCTGCAATTGGGAGAGATGCTATTGACCAAATGTACCCTGTGGCATGGGCTGTTGTTGATGGTGAGTCTAATGATAGTTGGGAATGGTTCATGGAAGAACTAAGAAAATGCCTAGATGTCCAAGATGGTGGAAAGGACTGGACACTTGTCTTTGACCAACAAAAGGTATGACTTCACTTTGTTAATATCTAAGTTATAAGTTGTAAGTTCTAGATGTCTAAAGCTTATTTGATTTGGAATAATAATGACAGGGACTAGTGAATGCTGTATCTTTGATTTGGAAAAATGCAGAGCATAGAAACTGTGCAAGGCACATCTATGCAAACTAGAACAAGAAGTTCAAGGGTAAAGATTTAAAGACATATTATTGGCAGGCATGTAGCGCTTATAGTGAGCCTGACTTCAATGATGCTATCAAGGAGATGAGAGCAATATCAGCTGATGCAGTGGAGGCTTTCATGAAACAGAATCCTAATTGCTTTGTAAGGTGCTTTCTTAAGGGTCATACATCTTGTGATGTCATAGTTAGTAACATGGCTGAGACTTTTAATGGAACCATAGTTGAGGCAAGATCTATGCATATTATAGACATGTTAGAGTCAATCAGGGTATCAACAATGACAAGGATAATTACTACTCAAATGTTAGCTAAAGATGTTGTTGTGTGCCCAAGGATACAAACTAAACTTGATAGAGGAAAAAAATGGGCTCATAAATGTACAGTGTTCCCATCAGCATATAATGTGTTCCAAGTTAAAGACTTTGCTGATGATCTTGCTGTGGACTTGAATAACCGAACATGTTCATGTAGGAAGTGGGACTTAGCAGGTAGATTAACCATTAATCATTCAATAATTAAGTTATATTCATACAAATGTGTATAAAAAAAACTGTATTTTGACAGGTATACCATGTAAGCATGTGTGTGCAGTTGCTGGGTTTCTTGGAAGAAATGCTGAAGAATTTGTTCATGATTGTTATCTTAAGGAGCATATTTAAGGTCATATTCATACACAATTCCACCCTTGCCTAGTGAGAGATACTGGCCAAGAGTTGATTATCCTTTAGACCCTCCTCCCATCAAAAGTCAACCAGGAAGACCAAAGACAAAAAGAAAGAAAGATCCCCATGAAGATCCTAAAAAGCCAGGTAAATTGACAAAACATGGAGGAGAAATGACTTATAGCAATTGCAAAGAAACTCGTCATAACATTAGAAAGTGTACAAAACCTAAGACTTATAAGAATAAAGCCACATCAAAATCTGGTGCAAGGGGAAGGTCAACAAGGTCAACTCAAGCCACACATGAAAGTCAACCAACACAGCAGTCAGTAGGTTCTAAGAGACCAAGGGGGATGACCAAAGATATGCCAAGTCAACCAACACAACAATCAACAAGTTCTAAGAGGCCAAGGGGAAACACAAAGGCCAAAGGCAAGGGGAAAGCTACTTGATGGTTTATGGTTAATGTTTAAGTATGTTAATAATTTTTTTTGGAATGTTTAAGACTGTTAATGGTTAATTATGTTTATGTAATGATGCTGACTTTGTTCGAGCACATGAACCCCGAGCACATCCTGGTTTATTTTAGAATCTATCTTTTGGTCTCGAGCACACTTTGTTTTACTTGAGCAAACCTTCTTCGAGCACACTTTGGCTCCTTAGCATGCCCATGAAAAGAGAAGAAAAATACAAGTGTTTTCGAGCACACTTTTGCTTTTGAGCATGCTCAGGAAAAGAGAGAAAAAGACCAAGTAATTCGAGCAAGGTCTCGAGCATGGTCTTGAGCATGCTTGATGAAAGACCAAGTAATTCGAGCAAGGTTTTAAGCATGGTCTTGAGCATTGATGTGTCCAAATTTATTCATATTTATTGCACATCTTTTACCTCATTCTACACTCTTTTGGTGGAAATTTAATAGAGAATTGTTGGAGTGTATACTTATATATTGAGTTCTGAATTTCCAGGGGTTGGCGCTGAATAATGAGAATTTTGGAGGAGTAATGTGGAAGAGTGGAGTCTGAAACGTGGAGTCTGCAAACATATGCAAAACATGATCATGTTAATAAACAAGCATGACCATGTCATACACATTTATTCACACATGACCATGTCTTTGTAATAATATGATCATGCCACTCCTTTCTACATATCTAATTAACCCCGTGCAGCAGTATCTTCAAAAGAGAAAGTCATGCCCTGCCTTTTTATTCAGGAATTCATGTTTACCAAATCTAGCTTATGTCCAGTTGTATTCCCATGCCTAGTAACTTCAATCTATAGGGAATAGTTTCTTGGATACCAAAGAACCAATCAGAGGCTTAGATCTACATTTTGCTTGAACATGACCATGTCTCTCTCAAAACATGATCATGTCTCCCTTTTACAATATAAAGAGGTCGTTCACGCAGAAGGAAATGGGGAGTCCTAGGGAGTTTTGAACCCACTGTTTAACTTCCAAACCTTGGTGATTTCCATCCAATTGCAAGCACTTTGAAGGATTCCAACATCAAGAGAAGCATCATCCATCATCTACATCATCTAGCTTGGATTTTTGGTTTGATTCTTCTTGATTTTACCATGAATTTTGTTGTCTTTTCAAGCTTGTATGTTGTTCTTGAGCTCATGATGAGCTAAACTCTTTGTTATCACTTTGATTTAGATAAAGTTTAGTAATATTTGATGGTATTTATGGATTACTGGTAATGATTGTGTTAGTGTTATAGCAATTTCATGATTATTCTTCAATGGTTTTGTGTATTTAAAGGTTTGTTATGCCATGATATTCAAGACTTATGGTTGTTTGGTTATGTAATGTTGGAAAACTCATGATTTAAGCATCCATTCATGGATTTGTATATTTTTTATGCTAGTCTATGGCTTTTGAACTAGGAATGGTGAATGAAGTCTTGATTATTGATTATTCATGATAAACTCTTGAATGTGCATCCTTATGCTTATGTTTGGAAAGACAAAGTATTTGTTATGATTTGTCATGTTAAGTGCTATGTTTATCTAAGGTTTGTTGACACGAACCTCTAGTTTATGTAATCTTGATATGTGTAGGTTCCCAGCCGGATCTACACGAGATATCGCGTACTACGCATGTGCGGAATCCCTACGTAAGACGTTACGAGTATAGAAAACAATACGATTAACACACGATAATCAAACACGTTGTATACCAACCTTAAACACGTGATACGAAGATCACTTGATTACAGACTCTCTCTGACTCGAATACACGAAAACTCGTAATCTATTAACTGACTGATATTAAGCCGTAACAGATGGCTTATATAATCACGACAACTTCGCCTGGCATGTTCAGGCGAAGCTGTCACTAACTTCGCTTGTCTAACAAGTTCGCCCATATCAGCGAACTTGTTAGCAACTTCGCTTATACAAAACATAAAACATTACAAACACGATTACAGACACTAGACACTGAACTACTGACATCATGCACCAACAGACTCCCCCTTGGCAGTAGCTTCATCTCTTTAGCTTCAAACACGTGTCTTGTAATCTTCAACCTTGTATCTTCACGCATGCACTCCTTCTCGAACACAAACCGAGACAACTCGTTGATATTTCCTCGCTTCGTCTTTCCAAGCAGGAATATAAAAGATTTTCTTCTCATTGAGCACCTGCAGATCAGCTTGCGATAAGTTTACCAAGTGCATCGGATCGTACACTCTAAGCACCTCTTGTTCATCCTCGTCTTCCATCACTGCCTCAGCTGTCTCACAATCTACAAACCACCACTTTAGGTCTTTAAGCACATCCTTGGGCATTAGTTTCATCGGTACTTCTTTAAGGCACCGGATCGGTTTATACTTCATGATCATCCAAGGTTTTCCATCAGCTCTCAAACCTCTATCCTTGTCTTCAACAAGTCTTCCCTTTTGTGGTTTTAACAGCTCAAATTTCTTCTCTTTTATACTTTCTTTCCATACAATTTTCCCAATGACTCTAGCCATATTATCGTCACTTCAATTGATTAACCCCAATCTGGCTAAGTCTTTCACTTCACATTCTGGTAAACGGCTATCCCGAAGATCCAATGGATCAGCTGGACCGACCACATACAAGTATGTGTCCTTCTAACTAAGTATGATCGACTAATTTTCAACGAAAGAATACAAACACATCATAAACCGCCCCGGTCACTCTTAGTCATCTGGTTAATGGCTATCCTCAGATTCTACAAGTAGAAATGAGGACCAAACATATCCGAAGAAATGTCCATCAAACTAAGGCAACCGACATAGTTCTAAGCGATAGTGACGTTTTTTTTTTTTTTAAAACAAACATAGAAAGCACGGTTACTCTGGATTGATCATCCCATTCAGCTCAACAAGGTTTTGAAATCTAGATTTGTTAAACGCTTTCGTGAACAAGTCAGCGAAATTATCTAACGTGTCAACCTTTTCGAGCTCAATCAGTTTCTTCTCAGCACAATCCCGTATAAAATGATGACGTATGTCAATGTGTTTAGTTTTACTGTGCTTAACGGGATTGTTAGTTACTGAGATAGCAGCTGTGATTAGGGTTGATATTGTAATTGATTCAATGATTCAATTAGGGTTCTGGACATCAATTGGGGATTTGATTTGGGGATTGTGCCGTTGAAGAGAGTTAAGGATCTGGATATAAGATATATGTATAAACCAATAATCCACGGTGGCTGCCACGTAATATGATTTTTTCAACTCAGATTGACACGTAAGCAAAAACATAACGGAGTTAGTGCTCCGTCAATCGCGGACTGGTGGAAGCAACGAATGTTAAAGTTGGGACCGTTGCCAGCCAAAATGAAAGTTGGGACCAGGGCCGGCAAAAATGAAAAAGTTGGGACTAATAAAAACCATTTTTCCTTTTTTTTCTTGCAATTTTTTCCGTTACCACTTTGCTAAATTCAAGTAATTGGTTTTGTGTTTTTATTTATTTGTTTATTTATTTTGTTACGTTTGGTAAATCCTCTTTGCTAGGTTCAAGTCAAGTACTCGAGCAAAGGACAAACTATGCAAGCGGAAAGAAGCTTTAAAGGGCGGCATCATGGTGTAAAGTTGGATCCGTAGTCTCTCAGACCCTATTGAACTGAGGTTTCCAAGTCTCTTTCAAATTAGTCTATTCATTTCATTTTTATGTTTATAATATGATTAAAACTCAATTTATTTTTATAGTTTTTAGATGATTTCTTTTATGTGAAGAATGAGAACTAATCAATATAATATATCAACTTCATCATTGTAATCACAGGAACACTCAGCTAGTGTTTCAGTTTATCGTGATGAATCGACGAAGTATAGGTAAGCTTCCTCTAATTTTGCTATTATTTATTTATTTTATTGCATTAAATGACAACTGACATAAAATTAAACCAGAAGCATGAAAAACTCTATATAATAGTGTTTTAATATTGTTTTATTAACATTTAACAGCAAACCTTGTGGAGTATATGTTAGGAGATTTTGAGTTTGAACTTCAAGTTCCTTATCTACTCCACTGAAATGCTTCTAAAAAGTGAATGGTGTTGGGGTATGGTACTAAACCCGGCTTACGACCTTAATTTATTATGTCTGGCTTATTTTATTATATGGACTAATACAATATTATTGGGCTGAGGGGGTTTTGTGGAGGTAACCCTAACTGAGCTAGGCCCATTAGGGTACCATGATGGTGGCCATGAGGCTCCCTATATAAGGAGGTCTCCACCTCCTTATTAAAGGTTGTTGTTCTCAATAAGAGCCACCACCATAACCATTTTTGTGTCTGTAAACAAGAGATCCTCGAGATTTCTTAGCAGTCACCTCCACACCCCCAAAAACCATTGCAGGTCTGAGCGGAGGAGAGCGAGATTTGGTTACATCATCCCGTAGAAGACGATCCGAACTATGCCTGGTACGTTTCGTGCTTCTTCATTGGCGCCATCCGTGGGACGGTAACGAACCACGTCTTGATCTTCCCCGTTTCATGTCCAGATCTGTGTTTCTAGAGTGACGGAGGTTAGATCTGGTTCTAATTCCTTTAGATCTGATTCCGTTTGAGCAACAGTTACGTTCGATATTCTTGTTTGTCTCGCTAGATCTGCGTTCATGCGCAATGGGTGCCGGATCCAGATCTGATTTTTCAGTGTTCAATGCTGGAATAAGTTCTAGATCTATAGTCACAAAGCAAAAATTGGGTGTAAAAAAGGAATACACAGGTACAACTCTTTTTGCAGTGGGTACCATCATATTTGCATATCTTTGACTCATGTGGAAAGGCATCTTCTAGGAGAATGACAGGCTGTGTACAGCCTCAAAATAATAGCCATCAATATTATCCCATTTTGGGGTTTCAAAGAATTATATGGTGTGCATGAATGCGTGCAGCCGCGGATCAACACTCCACCGCCCGTGGAAGGCTTCGTCACCATGCATCCGCGCGCCGCGGCTGATGCACCACCATGCATGCGCGCACCGCAGATCAACACTCCGACGCCATACAAGTGCGCTGCGGACAAACTCTCCCGGCCATGCATGCGTCGCATCGGAGGTACACCCCGACGCCATGCATGCGCAGTGCCGAGGGTCACTTACCGCGGGTCAACACCTGCGTGCCACCATGCATGCGCGCCGGCGGGTCCTCTCTCCGCCGCCATGCATGCGCAGTGCCGAGGGTTAAGACTCTATTGCCATGCATGCACGCCACCAGAGATCAAGTCTCTGCTTCCATGCATGCGCACTGCCGAGGGTCACTTAACACGGGTCTCTTATGAACGTCGCGGGTCTTTATGAACGCTAAGGGTCACTTACCGCGGGTCACATGTGTGTTCCTTAGAATAAATTCCAAACAGCTGGAGGTCACCCACACACGCATATCGGTGCTCCTCCATCACCACCGGAGCAACTAAAGTTAACAGTCTCGGAAAAACTCCGCCACCGCGGAAATATCCATGCTCCGCCGTGATGCATGCGCGCCCGCGAGTCATCACTCCGTCGCCATGCATGCGCGCCCGCGGAAACCACCATGCGGGTCGGAAGACGACTCCATGCCTTCGGTTTTACGCAGAAGACTCCGCCTCAATGCATGCGCACCCGCGAGTAACCGCTCCGCCGCCATGCATACGCACCGCGGATCAAAACCCCATGCGGGTCAAAAATAGTACAATATGAGCTTGGAAGACGACACCATTCATGGGCGCCGTGCTCCGACATAACAAACTCTGACCAAGGCGGGTCACCTGCAAGTTCCGCAGGTAAGCACCCGACCACCGTTCATGTGCGCCGATGGGTTTCAACAATACGTCACCATGCATGCGAGCTAAGGATCATCGCGTCACCGCGCATGCATGCGTGTCCCGCTGATCAACTCTGCGCCGCCATGCGTGCGCTTCCGCAGATGAACAACTCTCCGCTATGCATGCGCGCTCAACTCCCGCCATGCAGGCGCGCTCAACTCCCCGCCATGCATGCGCGCTCAACTCTCCGCCATGCGTGTGCGCTCAACTCCCGCCATGCATGCGCGCTCAACTCTCCGCCACTCCCGCCATGCGTTCGCGCTCAACTCCCCGCCATGCGTGCGCGCTCAACTCGCCGCCATGCGTGCGCGCTCAACTCCCCGCCATGCGTGCGCGCTCAACTCGCCGCCATGCGTGCGCGCTCAACTCGCCGCCATGCGTGCGCGCTCAACTCCCGCGGGTGACATAAGCGCTCAGATATTCCAGCCCCGGCACAGTGCCACCATGAAACACTAACGGCGTGTCATCTGGGCACTCACGAGGATCAACTAGCAACCATAAAGAGCCGCATGCGCACTCCCACAAGTTAACTTCAGCCATCATGGATGTATCGCGGGTCATTTCTGGCTCCCGCAGATCACGAGAGAGTTCCATAGCGGGTTGATTCGCGTCATTCCGCGTCCGTAAACAACTTTTGCGGGTTACTACCGGGGCTCGTCACGCTTCCGCATGGATGAAATTCACTCTACCACCATCATCGGGGACTGAAGAAGCGATCTGGATGTCTTTCGTATGATGAATGAAGGTGTTTTCTTGATGTATGAGTATATAGGATTTGCATGAAATGGCACAAAAAGTGCTTATATTAATGCAAAATATATGGCTACGCGCCAAACATAAAGGTCGGGAGCCTAATAATATCCCACATGGCCACGCGCCAAACATAAAGGTCGGGAGCCTAATAATATCCCACATGGCCACGCGCCAAACATAAAGGTCGGGAGCCTAATAATATCCCACATGGCCACGCGCCAAACATAAAGGTCGGGAGCCTAATAATATCCCAAATGGCCACGCGCCAATGTAGGTTGGGCACACCTCATAATTGGCCCGAGGATGGGAACCTTGTAATACATCCACTTTTAGTTGATATGTTTTTGCAGGTTCGGCTACGAGTCGCACAAGCACCTATGACATTATTATTATTATCTGGCCGTTTGTGCCTCCATTATTATTTTGAAAACAAGTTGGGATAGTCATCCTGCGTAGAAGAGGCCCTTGTGGGCCAGTCATTATCATCATATTATAGCTCATAAGCCGCAACTCGCGCATGCTCCATTATTTTATAGCTCGTAAGTCGCCTCGCGCGCAAGCTTCATTATTTTTATAGCTCGTAAGCTGCCTCGCGCGCAAGTTGCATTACATTATTATCGAGATGCGCACTCTATCTTTTATCAGGCCCCGCGCCACTATTGTTATGATGCGTGCTATATCTTATTCATGCCAGTGCACCATTATTATCATAAGGATCACAACATGTCACCATCATGGAGAAAACCTCTCAAAACTAAAAGACAATAAAGACAAGGCCGAAGAAAGGGGAAAAAACCGCCTCATATCCTAACACACCTTATGAAGTCCAGCGCTCCACCTAAACGCTTGCACGCCTAGGAGCAACACTGGACTTGGGGGGCTTGTAGGGGTATGGTACTAAACCCGGCTTACGACCTTAATTTATTATGTCTGGCTTATTTTATTATATGGACTAATACAATATTATTGGGCTGAGGGGGTTTTGTGGAGGTAACCCTAACTGGGCTAGGCCCATTAGGGTACCATGATGGTGGCCATGAGGCTCCCTATATAAGGAGGTCTCCACCTCCTTATTAAAGGTTGTTGTTCTCAATAAAAGCCACCACCATAACCATTTTTGTGTCTGTAAACAAGAGATCCTCGAGATTTCTTAGCAGTCACCTCCACACCCCCAAAAACCATTGCAGGTCTGAGCGGAGGAGAGCGAGATTTGGTTACATCATCCCGTAGAAGACGATCCGAACTATACCTGGTACGTTTCGTGCTTCTTCAAATGGTATTTGGTTCTACAATATACGTGAGTGTGAAGATTATATATAGCAAGATTATATCATGGGATAGAGCAAGAGATCTTGCTAACTGGAGTGAAATGCCAAATGTTGTAGATGCTCTTTTAAGTCTCGTCATTGCCAATGGTGGTGAAACAAACACGAGAATCACCTTATCTGAAGTGCAACTAAGATATACAAAAAATTGAAGGGCAACTAAGATATGTAGAAACCTGCAGAACTACAACAGATTTCGGCTATGTGATTATAGACAACTACTACAAACTTATAAATTCAGTTGACTTATATTATGGTGAGCGTTGATAGCCTAAATCTGAATTTTTGAGATTTTATGATAATAGTGTATTCAATAAATCCATCTATATGAATTTTGGTATTGTGAGATTGCACTGCATTGTGAGTTTATGCCCTACAGTCCCGCGCTCCTGCAGTGACTACAGATTATTTGTTTCAAGTTTCCCTGTTTGACCAATAATGAGTTCACTTTTCATAAAGTAACATTCTCTCTTTGACTTTTCCCTGGTGTTTTCATCTAATCTAGGTCTCCAAATGAACCGAACGAACACGAACGGGGGCATGTTCATGCTCGTTTATTTAACTTTAACCAAACACAAACACGGCCAAGAATGCGATCACGAACATATATTCGAACAAATATCTATGTTCATGTTCGTTCATTTAGAATGTTCACAAACGTAAATAAACACGAACGAACAAAAACAAACTTAAATGAATATAATAGAGCAAACATAAGCAAACACAAATGAACATAATTGGCCAAACATATATACACATAAAATATACAAGCACCTTTTTATGTTTATATTTACATAAATAACTACTTACGTATTTATTAATATTAAAATTTAAACGAACATAAACGTAAATGAACCAACATAAATGAACCAACATAAACGGACATTCATGAACGAAAAAAACATGTGTTCGTTCGTATAATTAAATGAACAATGCAAGTGAACTTCTTGTCGTACAGTTCACGGGCGGTTCATGAACGTTTGTTTCGTTTGCAGGTCTAATTGGGGTTTTTTTATAGGTTTAAAGGATCTGCAAAATGTGGAACTGGAATCATCAGGAATACGTAGTTAAGGTAGTTTAGAAATTTCAAATATTAAAGCTTTTGTTGCTTCAAAATTAAACTTTTGGCCTATAATTATGCGATGATTACATAGTGATTAGTTGTGATGTAGGATTTTTGTTTTCAGCTTACTTGCATCTGCTATTGACAAGATCCTCTCCTGCTTTCCACATTTAACAAGGTATTTATACTTTTAACCAATAATGTTACCATAATTTATGTGGTTAAAATTAGGGGTCAATGATTAAACTTATACATGTTCTCAGTTTGTAGTTCTTGATAAATTATAAGGTCACTTCTATCATGGGCGGGTTGAGTAACGGGTCAAAACATGTTTCGGTAAAAAAAGTAAACTTTTTAGGGGTCGTGGTCGGTTGACCCAACATACTTTTTTGTTCAAATATAAAGAAATAATAACCTAACTTTATGCACACAAAAATTCATGTGGTTTTATGAATTGAAGTTACGCTCTGGACAATTTTGACTTTTTGGCCCATCTAACCCATTCTACATATCGTTTCACTCATTTGACCTAATTAACCCAAGTTAGACGATTTATAAGTAAATGGGTCCAAATCATCACATCAGCAAACAATGATGGTATTGTTAAAGTGAAATAAGTTATTATAATCTATTATTAATCTATAGGTTATAGATACAACCTTTGAGAACAAACCCAATGGGTGCGTTGCTTTAATGATGAGAAGACTGTTCTAGCCTTTGATATCATTAATAAAAAGGGAATTTTGTATTATTATATCTTAACTAATACAGGTTGCAAAATGCACGGGCTGGATTTAAGAGTAATGTAATATATTAAAACTAACGAACACTTTTTTCTTTATTTTATTTTATTTATTTTATTTTGAATTTTATAAATAATTAATGAGCTAAGCCTAAATATGATTAAAAACTATATTATTACATTTTAACCTAATTTTTATGCGCATTATTTTGTATGTTTAAGGATTAAGAAATTACGGTTGATGAAAGATCAATGCGAATAGCATTTAGATCTTCGAAAGCAAGGATCTGTGAAACGTTTGCAGTATAATGCTACATTTCGTCATGTGATGGTTCTTTTTGCCCTGACCCTAAAGTCATATAAAAGTTGCTTAATACAATAGTGACGTTCAAGATACTTTACAACATGTATACATGTAAAAATTTCAAATTGAAATAAAAGCAATTTGTATATGTTGGATTTGTGTCTTTGTGATATTCATGTTCGTTATGGCATTGCATCAGATTTGTTTACAGGATATAGAGCGGGACATACTGTTTAAAACTCATGATTGCCATAAAGCGTCTTTTGCTTATGGATGGAATTTATTGCGTGCGTAACAAAACTAATTCAAAGAAACTATTAAGTAAAAATCCTTTATCTTTACCGTCTTTATAATTTTGAATTAAATTGTGTTAGATTGGATATATAATTATCACTATAATTGGAAAGATGATCTATAAAGTGTTGGAAACAATGGACCGGTCCGACTAAAAAAAAAATCCAACAACCAAACAATTTGAATCCAAACTTGAAATGAAACTAAAAAATCCGAAGTAAAAAAAAAACCAAAAAACGACTGAAGCTGAACTAAAATGAAAACTACAACCAAAAAAATCAAACCAAAACGAAATCAAAAAATTATAACTAGAACTGAAACGAAAAAAAAAAAACTAAACCCTAAACCAAAACGAAACAATAAACAGATGAATGATTTCATTATCTTCATATGAATATGTCCAATACACACTAAACATGGTGTCTTTCCGATAATTTCTTTACCGTTAACGGTAATAAATTTTCAAAACTCACGTAACACGCGGGCTAAAAGCTAGTACTTTAATATATGTTAACAGGGGGTTGGACAGTGGACACTTAATACAAAAGATAAAAAATTAAATAAAACTTAATATAACAAACAAATATACCTGACAGAATTTTCAACCCAAATTATGAGCCTTACTTTTTACATAGCGACCAAAGCATAGATCACAACTAGGGCCGGCTCAACGAATGTGTAGGCCTAAATCTAAATAAGATTTTGGGGTCTTTTATGACAATTGTTAAAAAAAAAAAATTGCTTACTACAAGTTTTGAAATAATCACATATACTTTAGTAACATAACATTCAAGACTACCACCACATCAGTACATTATTTTGAATTTGCTTTACCTATTATAATATCTATATACAATGTTTTTTGGATTTGGAGACCTTAATTAAGTATGGGCCAAATCCTTAACTTGTTTTCGCTGATCCACGGGTTGACCCTAATTACGAGTGGCAAAGTAATTTTCGTTTTCTTTACTTTTATATTTTCATAGTGAGCACGAGCATAGTGGATTCAAAATATTGACCTCTAATTCAGATTTTAAAACGGTATAACTTATAAATTAAGTTCTAGCGAATATTTTTATTTACTATCGAAAGAATAACACTTTATATATAAGTTATTAAAATGGTACTCAGTTAATTGTAAATAAATAACAACTAGCAGGTTTACACACGCGTTGGTGCGTGCGTGTTGACCGATTAATATATTTAAGAAAATGTCACATTTATAAAACATCTCTTTTCAAATGTTTTTTTAAGTTATAACAATAAAAAAAATAATTAAATTATATGTACCATGGTGTGCTATAAATTTACACAAAAGTTATCTTATTTACATGGTAAATAACCGAAAATTTTATTTTCTACTGTCCTTTGATGTGCTATAAAATTAATAGATGTAATGTTAATTATTAGGAAAAGGTGATAAAGAATAAATCTTTGAATTGAAAAGTAATTTAAAGCCTAGGATGCGAACTTGGAAGGAAGAAAGTGGGTATGTATGGTAAGCCTCACAAAAGAAAAACTAATAAAGTATGAATATGAAAGGATCGAATCAGATGAATTAAATATAAATCTAGAAAAGGGTTTAGCATATCCATTTTAATTATTTTATGTTTATTATTTTCTTTGATTATTTATTTTAGGAAAATTGGTTTTTATTGGTCCCAACTATTTTATTTTTGTCGGCGCTGGTACCAACTTTCATTTTGGCTGGCAACGGTCCCAACTTTAATATTCGTTTCTTCCACCAGTCCGCGACTGACGGAGCACTAACTCCGTTATGTTTTTGCTTACGTGTCAATCTGAGTTGTCAAAAAACATCTTACGTGGCAGCCACCATGGATTATTGATTTATACTTAATATAACCTCAAACTTTAGGGTCTAAACTGAAATTATAAATTTGAAATATATTAAATTAATAGAAAATAACCCCCCCCCCCCCCCCACCACTGTAGCCCGTATTCCCAGCGAGCCGCCGCCGGCAACGGCGTGAGGCTCCGACCACCGAAAAACACCCCCATTTCAGCCGTTCTTGACCCGTTAATTTTGAATAACGTAGTTAGATGGCAATAAACAACAATAATTAACATTCTAATTATATTTTAACGCCTTAACCGTCGAACTAATTCCCGTAACCTTCACCGGAAAATCGGCCATAAGCAATTAACACTGATTAATGATTTTCATCGCAATTACTAGTATAAATAGGACCCACACACCAAGCTAAACTTGCTCATCCTCTCAAATATCACTGATATATCCTCTTTAACCCCGTAATCCTTCCTCCAAGCTCGGAGCTTCGGCCAACTTCGTTCACCCCTTTCCCGGCATCATTGGAGGTAATTAAAACATGGTTTTGAATCATTTTAATCCACTAATCAAAAACCCTAACTTAATTTTAACAAACATGGATTAGATTAATCAATTGGATTTCTAGGGTTTGCAGAATTATGGATGAACCTGTATTATTATATACAATAATCCACGGTGGCTGGCACGTAAGACGTTTTTTGACAACTCAGATTGACACATAAGCAAAAACATAACGTAGTTAGTGCTCCGTCAGTCGCGGACTGGTGGAAGAAACGAATATTAAAGTTGGGACTGTTGCCAGCTAAAATGAAAGTTGGGACCAGCGCCGACAAAAATAAAATAGTTGGAACCAATAAAAACCAATTTTCCTTTATTTTATTTGTTTTTAATTTACATTATTTTAAAGTAAGCAGAGAAAAATAAGGTGCATGATCATTGTGCATTTAGAATGACTTCAGTTTTGTTGAGGGTTGCAGTAACTTAACATATATTGTAAGTTTTAGTAAATTACTTTTACCATTCCCTTATGGTAAAATCTCTATCTCAAGGGTCTAAGCATAAGTTATCGACAACTGCCATCATTATCGGACAGAAAACAATACAAATAATTTACAAATTCTCTCTCCATCTTTACCAATCTACCAACCATGATTTAGCGTGATGAAACGAACAATGACGGTAAAGTATATATGCCCCTGTTAGTAAAAACATGCATGTCGCTGGCTGGAGAGCAAGACCCTTGGACACTTCCTTGGTTTTGCAGAACGCGTCTTCGGCTGGAAGGGCCACCAAACCGTCCGGACCCTCCTCTTGTTTCGTCAATGTTTAGAATTCTCGTCGCCTTAAGGTTCAGAGTCTTGTAGCGGTTCTTGCCAAGCTCATCGTCCGACATGCTAGCGGCTAGCGCTCTCGCTTTCACATGCCCATCATTGGTGATGAGAACGATGGACATGGCGATGTATTTATAGGTTTGCGAGTGGTGGTGGTTATCATTAATTATAGTTATAAGGCAGCTATAGGAGAACAGACGCAACGATTAATGATCATTATTTTGTTTTCTACCGGGTGTCTACAAACGGCACTAAATTTTATTTAGTTTAATTTAATCGAGATGACATGAAACCAAACATTATCCTAAAAAGTAAATATGTTACGGAATAACTTTGTGACAAATCTTTTTGCAACGGTTGAAGTTGACGGTTGCCTCAAGAAAGGAGCTACGTGGAGAGGTTTAAGTTAGGCCACATATCAATGATGCGAGTGATTCTAAATATCGTTGGCCCGTTAACTAATTCCCGACCCGCTGCAAGTTCGGTAACCGGGTTGGGTTATTTCCTTGATTTACAAGTTTGGTGAATTAAGGGTATTTTAGGGATTACTAATTAATGTGTATTAGAATCCAGGTTTATCTCAAATTTAATGTTTAGATATAGATGAGTTTGTGTTTGTATCTAATAGGGAATTTGAGCCTAGCTAGGATTGGTTAGGTTATATAAACCCATGTAATCAAGTTTTTGAGTAAGTTTTCTTGATCAATAGAATTTGGGAGTTATCCAAGTTGTTTGTTCTTGATTTACCGATTCACACCTGTGAATTGGTATCAGAGCCGACATCAAGAAACGAAAGGGATAACACAAGTCGTGGCCTTCAATTGCAAGGAGGATTGATTAGAAGTCGCTAATTGATCTTCAATTGGCAATTGAGAAGGAAAGGGTGGTCACGACAGAATTCAAAACAATTAGACTGTAATTGTTTTGATAAAAGATCCAAGGTCTGGACCTTGAACCATCTACTCTTCTTAAGTACAGAAGGCAACGGAGAAGAGGATCGATGGGGGAACCGAATAACCGAGCTAGGGTTACGGTTAAGGAGACCATCACAGCCACACTTCACTACCCTATGTTGAATCAAACGAATTACACAATATGGGGCATGAAGATGAGGGTAAATTTCAATGTACACGATGTTTGAAATATGATCGAACCCGGGACAGGTGACGATGCCAAGAAAAATAATCTGGCAATTGCACTATTGTTCCAATTGATCCCCGAAGAATTAGTAATGCAAATTGGGAACTTGACTACTGCCAAAGAGATGTGGGAAGCCATTAAAATCTGACATCAAGGGGCAGAACGAGGAAGGGAGGCGCGACTTCAAACACTCAGCTCAGAGCTCGATGGGTTAAAGATGAAAGACTCAAGCTCGATCGATGAGTTCACAACAAGAATATCTAGTACTGCAGCAAAATCCGCCTCACTCGGTCAAGTTATCGAAGAGTCCAACCTCGTGAAGAAATTCCTCAATGGACTACCAAGACGCCGCTTCATCCACATGGTAGCATCCATTGAGCAAACTGTTGACTTAAAAACAATTACTTTTGATGATATTGTAGGTCGTTTAAAGGCGTTCGAAGAACGGATTAAAGATGAAGACGATCTAACTGAGAATCAAAGTAAATTAATGTTCAATAATTATGACACCGGGGCCAAGAACCGATCCTATGAGTCAAATAGGGGACGCGGTAGAGGCGGGTTAAGGGGTCGAGGACGAGGGAAAGAATCAGGTCATGGTCAGGGTTCAACTAACCCATCTCAAAACCGAACTGATGAGGGTTCGAGCTCGAAACCGAAGAAGGATAGATAACAAGTCAAATTCTTTCGGTGTGACGAATATAGACACTTCGCATCCGCGTGTCCGGAACAAAGGAGGGCCAAGCGGGAGGCTAATCTCGCGAAAACCGAGGAACTGGATCCGAACCTATACATGGCACGAGTCGAAGACAATGTATTCTTGGATGAAAAGAAAGTGATTCCAAGTCAATTTGAATACGAAACAGCTGACACGTGGTATCTTGACAACGGAGCGTCAAACCACATGACCGGAAACCGGTCATATTTTTCGGAGTTAAACGAGCGGGTTTCGGGACGAGTAAGATTTGGTGACGACTCGTGTGTGGAAATAAGAGGAAAGGGGTCAATCGTGTTCACAAGCAAAACCGGTGAACACCGACTCCTAGCCGACGTCTACTACATACCGAGTCTACGGAGTAATATTATTAGCCTCGGACAAGCCACGGAGTACGGATGTGATATCCATATGAGATCCGACTACCTTCTCCTACATGATAGTGGAGGAAAATTAATTATGAAAGTTCAAAGGATGAAGAACCGGCTTTACAAAATCCAATTGATAGTTGGAACACCGGTTTGCCTACTTTCAAAGCTTGATGACCCGGCATGGTTGTGGCACGCCCGTCTCGGTCATCTTAACTTCGAGTCCATGAAGTCTCTTAGCACCAAAGGAATGGTACGTGGTATACCTAATATTTCTCATACTACTAACATATGCGACTATTGTTTAGTAGGAAAACAGGCTCAACAACCATACCCAAATCAAGCTTCCTTTCGGGCTATAAAACCACTCGAATTGCTTCACGGTGATTCGTGCGGGCCGATAACACCGAGCACCCCGGCTGGAAATCGCTATATCTTCTTGCTTGTGGACGATTATTCACGATATATGTGGTGTTATTTATTAAAATCAAAGGACCAAGCATTCGGGTTCTTTAAACGTTTCAAGAACGCGGTCGAAATTGACACGGGTCTCAAGGTAGGAACGCTACAAACTGATCGTGGGGGTGAATTTACATCGATCGAGTTCAATGATTGGTGTGAAAAACAAGCCCTACGAAGACAATTGACAGCCCCGTATTCGCCTCAACAAAATGGAGTTGTTGAAAGGCGAAACCGAACCGTAATCGGGACTGTCCGGTGTTTATTAAAATCGATGAAGGTTCCTCAAGAATATTGGGGAGAGGCGGAAATGCACAGTGTTTACATCCTGAACCGGGTTCCTACAAAAGCCGTCGATTCGAAAACACCTTATGAAGCGTTGCTCGGGAGAAAGCCGAATATCGATCATCTAAAATTTTTTGGGTGTGTGGGTTTTGCAATCGAACCTAAAGTTAACCTGAAAAAGTTGGATGATAGGAGCCGACCCATGGTCTATTTTGGGTCAGAACCTGGATCGAAAGCTTACCGAATGTTCGACCCGATTAAAAAGAAAATTCATGTCTCCAGAAGTGTAACTTTTGATGAGAAAAGGAGCTGGGAATGGTCAATTTACAGGTCTGAACCCGACCCAAAAGAGTTTATTATTGAAGTAGGGGCTGATCAACAGGTCGAAACCGAGCGAGCTACACAGGCCCAAAATGGGCAGCAGGCCCAGAATGAGCCCATAACAGCAGACCAGGTTGTTAATTCTGCACATAGCCATGATCAAACGGGCCAAACTCTGCAAAATCAAATAACAGCAAACGAGTCAGATCAAGTTGCTGATAATGAACTAATCACACCTCTCCGGCGATCCGCCCGAACCCATACGGTACCACAAAGGTTCAAGGACTTCGTAATAAATGATGGGGTTAACCGAGAACAAAAAGAGTTTGAAGAAGCTTTAATGTTGCTCGTCGAGGACGAACAGAAGAATTACTCGGAAGCAAAAGATAGCAAATATTGGGTAAAGGCAATGGAGGTGGAGTTGGAGTCTATTGAAAAAAACGGTACGTGGACTTTAACAAACCTACCTAAGGGCCATAAACCGATCGGGCTCAAGTGGGTTTACAAATTAAAACGAGACGCAGCTGGGAAAATTATTAAATATAAAGCGAGGCTTGTGGCTAAAGGCTACATTCAGCAATACGATGTCGACTATGACGAAGTATTCGCTCTGGTGGCTCGACTCGAAACCGTACGAGTCCTACTCGCCTTAGCCGCGCAAGAAAAATGGCAAGTCCACCATCTCGACGTTAAATCAGCGTTTTTACACGGGAACTTGAATGAAGTCATATTCGTGTCTCAACCGGAGGGTTACGTAAAGAAAGGAAAAGAAGACAAAGTTTACCGTCTTGCGAAAGCCTTGTGCGGACTCCTACAAGCCCCTCGGGCTTGGAATCTCAAGCTTGACGGAACGCTTAAGAAACTCGGGTATGAAAGATGCATTGAAGAACAAGCTGTCTACACGAGACATATCGGTAACGAGATCGTAATTATCGGTGTGTAAATGGACGATCTAATCGTAACAGGATCGAACGTGGCTCAAATTAAAAGGTTTAAAGAAGAGATGAAGAACCAATTTGAGATGAGTGATCTCGGTTTGCTAAACTATTATCTTGGGATCGAAGTTTCTCAAGACGGAATTCGGGTTAAACAAGAAGCTTATGCATGGAAAATCCTAAAAGAGGCCGAGATGGAAAACTGTAATAAGGCCTATGTTCCGATGGACCCGAACCTGAAGTTATCGAAAGCCGAAGACGAGGATGATGTAGATCCAACGGAGTACCGAAAGCTGGTCGGTTGTCTCCGGTACCTACTCCAAACCCGACCCGATCTGGCGTATTCTGTTGGGGTAGCTAGCCGGTACATGCAAGCTCCTAAGGTGTCCCATGCTAATGCAATCAAATAGATTCTAAGGTACGTGAAAGCAACAACGGGTTATGGAATCAAATATTGTCGGGATAAGGGGGTGTTGAACGGGTATTCGAATAGTAGTCATAACATCGATGAGGATGACGGGCGGAGTATCACGGGTCATGTATTTTATTTCGGGCTTTCACCGATCACATGGTGCTCACAAAAACAAGGTACTGTGGCATTATCATCATGTGAGGTAGAATATATGGCGGCAAGTGCAGCCGCATGTCAAGCCGTGTGGCTTAGAGATTTGGTTAGCGAGGTAACCGGGAAGGAATTACACAAGGTGGTGTTGAGGGTCGATAACACTTCAACTATAGCGCTCATGAAAAATCCCGTGTTTCATGGCCGAACCAAACATATAAAATCCCGATATCATTTTATTCGAGAATGCGTTGACCGGGAAGAGATTGCTGTTCAACACATAAGCGGGAAAGAACAACGAGCCGATATCTTAACTAAAGCACTCGGGAAGATTAAGTTCGTGGAGATACGAAAGCTTCTTGGAGTAGAAGACCTCACTAATTCGAGTCAGGAATTAGGGGGGTGATTGTTGGCCCGTTAACTAATTCCCGATCCGCTGCAAGTTCGGTAACCGGGTTGGGTTATTTCCTTGATTTACAAGTTTGGTGAATTAAGGGTATTTTAGGGATTACTAATTAATGTGTATTAGAATCCAGGTTTATCTCAAATTTAATGTTTAGATATAGATGAGTTTGTGTTTATATCTAATAGGGAATTTGAGCTTAGCTAGGATTGGTTAGGTTATATAAACCCATGTAATCAAGTTTTTGAGTAAGTTTTCTTGGTCAATAGAATTTGGGAGTTATCCAAGTTGTTTGTTCTTGATTTACCGATTCACACATGTGAAATATTAATAACTTAAACGGAGTCTATAATTATAAATAGAATTTCAAGTTGAACATTATCTTTGGAATAAAACCAAATCCCCAACTCCTATAAGCTATAACATTCCCAAATCTTATTCTCAATCCTTCAAAGTTTAAATAGAAATCCATATGTTAGTCACGTTCGACATCGAAGGTAACATATTTACTCTACAACCGATTCAAGCAGTTGCCTCTACCATGTTCGTCTGTTTTTCTCTCCCTTTTCTTTCAAGGAAATTAATTTTTTTTTGTCTTTGTTATAGTATATATAAACGATCTAATATGACAACACACAGAAGTGGGTTATAACGCTTCTCGTATACGAAAACAAAAAAAAAACCATAAGCACTCGTTATCCTCCGAGAGGGGGCCGGTTAAGGCCCGGGTTCTTATAATGCTTCGGTGCCGGTTCATCACCAGACGTGGCCAGCGCTCCCGCTATCTCATACCTGGCCAACATCCGGTACATGGGCCGCGGTGCCGAAGATGGCAAATATGAACTGGATGTTATCGCCACTGGCCACCATTGTGAGGAACTATGCATTGAATGCAATGAGTAATAATATAATAGGCTGTAATTATATTAGAAGATTGGGTGAGGAGGATGCTTGGATAAGGCAATGTATTGATAGGATTAGAAGGAGTGACGGTTGTCGATTATTACGGTTAGAAGATGGTTAGCGGTTATTGAGAAACGACACAACGGTTATTTAATCGGTGTCTTGAAATGTCACTTAAAATTTAGTTTTGCGCATGATATTTACTTGATTCATTTTATTTAATTATTTGTTGACATAATACCTATCATCTGGCAAAAATTAGAATTCTCAAAGAAAAGAAGGATGCGTTGGTAAACCGTAATCCTTAAATTCTAACAATACTATAATTATAAAATAGGTTTAGGAATATAATACAACTAGATTTTATCCCCTGTATTACGGGGGTTGTTTTACATTATTCGTTTTTAATATTTGTATATGTATATTTGGATTTTAATTTTATTTATTGTAAGAAAGTTAATAATTAATATAGTTGATATTTGATCATGAAATGGTTTCACAAATAAATGTTATGTTATAATCCGGTTTAAAAGATATTTGGGTTTGATGATACCCATTACTGTTTATTTTCTTTATTATAAAATTGTTTCTTAATTATAAATAATATCTTTTTTTGTTAAATAAAATAGGATATTAATTTTTAGTATATTCCTATTTTATAGGATTTTCATATCAAATATTTGATGAGATTATTTTTTAATATAATGAGATGTTATAACCTGTTTAAGAGTTATCTGGGTTTGGTGAGACCTTTACCCGTGAATTCGTTTAAAAGTTATCTGGATTTGGTGTCCCATGACCCGCTTATGTTTTTTACTATAAAATTGTTTATTAATTATAACTAATATCTTTTTTTTTTAAATTGGTTATTAAATTTTAGTATATCCCTATTTTATAGGATTTTCATATCAAATAATTGGTAAGATTAGTTTTTAATTTAATGAGATGTTATAACCCGTTTAAGAGCTATTTGGTTTTGGTAATACCCATACCCATGAATTTGGGTTAAATCAATGAGAGGTCTCCATTTAAAAATCAAGAAATCTGATGGTTTCCATAAAAAGGGGAAGCGACCACATCACGACACATAGGATTTTAGGGTTTTCGTTTATATATATTATAGTAAAAGGATGGCAAGATTGCAACGTGGAATAACAAAAGAATTGCAAAGTGTCACTATCAATTTTAATTGTAACAGATGGAATAGAAATTTTATTTTATAATAAAAATATATTTTGAAAAAAAGGTTGGGAAATATGTTTAAACGTAGTAAATAGAATATTCATTTTAGTTATTCTGATTCTCTTTTTAATTAAATTATATTAGTAAAATGAAATGTTTTTGCATGCTTCTTCTCTTGAGATTTGGCTATTTGTGAAAACCATTATACGTGTAAAATATGTATGATGCAAAGCTATTTAAAGATTGCAAAGTATGCAAAGTACACATGTTTTTATCTTTAAAGTACACTATTCACATCTTTCAATTGCAATGACGGATGTCTAAAACGTAAAATTGTGAAATATCAATCAAATCAGTTAGAAAATGTACTTTATTGACATCCGTCAATTTTAAATGGCAGATTTACAGGGGTAGTGGTGAGAGATCCGCCAGCTTGTCTGGCGGAAGAGAGACCAGTTAGATTTGCCATTTGAATTGGCGGATCACAAGCCAAATGTAAGAGTTTTGTCATTTCAAATGACGAAACACCTGTTTAAATGCCACATCACCAGATAAAAGCTGACATTTTCTGAAAGGACTTGTGTTCCGCCATTTAAAATGACAAAACACCTAGAAACATAAATCTTTCATTCTCTCTCCTAAAAACCCTTTCACCACACTTTTTTCTTCCATTCTGAAAAAAAGTTCATGTTTAGGGTGGGAATGGTGAGTTGGTGACAAATGTAAAATCTCTCCTCACTAATGTTGTGTTTCCGAGTTCATTTATAAAAAAAAATCAAAGAAAACAAAGTTTTCTCTTCTTTATCTTTTTCTTTTGGCATTCCTCCTTATCTTTAATTTATTTTCCGTCCAAATCTTTCCAAATTAAAAACATACAAATTCATTTAATTTAATCATCATTTTCTCTCCCTTCCCTCATCCTTCCTTTTCCATCCCATTCCATTCTTTAGGAATTTTCCCTGTTTTAACCAGCTTTATATCGGTTGTAATTATTTTAAGTTTATCGTTTCCCACTCAAATCCTGTATCCTAGAACAGTCGATATGTCATATGCACTGTCTGAAATAACAAGACGAACATGGAAGTTGCATATTAAATATACATTATTATATTTATTTTATTATGCAACTTCCATGCAATTTCCCGGAAGGCCAGTAGCAGTAGCAGTAGCAGTAGCAGTACATTATTATATTTATTTTATTATGCAACTTCCATGCAATTTCCCGGAAGGCCAGTAGCAGTAGCAGTTAAGCTTTCATTTTCCATTTCCATTTCCTTTCAGCGATGACCAATCGACTTCACCAATTAAATACATTATCCACTGGATCATCAACTTCAATCAACTGGAGTACTGGACTTACGAAGATCTCATTATAGGAATTGAAGTATGTTCTCTTGGATTAATTCTATTTCTTTCTTTTTTATGCATGCTCTAATTATATATGCTTCTCAAAATCAACGTTTAAATCATCTATTACCTTGCTCTGATCTCATTTGAGTCGTATTAGTTACGATTTTACAGTGTAATTGGTGGATTGATAGCCTGTAAGTTAGTTAGTTAGTTAGTTACATGGCCACTGAAAGTTAATTAGGGTTTAGGATTTAGAGCTCTTTTGCTATAAATATGTATAGCAATTATTTAACAGCATCAAGTGTTAGGTTTTGTATGATTGTTCAACAATTACAGTCTATATGTGGTGTAAGAATTAGATTTTAGACGCGATTGCGGTTATATGAATTATATTTGGTTAGGTAATTTTATTAAGAAACAGAAGAATAAAAAGGTATGGATAAAGTCCAAGAGACCTGATGATGTATTCGTTTTGCAATGTGCAGGAACAAATACTTTTATGATGCGCGCGGTTAACCAATGATGTGGATTTTGCACAAGAGCAGGTTTGGGTTTGGGACCTGATGATAAATTAACCGAGACGTATTGTGTTTGTTAAAGCCCATAAGCTAAATAGGATTAATGGAGTCTTTAGTTGTGGATCGCTTGTCTGCAGATGTGGTGCACTTGAATAGTCACAAAATCTCTTCCTTGACCCCAGAACTTCAGTTTCCCCCCCTTTTGGAAAAATTGTTCTTAGAAGAGAACAATAGTTTGACAATGATACCTCCATCTTTCTTTCGGCATATGCCAGTCCTTCTAGTACTGAATTTGTCTCATACAAGCATACAATCTTTGCCTCCATCCATTTCCAAGCTATCTTCCCTTGAAGAGTTCATCTTACGGGAATGTTCACTTTTGATAGAATTACCACCTGAAATTGGAGAACTTAAGAATCTCAAGTTGTTTGATCTTGAAGGAACGGATATCATGTATCTACCGAAAGAAATTGGCAAATTAAGGAGTTTGGAATGTTTAAGGGTCTCTCTATCTGCATATGCAGATGACATTAAAGACAAAACTGGCATACAACACATCATTCCAAGGAGGACAATCTTAAAGCTAACTAAGCTGAAGGAGTTAAGCATCAATGTGAGTCCAGAAGCTGAATGGTGGGAGGTAGAACTTTTGGAAGCTATTATGGAAGATCTTCTTTTCTTACCAGACCTAAGAACTCTAAAATTGTACTTACCTACTGTCAAAGCATTGCAGCAGTTCTTAAAGCTTGAGAGGTATAATGTACCAATATATTTAAGTTTATGGAACTACAGATTTTTGACTGGTCATTGTGAAGAGCTCCCATTATCAGTGCAACTTGATACTGAAGAAACTTTCCTGAAACTGGAGAAATGTGTGAAATATGTGAATGGTGAGGAATGCAATGATGAAATGGTGGAATTGATTAGAGATGCTGGAGCTTTATACTTGCGTCGACATTGGACTATTAAGAAGCTTTCAATGTTTGACATAAGGAGGCTTAAATATTGTTTGTTAATGGAGTGTAATGAGATGCAAACTCTGGTCGACCAAGACGATTTTTGTGAACAGAAAACTAAATCAAGTCATAGTGAAGTTGAAATACTTGGGTCACTGCAATACTTGAGCATTCACTTTTCGAAGAAGCTACAAAGTATTTCCAAGGGTCAGATTGGCAGAAACAGTCTATCATGTCTAAGGATGTTAGCTCTGCATACATGCCCTGAGCTCACTAGCATTTTTACAGAATGCTTGCTTCATAATCTGCAAAATTTGGCAGAAGTTATAGTTGAAGATTGCCCCAAAGTCAACTGTCTTGTATATTCGGAAAGTGCCCCTTCAAGTAATGGTCCATTTCTTCCAAACTTAAGGAGGATATCACTTATTGACCTACCTGAGCTAGTGCGTATTTCTGGTGATGTCTGCATTGCACCACAATTAGATACTTTACTTGTTTTCAATTGCATGAAACTCGACTATCTTTCCGATTTGGAAATACCTAGAGGTACAATGGCAATTAAGGGAGAGATTGAATGGTGGGATGCATTGAAGTATAGAAGATCAACATGGGAAAGTATCTTTGTGCAACTCAAAAGAGACGGGAGTTTGATGGATCAGTTAGCAGAAGATACAAACTCACTACAACACTTTCTTGAGCTTAAAATGAGCCCTTCACTTCCTGGTAAATTTTGTTTATGTGAGTGTTTTACGTAACAATATCTTAAGAGCTCTGCTTTTCTCTATTGAAGGTTTTCTCTTCATAAAATGTGAATTCAGATGATGTTATGTACCAGCCCAATTTGTATATTGATAGTTCACACTAGTAAGTCCGATGACATGTAGAGGTTATCCAGATAATTTAAGTATTTGTCTTCTGAGTCTAGGTCAAGTAAATCAAAATTCATCAAGGGATACCAAGGAAGACATGGAACATGCTGATGAGCTTCAGATTGAGTGTGAGGAAGACATGGAACATGTTGATGAGCTTCAGATTGATCACAATGTGGACTTGCCTAATGAAACCTGGAAAATGTCTACTCAAGTACCTTATGATGATGGCTGCATCCAAAGAAAGAATCACCTTAATAGAAGTCTGATAAAGCCTTTCCAGAGGTATATCTGTAAACTTAACCTTTTTCTTCCTTCTCTCATATTAAGTTACATTACTTACCTTGATATATCTGGGTACTAGTTGTAAATGTGCGCTTATGGGCTATAGTTTTTATATATACAATATAACGTAAGCATTACTGACAAAAAATAGAAACAAGACAAGACAAACATGTATATATATTTTTTCTGAAAACATACCAATGTTAGTACATGTACAAACATTACTTGACAGTTTCAAATTATCTTCCAATCAGTTTTCTTTCTATAAGTCAGATCCTTGTGCTGATAGTTTGCAGTTACATTTCTTTGATAGCTAATTTTGGTAATTATTTGTTGGTGTTTAATTGGACTGAAATGGTCATTTAATGATGATGAGGTAGAAGATGGTTCTGGACCTTTTAATCAAGAACCAGAGAGCAATGGAACTTTAAAATAATAAAATGAGTGAATCAGATTTAGTAACTTCATGATTTTTTCTTTCACCTTTCTGGAATTATTTGTGAAGATTGTTGTGGGCATTGTTTCCTTTCAGAAATGCTAGAAACATGATACAACGATATTTATCTGAAGAATTAACAGCAACACGGGAACCGTTTATTCTTGGACTGGTACTATCATGTCTTCCTTTCTATGTTAGAATTTGTTAATTTTAGCCTGCTGTTACCTTTTGATTTCGTGTGTGACGTGTTTGCTTATTGTTGGCAAGTCATTCTTTGTCATAAGATCCTTATGTTCAGTAAATGCTTACATGTTTCTGTTAGGTGCACGATGAGATGAAACATCTAGTTGAAAAGTTCTCAGGCATATTACCAAGGTTGTATCTTGGGATCTCCGTCTCATTTTATGTTGCATAAACTAATTTTATTTGTTTATATATATATTTGTTCCCCTTTTTATAGACCTCCCTCTGTTGCACTTCAATCGCATAGTACAACATCATTGCAGCTTCGTTTTCAGACCAAGCTTTTCCATACTTATTTCACTGGTAGTAGGATAGAATCCGAGGACGCCCGTACCATCAAACTAGTGTTATTTGATGCTAATCTTAACAAGATTGTATCACATGGACCTTTATCTGCACTAAAGATAGTGATTGTGCCTCTTGATGGTGATTTTGATGCTGATGATCATGAAGATTGGTCTCAGAGTTATTTTGATGACAAAGTCATAAGTGCAAGAGAGGGCAAAAGGCCATTGCTAACAGGGAATTTGGTAGTAAATCTAAAAGAAGGCGTTGCAGATTTAGGTGATGTATTTTTTACTGATAATTTGAGCTGGAGAAGAAGCAGGAAGTTTAGGATAGGGGCAAAAGCCAAAGATGCAACTGATGGAGTGAGAATAAGAGAAGCAATAAGTGAAGCTTTTGTGGTAAAAGATCAGAGGGGAGAATGTAAGTTCCTCTTTCTGTTTTCATCAATCTCTGCTACCGTCTTTATGTTTTTAAAAGTGATCATTTGTAATAAAACCAGATGCAGTTTGAACTTTTGTAATAATAAGATAATCAGATGTTTGAGTGGCTGGAAAATCCTGATTTTTTAATGAATCAATAGATATTTGACCAAAAGGACAATTTTGTGAAAAGAATGTGAGGTATCTTGTGAAATGAAAAGTCTTTCAGATTAGTTTATTAAAGAAAGGGTATTTAGGTGATTCTGTGTTACCTCTAGATAATACCTCTGTGTATATATACATATTATATTTATTTATATTTGTTATTTAGCATACAAAAAGCACCATCCTCCATCCTTGGGTGATGACATATGGCGCTTGGAAAAGATAACAAGAAACGGGGTTTTGCATATTCGGTTGGCATCTCACAGCATATATACCTTGAAAGACTTTCTACAAGTGTATACTACCAATGAGTCCTCACTATGCGCAGTAAGAGTTTCTTCATTTAGTTATTTCCATTTTTTATAAATCTGTCACTGGTTAATCAATATTGTTTTTATGTGTATGATATAGCTACTTGGTGGGCCCAATAATAACATATGGAAGGCGATAATCAAGCACGCGAAAGCTTGTATTTTAGATGACAAGGTGTACATGTACAGCTGTGCTGCAGGTGGGATCGGGCTTTTCTTCAATTCTATTTTGGAAGTTGTGGGAGCAACCTTTGATGGTGACAATCATCTATCCATAAATGATCTTAATGATTTTCAGAAGGTTAATGTATTTCCTACTGATAAAAGCTTGTTCAAATTTATCATGTAGCATTCAGCTGATGTTATCAATATTTTTTTCAGTCTATGGTGGAAGGGTTAAAACATCAACTTTTCAAAGATTTGGATGGAATGATACCGATTAATGATCTGTCAACGGTTGCAACCCCGGTGATAGCAACCAATCTATATGGTGACCTTCTTAAACTTGCTAGTTAAGGCATACTGGGTGTTAATATCCCATCTGCAAAATATTAGTAACTTGATTAGCAATAATACGTTACATTCCTGCTTCTGTTACAAAAATTGGTTGCTATTGAACTTCCAATATGTTACCAACAAATTGGCAGTGTCTAGATGTTATCCCAAGCATTTCATTATTTGTCTCCTGAGTGTAGGTAAACTAAATCAAAATTCGTCAAGTGATGTCAAGGAACACATGGAACGAGTTGATGATCAGCTCCTGATTGATCACAATGTGGACTTGCAAGTTAAAGGGCACCCGAACGATGTGAGTAAGCATCTCCAAAATAAAAGAGGACGTTTCATACGCCAAAGGTATACGTATAACCTTAATCTTTCTCTACCTTCTCACATAGCATGTTTCAATATCTTTTTATCATATTCCTATGCATAAAAATGACCCACCCATAAAGCCAGCATTGAACTCCCTTGATAATATATAGAAGGTAATACACATATGCGTAATATAGTGATTGTTCTCAGAAAGTACAGAAAAAGTATTATTATCAAGCACCAAGTGAAAATGAACATGGGTATAGATGTTGTAAAAGAACCTGATGATGGCCATATCTGGCGGAAATATCGGCAAAAGGTCATTCTTGGTTCCAAATACCCAAGGTATGTAAAGCACCGAATTTGTGAGAAATAGTGAAAATATACTTTTGGTCAAGTACAATAAAATTAGTTTTCTACAGTGTCTAGCTATATTAAAGTGGTGCCCTGATATATACAAGGACTCAAGTTCATTACAGTATTTTTACGTTTGCAGACACTATTATAGATGCACCTTCAAACTTATAACTGGTTGTTGTGCATTGAAGCAAGTTCATAGATCTGATGAGGACCCATCTGCCTTTGAAGTCTCTTACTTAGGAAAGCACACCTGCCATACAGATTTAAGTAGCAATCATTCCTCAACTGCAACTGATTCGGCTTCTATAATCACTGATAGTCATTTTGAGTATGCCAAAAGGCCTCAAGTATTAGGCTCTAACAAAAAGTAAGTCATCAGACATGTGTGTTTATAATAATCCTCCTACTGAAAGCCATTATTGATTGTATATGCGCATATTACCCTATTTAGTCAGGGGTGCATCAGTGCATGTAGATTTTCTCCTACTTGTGGCCCTTATAAATATCAAAAGAATGCAACATGAAGTGGAAAATATTTGATATTGTATTTCTGGTTTTGGGAAGTGTTCATAGTAAAATTGACATAGACAACTAATGACCCAAATGTCTGACACATACATGCAACTGTATGCAGAGATGAATCCTGGATTACATTAACTGATTCAAATTTGAGAAGCCTAAAAAACAGTGGTTCTTCAAGTCCAGCAGAATCAACTTATACAATCACTGATTACGCTTGGACTGAACTATACGAAGAAGTAAGTCTTCATATGTGTGTGTGTGTGATATCCTATCAAATTATTTATAATCATGAGCTATGCGGGTATGTTTGTCTTTCCTGGAACTTACATAACCTATATGTCTTTATCTTATAAACAGGCTCTTTCTACTCCAATCATAAATGAATGAGTTCAATTAGAACTACAGCAGCAGGTAGAACTCCCAATTTCTTGAAAATTTTACATTATCTTTTGCATAAATGTAATTTCAAGTTATCATTTATAAACTAAATTCCAAACACAAAATATATTTGTGCAGGATCTGAAACAATACCTAAGAAGTCGAGGGCTATGTTGGATAGCTGTTTCAAGCACATTTCCAGTTACTTATCTTTTACTACTAGTCCTACATTTGGGGAACCTTCTGATGAACCAAATGCATATAAAGCTAAAGAACTGTTTCCATTTGTGGGTGCATTGAAAGAAATATGGTATTGGCTTTTAAAGAATGAACCATCTTAATAAACCTACGTCGTAAATCGCATGTATAATTTGTGTGACATTGAATAAACATTTGGGTGCGATCATACCAGCTATATTGCAACTACTGCCATCTTAAAGAATAATTCTAGGATGAGTTACAGCTACTTTAACTTCAATATTAGTTGGATTTCCTTTACCAGCATGTCTGTTGCAATAATTTTTTTTTTCAATTATTCATCCAAGATAGGATAGGAAAGACCAGCATTACCTATATATGTATGATGTTGACATGTTAGCAATGGTTTAAATAAGGTTTAGAAGTTAAACTGTGGTTTAAATAAGATCATTAGGTCATACAGTTGAATATGGTTGTTTTGTTGTCACTTTACTCCTAACCAACCATGATGGGTTAGCTTATATAAGTCGAGTTATGTTTTGTTTTGTAATGAAGCTTTGAGTTTATTTTTATTGGCTAATAAAAGTGTTTTGGGAGTTACAATTCAAGTTGTTATCAAATCAAGTCTTGCAAAAAAAAGTTCAAAAAACTACAGAGAAATCGAACTTTTTTATTTTATTTACCTGGTCTTCATCACAATCAGCAAGCTAACCAGTCGAGTCGAGTCGAGACTTGCAATTGACCTTTTGGTGGGGGTGATGGTTAAGGCTTTGGATCTTTGAGGTCTCAGGTTCAAAACATGACTCGAAGGGATTTTTCCTACAATTGTGGGTTTTTTCCTTGATTGTGTTCTTGGGTGAGTGAGGGCTAGAACGTCAAAATCAGTATAGACGATTAACATTCTATTTTAGGAAGACTCACTCAGGTATTGGGGGTAGTTTCAAACGCTGTTAAAAAAAGTCTTTAGCCTAAGCCCAGTGTATCCTTAGCACATGGCCAAAACCATAGTAGTAGCAGCTTGGTACATAGTGTTAGCAGCTTGATACGAATATAAACGAACTTTTCGTCGAACGGTTCACAAGTAGTTTATTGAATGTTCGGTTCGTTTACAGGCCCAAGAAATCCCATATGAATACAAAGTTGCTAGAGTGGTAAAGTTTAAAATTCAACAAAAAGGTTAGTCCCAATCTTCATTCATCATCTTATTCATCTTTAAAGTTTAGTGACAGTCTTCGTCATCTTCATATTCTTCATCACCACCAATCGGTTCTATTCGGGTCTTTCGGTTTCTCAAAAAACAAAAAATCAACCGTCGGTTCAGTTTTTTCGGTTAATTCGGTTTTGGTTCGGTTAATTCGATTTTCTGCTCACCTCTACTAAATTTTGGTCCAAAAGTATTTCAATCCCGGCCGTACAACAATTACCCATTTTGATCTTGTATTAAGTTATTTATAACCGTGAGGGTATGCATGTCTTTCCACGGAACTTACATATCTCATATGTTATTACCTTATAATCAGGCTGATACGACCGCGTACATAAAACAAGAAACTTCATTTGAGCCACAACAGCAGGTAGAACTCCCAGTTTCTGGAATTTAAATATAATTTCAATTTTAAATTTCTTATCCATAGACTATATTGCAAATGAAATATGTATTTTTGCAGGATATGAAGCACGACCTAAGAAGTCGAGGGCTATGTTTGATACCTGTTTCAAGCACATTTGTGAAACCTCTAGATGAACCAACTGCATATAAGGATGAATAAATGTTATAAGGAATACGGTATTGGCTTTTAGGGATATAAATCATCTTAAAAGGTTGTTTTGCATGTATAGTTTGTGTGACACTAATAAACATTAGGGTGTGTTCACAGCATCACTCCTGGGTTTTGTTCAATGTCAGTTAGCGAGATAGTAGGTGAGATGCATACGGTCTCTGGATGTGCAAAGGTTTAGCTCTTTTGACAAGGTCTAAACCGATTAGGAGGTCTGAAAGATATGGGATGCGTAATACATACCATTTGGCTGTTTACCTACATAAAAACAAATGTGTTAATAAAACATAATAAATGGTACACTGAAGTTGTTATAAACTTAAAATTATGAAAAGTGTTGAACTTTACAAGTGTAGTTAACTATTTGCATTGGCGGACCTATGGTGTCCTAAGGTGGCAATCGTCACCTTAATTTTTTTTTCAATGTTATATATATATATATATATATATATGCTAATATCCCGAGCGTCCCCATAAAAATTTTCAATTGCCCCCTTAAACTTTTGAAGCCGATGCCAATCATTAGAAACTGACAGCTAAAAAAACCGAATATAATTTTATAAAATTAAATTAAATATAATTATTTATATAATTTAGTAATTTTGACCATAACTCATTAGATCATGTCCAAGTGCTAACGTCATTAGCCCATTACCTATGAGTCTATGTTTAAACAAGCCTAAGTACTTAACCCATCCAAATAATTTTAATTAAACCTCATTAGAAAAAAAGAGCAGTAATCATTCCCAGCGAATCGGACCAGGCAACCAGCGACGCAAAGAGATCGAATTTAGATATTTTTAATGATATTTGACGTATTTTTGTTGATTATCTTAAGTTAGATTATCTTTTATATTGATATTTGGAATACTTTTGTTGACTAACCTGGATGGTAAAGGCTGTTGTCTTTGAAAATGAAAACCATAAAAATAAATAAATGAGGTGTAGAGACGGTGTAAGTAAAATTACAGGTATATGAGTCATCGTTTAAAAAAATTGTTTTTTTTCAACTTTTAACAATTAGGTTTTCTTTAAACAATCAACGAATAAAACCCGACTATTCAGAGTAACGTAACGGCAAAATACGGTTGAAAACAACATTGGTAACCCAAGTTACGGGGAAACATGCCACCCAAAAGCCCACCACAATAAACCCTCCCTGTTGGAATCAAATTTGAACGTGAGACATTGCGGTGTTATGCTTAAAGGGCCTGTTTACAATTAAATAATTACTTTTTTGGTTTTAATTAAAATAAATTGAATTGAATGAGGTGTAGAGGCGGTGGAAGTAATACAATGGCTCTGTCACAAAGTAGAAGACTCTAGAAAAGAAAATGGCGTCGTTTGAAGAGGCACCGGCGGGGAATGCAAAAGCAGGAGAGAAGATATTCAAAACCAAGTGCGCCCAGTGTCATACCGTCGATAAGCCACAAACAAGGTCTTAGTCTTATTAAACAAACTACTTTAATTGTTACTATTTATAGATGATTTGTGCTTTTACAATTATTATGATGTAGTGTAAGGAATTGATTGTGATTTAAAAAGTTTATAGAAAATTTGATATACTTTGTTGTTGTTTAATTTTGTTCAATTAATTTAGTCAAAAACAGATAATGTTGGTAGCTAGCTAACCATCATGGAATTGATTTTGAGATGAAGCAATAGTTATGTTTTTAAAAGAATCAGGGCTAGCTGCATTGATTGATTCAAGGAATGATTTATTTCTGAATAATGATATTTGGCACTCATGATTGTAACATTTCTCTTATAATTAGTTCATAATCAAATGCGTATGCCGTTTGTTTATAAATAACCAGGGGTGTTCTTCGGGTTTCAGGTTTTTCAGTCGAGTTCTTCGGGTTTCAAAGTTTTAAATCCATACCCGAAACCCAACCCAAATCTCTCACGGATTTTTTCTGGTTCGGGTAATTCGGGTTCGGGTTTTTTCGGGTTGGGTTAATCGGGTTTCGAGTATCCTAGGAAAAAAACTGCATTGCTAAATTTAAATGTAGCATATTCTTTTTTTACTAGTCTAGTAAATAAACCAATAACAAAACAAAAATAAACCGATAAAAAATCATAAAAAGAGTCAAATGTAACAAAGTTCAACCATAATAAATAAAACCGACATAATCATCTTAAGTATGTCGTGATTAGGTTGTTGGATTAAAGTTGTTTTTAATCATAAATTGAAATATTAATAAACAATAAACAATCGATTTGGACTAAATTTTGATAACGTCAGCGATTAAGACTTGACCTATAATACCTAAAATATATATGGTTTTAAAACTAAAAACTTTATTCGGGTTTTTCAGGTTGACCCGAAACCTAAAATTCTGACCCAAGAACCAACCTGAATTACTTCGGTTCAGGTTCGTGTTAGCCTTTTCTCGGGTTCGGGTTTCTCAGATCGGGTTAGTTCGGGTACGGGTTTTCTCGGGTTGGATTTCGGGTTTCGGGTAAAAGTGACAGCCCTATAAGTAACATGTTTTGCTTGGTTATTTCAAGATTATTATTATGATTATTTTGATATGGAATGTGTGGGGATCATGATAGGACCGAATTTAAGCGGGCTTTTTGGAAGGCAATCTGGTACTACTGCAGGCTATTCTTATTCTGCTGCTAATAAGGGCATGGCTGTCATTTGGGAAGAGAAAACACTCTTATGACTACTTGCTTAACCCTAAGAAGGTATTAATAATAAGTTCCACATTATATTATAGGTTGTACTTTTAAAACAGCCTAAACCAAATTGATACTTTCTAAGACGGGCCGTTTCGACCCACTTGTTTTGTTCTGCTTTATTATAGCTGTTTTATTTTTGAATCTATGCTTTGGAATATGCCATAGTTTTTGGTATATATGATTTTTGGTCTGAATATAGTTTGTGAATGATATACAGTATATTCCCGGAACAAAGATGGTTTTTCCTGGCCTGAAGAAACCACAGGACCGAGCTGATCTCATTGCTTACTTGAAGGAAGCAACCTCTTGATTTCAAAGGCGGTAGTGAGTTTATTTGCGTCGTTTACATCATAAAAAGCTGTGTCTCGTTACATTTATATGACCATATTGTTTTGAACTCGAACGATTTGTTATGCTTGACATAACTCTCTTCTTTAGGAGATGTTTCTTATGTTTTTAAATAAAGTTGTCTTTGAATTTGGGTTATATTCTTTTTTATATGTATATTCATGGTGGTTATGGATTCTCAGCAAGTGAGGACGAATGTATTTAATGGGACATGAATATAGAAGATACGCAAACCAAACTAGTGTCTGCAATGTCATTAGAATAACGTGCATACGTAGACGATACGCCGTGGTTGTGCACACGTAGACGATACGCCGTGGTTTTCGTCAGTGTATTTATGATAGAATAAAGTGGATATGCAAGTTAAAGTGGATAGTGGATACATGACCATGTTGTTGTCTTAACTCAAGCATACAAATAGAGCTTGTTGCACATGCAGTGTATGTTGTTTCAGTAAAGTAAATTAGAAGCTGCAAGTTTCTGGTTATGGTTTATGCAAAGTAATTGTTTGTGTCGGATCGCTGACTGGCCTAAGAAGTGCTCCATAAGTTGTGGTATTTAGTGAACGTATGTTAGTATTTATGCTTGTACCTTACACACAATAATTACCACATAATATGTGAACATAATCATATTTGGTGTGAACGTCAACATATTTCGATATATCATAAAAGGTAACGAAGCGTGTTGCCTTGACGCCTTGTATTGTTGATTGTCGATACAAATCTACGATTTAGAGCCCTGACTCAGATATAGACAAGACGCTAGAAACTTGTTTCTTCACTCCTAGTTAAAGGGGTGTTTGCAAACACTGATTCTTTTGCTCTGTGTCGTAGATAACGTCAAATGTTGCTACAAAGATCCACCCAGCTAGTGTTGGAGCCTTGAAGCTCAACATTGCTTGAAAGGATGCTCTCTTTGTACAAGTGTTCTTGACGGTTGGTCTAGTTTGGTCGTTCTTCATCGTCACGAGCTTGGATTTTAGCTATAAACATCCTAAACACTTTAGGCTCAAAACAGGAGCGTACATATTTGCATACATACATGTTAATGTAATAATTTAGATTATTAATTGTCACACCCCAACCAAAAAGATGGCGGAACATTAACTATATTCACATTTTTTCACTATTTTTTTTAGTTTGATTAAAAACAATCGGGCCCGCACATATTTTTAAAAACTCCTTAACAGCAGCATTCATCCCCAAAATGGTACACAGCAGCATTCAACGATTCTTCGTATGCTGCCTGCAATTCATCATTTCAAAATCACAATCGCTTATTTGAAATATATTGAAGTCTGAAGCGGTTCATTAATCCAGTTCAGGTAATTGATTATCCGATTTCACTTGGTCCGTGTTGCTTAAATCCTAGTGTTATATTCATTTACATGTATAATGCTCAATCATTGCTATCATTCTTAAATTTTAAACATCAAAATAGTATTAACTATTAAGTTATTTAAGTGTCAGTTCATCGAAAATTTACTTAAATTATATGCTGCAAATTGCATAGTCATGTGATGAGGACATTGATCGGGTGTAAACTTGAGAAATCACAGATACTTTTAACATACCTGAAGTGAATCCATAATATAGTGAGGACATATATAGTCGGGTCACCACGGCTCTTTAGGCTACCATGTAAATGCATCACTTTTGAGTCAACTAGTAGTAGTCGAGTATATTTTCTTATGTCATCATTCATAATATGATTTTTGGTCTTATCGCATAAGTATTAAAATCTGGTTGTCGGTATAGCATTCATTATATTCCACCGGTCCCAAACTTTTTACTATGAACACGGTTTAGTAAAAATGTGATTGTTAGTTGAATTCCCTTAATAATGAGAATATAGGGACTTTTGTTGATCAAATTCAGTATTTTATAAATGTTTAAGAGATAAATTGGTAAATTTAGATTATAATTTGGGTAAAAATTAAATATTTCATCTATCTTGAAACTGATGGAGTAGTTACATTGAAAAAGCAGCTGAAATTTTGCTTCATTATAGTAGATTGTAACCTATATTGAATTATTTTCTGTGCTGCTACTAGATGTAGTCTCAATTATTAAGACATGCCAACGATTTCGCAATTCATAACTGCCAATGAGAGAGTTTATTGGGGAGGAGTCTTCATACTAATTGGCTTTACTTTCTTTGGTGGTTTTCTGTATACTGCAGTTATATCAAAACTACTTCCTCCTTCTGATAATGCAATTATCTTTGCAATACAAAATGACAGGTATGAGTGTTGAAATTGTATTTCCTCTTACACCTCATTATTTATTTTAAAGGAGTGCATTATATATTTTATGTTTCGGTAAATGTGGTAAAACAAAGTCTAAGTTGCTACTGTCTTTGCAAATGTATCTGATTCTGCCATTATTTGCAACAGGTATTATTGCTTCTTGGTGCCTTTGACACTCCCAGTGCTTGTGGTTGCTGTGTACTTTTATTGGCTTAGCATGAAAATGTTTAAACACGCGTGATCTCTCCCTCACAGGTCTGTGTCTCTGATTTCTCGGCCATCATTAGTATGTATTCTCAGCATCAAATCTTCGGTTATTAACAATATTTGAAAAGTGCCATTTAGGATACTTTGGTCTGTACAATTCCTTATAAATTCTCTTGTTTTTGTTCTTGTGGTGTAGACATTAATTTGTTATCAGCCTGAGAAAATCACAGATAAATTGATCTTCCTTAAAACAAAACTACAATAAGTTTACGCAAAAAGCTTGTTATAGCAATCACTAGGCTACATGTAAGTGCATATTAACTTAGGAGTCGGGGTGGTTCTTCTTTATCTCACATCACAGTACAAAACTTTCTTATTGTTGCATGAATAAGGTTGTTGGTTAACGAGTACCAAACAAAATGCTACTTTTGAGTACGCACATAGTTTACTGAAAATGTGATTGCTAGTTGAATATCTAAAGGACCGTCATAACTCATAAGCGAGAACTCATTTTTTATCAATGTCAATATTTTGTGATGGGTAAAATGGTGAATTTGGATCACATAAAAGCAGCAGCTAAGATGTAGTAACACTCTGTTAATATGACCTTTGCTCCTTAAACATAACTTAGCAGCTTCCCTAATCCTGTAAAGATAACTCCACTACACAAAGTAAGTCCAAGGTGATGAGCTTTCTTTGGGTATGAAATAGATCGGAACTAAATTATGTAACATAGGAGGATCGGATAATTTTAGTTTTCGAGGAGGTTGATGTATTTGGGAGAGGAACTGGAATAAAATTAGAACTGGGGGTCTCTGACTCTTTGTATATGTTTTAGCTAACTTCTGGCTAGTGTGTTGAATGAAGTGTTTGTTGGTCTTTTAAAAAAAATCCAATTGTCATTTCCATATGAAGAATCTTTAAAAGTAAAAGAACGTGGAAAGAAAGATAATAAGGCTTGGAGGTGCTCACGTTCAGATGTGTGAGCTTTACATAACGTTTATAACAATAAAACTCGTTTAATATTTTCGTGTATGTTAAAAACCGTGATCAAATAAAACTTTCCTCTTTTACTTTTAATCTCTTTGGGTGTTCTTAGTCATATATATTTCCCTCTTAAAAAAGAAAATCCTTCAATCCTTAACCCTAACTTTCATCCTTGCACCGAAAGTATGAAACGATACCAGATTGTGCTAGATATTGTTGAAGGAGGCAAAGAGAACTTACCTAAGATTTCTTAGGTTGGTCTATAGCATAAACTAGTAAAATGTCTCTTTGTATAACCCGGCAATATCCTTGCTAAAGCAGAAGAAATGTATAGTAGCATATTAGACCTTAATCTTTTTAATTTTAAAATGTGTTATACTTTAGTCTTTATAAAGAACTTCATTTTAAATCAATTAATCTTAATTTCTACTTATGATGGTTTTACATGATATTAAGTTTGTAATAGTTTTGTTGTATTTCTATATTCAAGGTTTTGTTAGCTAAAATAGTTTTAATATATGGATAATAAAAGTAACAACTTTTAATATTTTTTATGTAAGTTTAAATTTTGTATATAATCATCTACTTGAATTAACTAATTAGAACCCACAAAATATTATATGGCTTATACTACTATAAATGGTATCAGAGCCACATAATGGGTTAAAAGTCACTTGAATAGGGTCTGTTCAGATATAAGTCAATTTAGTCAATGGCTAAATTGCAGGAATGGTGATTTTGACATGCATGTAATTGATAATTTGATATGAAGATATCAACATATAGGGATTGTATTCATGTTGTCTTTTATTTTATTATAGTTGATAGAGGAATCTTGTATGTTGGCTTGACTTACCTCTTGTGAGTTGTTATTTGATTTCAACTTTTCTTTCCTTGCGGTACAACTCATCTATGCTCGGATTTTAATCATCAGCTATATCCATACAGCTTTACAAATTATTTTATTATGCAATAATAGTTGTAAGATATAAACCTAAGACTTTTAGTGTGGATATAAACAACCACTTTTTGTCTACTTAGCAATAATTACAAAGCTCATCTTAATAGTTAACCCTAAACTTTCTTAAAAAAAACAAAAAAAAAAACAGGAGATTCCCTTGCGCGTCTAGGTTTCAAAAGTTGAGGTGTGAGCAGTGAGCTTTATGTCTTGATATGTAAGCAGTAAGCTAAACCAGGAAAGACTACTAGCTGGGTAAAAACATGTTTGGGTCAAAAGAGAGTTGAAACAAGTTCCAACCATAACGGATTGATGGGTTATCGAGAAATCAAAGTTGGGCATTGAATTGGGTAGGTTCACAAGTAATTGGTGATAACGACAAATAAATCACCCGCTATATTATTTTTATTGGCTGCTAGTGGCAAAGGTTGTAGGTGGTAGTGTTGCAGATGTGGTGGTAGTTGCAGTGGTGCCAGAGGTGGTTTTGTGGCGGTGTCAGCTACGGTAGAGGGGCATAGGCGGTGGGGGGTATCCGCGGTGCTAAATGTGGTGGTAATGATGAAGGAGACAAACAATGGTTGCTAAATGTGGTGGTGACGATGGAGACAGACAATGGTTACGAGTGATGGTAACTCATTTAGACTTGTTTTTACATGGTCATACGCTTTGACCCGCACCATATAAGTAGATCCTGTTTTATGACTTGAGTGACCCACAAATGAACCCAAATGCAAGCTTTTTTCTTTACCAAATCAACTCATTATTTAAACAAAGGACACAATATATATATATATATATATATATATATATATATATATTTGACATAAATTAATGGTACCATTGTGGTGTATAAAGCAGATCCAAAGGATTATTCATTGAGTAACGTTTAAAAACAACAAATCAATTAAGTAGCAGAAGCAAACGAAATTGTACAGGTTATAAAAGTATAACATAATGAAAAGAGATACAGATCAGTTCTACCAAAAATAAACATTAAAAAAAATACAAAAACAAAAATAGCAATCCTTATTAAACCTAACACCTTTATAAACTGATGTTTACCACAAAAAAGAGTTCACATATCATTCACCGTCATGCTTCATGAGACCATAGGCCAGCCATGAATATGAGGCGAACCCGTAGGGGTCGAGCGTTGACTACTTTCAAACAGACTCAGCTCCACAAACGGAGACCGGTCCATGTGTTGCTCGTCCTGCTCCAGTTCCATTGCACGAAAAGAAATCGACCCCAGTTTTGTTGACGAGTCATCTAACGGGTCATGGTTATCAATTAGCGACAAAGTGTCATTATGTTCCCCAATAATCCTTCTTGTAGCCTCCATATCTTGCAGATTCTTCAAAGCTAAAGAATCTGCAATTGGGAAATAAACAAGTATACAAATCCCGACCCCAACACAACATAAAAGAGAAAGAAAAGCCAAGAATGCAACAACTTCAAACACTGCATCACCCGGCTCGAACAGAACGGATAAACCGAGTAACAAAACCCGTAATGGATAAAAACCAGAAACAAAAAATATCAATGTGTACACCCTTTTTTTCAAACCCTTATTAATGACCAAAATTAGTATTCGACTACCGATCCAGAACAAATAAAGTGTCAAGATGGCAGCAAAAAGACCAAGAAACATGGTGCTTAATAAAGGGTAGAAGCATCTTGCCGCATCATTTGTGTACTCGGTTGTGATTTTGAAAAAGTAGCCTTTTTTGTTCATGTGTAAATCCGTCTCGAATTGTGGTCCAACTAAAATAACTGTCATTTGAAGAGCAAAGATCAGTAAACCCCACAGAAGAATGTAAACCACTGTTCTCAAGTTCCATTTCTGACTTAACGGCCCCAACTCGGTTTTCTGCAACGAAGCGCGAAGAAGAAAAACGAGGGTTAGAAACAGACACGGTTCTGAAAATCCTAGGTTCGAGACGATGTAGCATTTGCATACGGTTTCCTGCCATTTTGAATCAAGAGTGTGTAATAACCGACCGTCACGCCTTAAAAATTCAAGTCTTAAAATCTCACCAAGACCCCACAAGATTGCAAAGAAGATGAATATTATTCTAACAACCCAGGGGCCACTGAAGTATCTAAGCTCGGTTCGACTTCGACTACGAACGTGGTCTCGGAAATAGAACGAGTACACTACACAAAGCGAACCAACGAGACCCAACACAGCAACTAAGGAAATTGTAACCACACCGAGTGCATCAGCAAGTACACTTGTCAGGGGCATTACCCAAAAAATAGATTCCACGCATGCTCTCTGCCCGCATGGATGTTACACAAAAGCCCCTGCTAACACTTAGGTTTCCAGTCACATTTATATCAAAATCTGGAATCAGTTTCACAGAGAGCTCTTCGAGATAAAAGAGCAAACACTTAACAATTGTTGAAACCGCAACGGCCCATTCTTAACCAAACAAGAACTTGTGCGCAATAAGCTTTCGTACACCAATACAAGTCACTATGTTATTATTATGTCTCCGTGTAGCTAGCCAACTAAACCACCTACAACACAAAGATATAGATATAAATATAAACATACTGCATACCGAAAAGAATGCTCAAAAGAAACCTTAACCATGCATCAGTTAAAAGTTAAATTCCTATGTTAGGTGACTTTGCATATACCTAAAAGTTGAATTGTTGGCCTAATTGATAATGCAGTTCACAAAGCCCTAGATATTTGCAGAGTAATTGATTCATCCTATTTGAAGCAAAATGTGACACTGTAGGAATCTAGAGATTTCATCATGAATTATGTGAAATTGATGCTAATAAACCTTCCAGTACAAAGTGAACAACATAATATAATATACATGAAAACAAACTTCTGTGTAGCAGATCCATTAATTGTCATCAAATTACTTGATTACATAATAATAATAATGTAAGCGCATGATTAGACGGAGATTTTAACCTAATTACATAATGCATGTAAGATCAAACACATAGCAACTGAAATCATTCATAATAACAAGTCAAAATCCATGAATTAAAGCGTGAAAACGAAAATGAATTGCAAAATAGAGGAGAATTAGAACCTAGAAGAATCAGTAGATGAGAGAGTATGACGTGAGATTTTAGTTTAGGGATCGGAAATAATTGAATAAGGAATAGAAAGGTGGAATGGAATTGAAAAGAGATGACTTACAAGGGTAGAAGGTGAATCGTGGATCTTGTTGTTGTTGGTTAGGATTGAGAAATGGAATTGGAAAAGAAAGGGGGGAATTGAAATGAAAATGGAAAACCTAAAAGAAGAAGAAGAAAGAACAACTTTGTTGCTGACAGCCTGTCGCCAGCATTACCATTAGACCAACCAACCAATTTCATATAATAATATAATTACAACAATTTATATATATATATATATATATATAATTTTCTTTTCTCTTTTTATTTTTATTGTTTTCAATTATTGGATTTTTGTTTTAAAACTCATTAATTAATATAATATGTTGTCCATGTTATTATTAGAAATTAATTCAAAGTTTATAAATAGGCTGGTAGGGTGTAAAAAAGTCTAAGTCGCTCACAAGCTGTTCCAGAGCCGCCGGTAAAAATTTTAAATCAAGTCAAGTTTAAATAAGTTTGTGATCGAGCTCGAGCCTAATAAATAAGCTTATTTAATAAACAAGCTCATGCTCGAGCTTCATTTATTGGGCTCAAGCCGGCTCACAATCTCATTTATATAATTTTATTTATAATATTTAAAATATAGATTTGTAAATTTATAAATTAATTAATAAATAGTAAACAAGTCGAGTTCGAACTTGAAAAACTACTCATGGATCGAGCTCCGACTCAGCTTGTTTACAGCTCTGTAATTAAGAAAAGTGATTCTTAATAATTGAATTATATAATTGGCAATGATAACTGAAGAAACACTAGTCTAACCTTTGGTAGGCTTAGCTTAATGTCTCACCCAAGAATTGCTTAGTACCAAACCTAACCCCGGGTGGGCTTAGATCGGTATTTTCCGGTGAAGATAACAACTATTCCGGTCGCCGCTGGCTGTCAACCTGCACCACAGAACACCGTGAGCTCGTTACGAGAAGAGGAATATGGGGTTCTTCTCCTAACCACACTCCGGCGTGAGAATCGGTATGGTAAGTAGTGGATATGCTTAAGGAGAATGAGAGAGTATCGAATCCCTTTATCGTTGTTCTACAATTAATAAATCGTACACACTCTCTAGCTAAACAAAGAAACAACTACAACGAATGTACACCGACGCAACCACCTGCCTAACATTTAGTTACCTTTGAATTAATATAAAATGAAAGGTATAACGGGAAATAAGAAAATGTGTAATATAAAATGAAAGGTATAACGGGAAATAAGAAAATGTGAGTCATCCTCTCCTCTCCGTCTTTTTGACTCGTCCATCATCATCATCATCATCATCATCATCATCATCTTGTTTGAACTCAAAACCAAACCTCACTCTAAATCAATCATCCACCGACACCAGCAACAATGAGCAACGAATAGTCAGTTTCCATTTCATTTCTCCCTTCAATACAATTTCACTATAATAATAATAATAATCTAATCTAATCTCCTTTTATTTAATTGCAGCGATTATCTGTTCAAACTCCTGCTCATCGGAGACTCCTCCGTCGGTAAATCATGCCTTCTTCTCCGATTCGCTGTACGCTTTCAACTCATTTCTTCTTACACACTTCCATTCCATCTTCATCATCATCCGATGGAGGCTTTTGTCTAATTAAAACTCTAATTCCTAGGGTTTATGTTGTGTACTCATCATATATTAATTAATTGATTTCTGTGCAATCATTTAGGGAAATGAAATATAGCTTTATTTTATGTGCACATCAGATATTGATTGATTGCAGTAATGTTTAGTATTACTATGTTTAAGAATCAGTAAAATGTTTAATTTGCTTTTTATGGTTTATTATTTAACTTTCAGGATGATTCTTATGTGGATAGTTACATAAGCACAATTGGAGTTGATTTTGTGAGTTTTTTTCTTTTCTTTTTATGCATATGTGTTTATGTTAACATTATTACTTCGAGGCTTGTGTGTAGTTTAGGTCGCGCTAATTTGTATATCGATAATGCAGAAAATCAGGACCGTTGAGCAGGACGGGAAGACAATCAAGCTGCAGATAGTGAGTACACATAAAAACATATCCTTTATTTGATAATTTATGGATTGAGTACTTTTATATCTTGTGGATTTTTAGGATAGCATTATAACATCTTCATCTTGATCCAGTGGGATACTGCGGGTCAGGAGCGGTTTAGGACAATAACAAGCAGTTACTACAGAGGAGCACATGGAATAATTGTAAGAAGTATTGTTTTTCCAATCATTTTTGAGTAATCATATTGATAAAACAATGAAGTTAGTCGTTTAAAAAAATTTGTTTCAGATCGTGTATGATGTTACTGAGATGGAGAGCTTCAACAACGTGAAGCAATGGCTGAGTGAGATTGATAGATATGCAAATGAATCGGTCTGCAAGCTTGTTGTTGGAAACAAATGTGATCTGGTTGAGAACAAGGTTGTTGACACACAAACAGCTAAGGTAATGACGCATCGTTATAACGTCTCGGTCAACCCTTTGGTCAAAGCTATCGTTTAACCCTTGTTGACTTGCAGGCGTTTGCAGATGAACTTGGGATCCCGTTTCTTGAGACCAGTGCGAAGGACTCTGTTAATGTGGAACAGGCTTTCTTGACAATGGCTGCTGAGATAAAGAAAAAGTAAGGTTTTTTGAACTATTAGTTGCAGTCTCGAGTTTTTAATATTTTATATTTATGTTGATTGTTTGGATTTGTAGAATGGGTAACCAGCCAGCGGGTGACAAGAGCACAGTTCAGATCAAAGGGCAGCCGATTGAACAGAAGAGCAACTGTTGTGGTTAATATTGTTAAGGTTCACATGACTGGTAAAAGTGTTTGTAAAATGTTGCACCTTTTATATTTAGTTCTGTGAACATTAGTTCTTTGTATCATTTGTTTCAACTTCTGGTAAAAAAAACCCTGAAACTGCTTTTCTGCATCAGTTTGTTTCTTTTACATTTTAAAATTGTTAAGTGTTGCTAATATACTGACACTGTCAATAAAAATCCTTTTTCTGAATTAAATAGATTTCAAGTAATTTTGGTTGACTTTGTTAATATCAAACATAATGAATCAGTTAGTGGGGCAAGTATTTTGATAGTATCTGTATAAAATCTGTTTTCTGAAATAGTTAGATTACTAGTATATTTTGGTTGACTTTGTTGTGATCAAACATGAATCAATCAGTTGGTGTGGCAAATATATTGATACTATCTCGATAAAATCTATTTTCTGAATCAAGTATATTACAAGTATATTTTTGTTGACTTTGCTGAAATCAAGCATGAATCAATCAGTGTGGCAAGCAAATGTATTGATGCTATCTCAATAAAATCTACTTTCTGAATTAAGTATTACAAGTATATTTTGATTGACTTTGTTGAGATCAAACATAAATCAATTGGATTAATATAAATGGTTTAAAATTGTTATCTAGGAATATTATGGTTGTGCAATGCCTCTTTCATAAGCAAATACAGTTGTATTGGGGCAGCAATCTGTGACACTATATGGAACACTATACGAAATAAATAGGTTTTTAGTTGGCATATATAAACTGTTTATGAAATGGATGGTGTTTGAATTTACCTGTTTGATAAACGGGTTATATATACGTGTTAACTTGCTTAACTAAATTAATTAAACAAGTTGATCCATTCAAGTTGTTTTAAGACCTTTTTGACCCATTTATTACTACAGAGTTACAACCCGCTAACTCGTTTTTACAACTTGATAACTAGTTTAGTACCCGCTTGACTCGCTTAGATAAATACATTTCACGGGGCCGTAAATTGGAATGAGTACGGTCTAAGGTATTTGGGTTCACCATTTCAATCTGACAAGAATAACTTCTACAGAAATTTGAGGTGCAAATGTTAGAAAACCAATATTCAAAGATAATAGAAAACATGCAGATGAACCACACAGAAAAAGCATGAATGAAACCACATATAACAAGAAATCAATATTAAAACCAAAATCAACTAGAATCCATAACCACCTCGTGATTTAACCAACCACACGAGAACCAAAAATACATAATTCAACACAATAGAACACAAACAAGTTTCTAACCAAAACAGTTAGGAAGAACAACAGGCCTTCTTTGCATTACCCTCTTGTGCTCCAACAACAAGCGTCTCACCCTGTTTCACACTAGCAGGTCCTGGCTCACCAGCCGAAATAGATTTCTTGCTAATAATCCTGTATATCTCACCAAGAATTGTTTGAAACGACTTCTCAACATTTACAGCTTCTAAAGCAGATGTTTCAATGAAAGAAAGACCTTCTCGTTCTGCAAAACTTTGTGCGTCTTCAACAGCAACAGCCCTAAGATGTTTCAGATCGGTTTTGTTACCTATAAGCATGATCACAATATTGGCATCTGCATGGTCCCTTAGTTCCTTCAACCACCTGCTTATGTTTTCAAAGGTTGTTGGTTTAGTGACGTCATAGACCAGAAGTGCTCCAAGGGCACCCCTGTAATATGCACTGGTTATTGCTCTGTATCGCTCTTGTCCTGCTGTGTCCCATATCTGAGCCTTTATTGTCCTTCCTTCAACCTGAAGATGAAAATTTAAAATTCATGATAATGATTTTAAAGCGATATGATACTGACGTGGCTAATTTAGCTACAGCAGTACCAAGAAAAATCAACAATGAACCCAAAAAAAAGAATAATATAGGCATCACAGAGATAATTCCAAGCATATATTGGTTCTCAAAAGCCTGGGGAATATGTGGCAAATTCAATCACTTTAGGTTTGTTTGGGTTATGAAGATTGATCAAATAACATTTGGCTAAAAAGAGAAATTGTCAAAACGGGTCGAGTCTAAAGTCGCGCGAAGGGTATTTTGTTTTAATGCATACATCCTCTTGAATCTCCTTATTACAAAATGATATAGTGTTGTAATATTAATGTAAATGGACTTAAAAATGGTTTGGGGTCAATACTCAACACAGGCCAGTTTAACCTGCATTAAAAGGTTGCCCATTTTGACTCATTACCCAATGTCCATGCAGGCCCGGCTCCACGAAAGCAAAAAAAATTTTAGGCCAAAGGCGAAAATTTTTTAGGCCTTAAATAAAAGGAGTATTTGTTGGGTTTAAACAATTTAATTTTAATATGGGCTTAATTGGTTATAATTCAGGTTATGTAAAAAACTTTTATATAAAAATAGGATTAATCATGTCTCATATGAGACTAGAACACATAACCTTTTGGTTGGGAGTAATACCTCTTTACCACTAGACCAAACCAATGTTTATGCAAATGAGTTTAAACACTAAATATACATATTGTTTTAATAAAAATACATATAAATTAAAAAAAATTCGGGCCTAGCGAGGTGTCGGGCCTGTGGCCGTCGACCACCCAGCCCCCCCTATGGGCCGGCCCTGCGTCCATGACCTGCCCGTGTTCCAATCTCAATGCTTATCCCAAAATGAGATTGAGCAAGAACAAGGTATGAAGGTAATCACAAAAGTAAAGAAGTCTACACTGACGTGACGAGATAACAGGGGTTTGTTAATGCAAATGCAACTTAAAGTAATGTAATGAATTGGTCATAAATTTTGTCTTTGGTGAATTCAAATGTACCATTTTGTTAATAGTTACACAAAGAGAGTTTGAACCCACAACAATATGCACAAGGGCCACTTATGGTTGGACAACATTATAAATATTTTAGGAACTATTTATCCAGATTTAAGAAAAAGAGAGAGTACATATAGATGGAATAGTGCAAACATTAATTACCTGCTCTGGGTAGCTCTAGTCTGTACTACTGTACTATGCATGTGCATACAATTTTAACAACTCAAGAATGTACATTAATTGACTGCATACAAGAACTCACATCACATGGCTTAGAAAATTGATATAAGCCAATGGTCCATGCTACCCTACTCAGACTGAGACATATTTACGCTTATAGATTTGCATGAATCCTATGATACTAGCTTACGCCTAAACAGAATAGACACATAAGGGGGATATAATCTACCATGTTTTAGTAAAGGCAGTAGACCAAAATAAACAAAAAAAATATACAATCATACAACTATTTCAAATGTAGTAATTAATACTATTCAGATTTCAGTACGGTGCATACGAGCCTAGCTGCTCGTGAGCTAATAGAGATCGGTTCGTTAAAAACTCGAATCGGACCGGGCTTAAACGAGCTTGATCCCGAGCTCGAGCTTTTGTATAGGTTCATTCAGCAAACGAGTGTGAGCCTGAGCCTCACATATCGAGCTCGTGTGAGCATTCTAATTATACAAGTTTTGTTTAATATATTAATACAATAACTATTATTATATATAAAAAAAAGTTATAATAATTATAAGCATATATGTAAATAATCATAAAATTATAGAAATAAACCAATTAAAAAATTAATAAATAATAAACGAGCCTAGCTTGAGCTTGGCAACTACTCACAAGTCACAAGTCTAGCTCGAGCTTTAGAAATACAACCTTAAATTATAACAAACCGAGCTCTAGCCGAAGCAAGCTCGGGCTCGGGCTCAGCTCATAGTTTGCACCCCTAGATTTCAGTACATTTCAACTAATCACATAAAACAAATCATTCAAACGAAACATTGAAATTAAATCACTCGGTACTAACTGTAAATTCACATTTTCAATTCTGAAAGACAGATCACGGAATTCAGTTAAAACAGGGACAGATAATCAATAGATTTACGCCAAGCGAGATTGATTAAAAGCAATCGCACAATCAATTTCACAGAATTCTGGATCTAACAACACAATTACGCATAGATACAAGTTATTAGTGCATCAATGCATCATAACAGTTGATAATAATAATAACATCACATAACTCTAGGAGATCTAATAATAATAATAATGAATAAAGTGTAAGGAAGGAATTAGAGGTTACTTGTAGAGTACGAGTAGCGAATTCGACTCCGATAGTGGATTTGGATTCCAAACAGAACTCATTTCTGGTGAATCGAGAGAGGAGATTGGATTTACCAACGCCTGAATCGCCAATCAATACGACTTTGAACAAGTAGTCATACTCTTCGTCCGGTCTCCTTGCCATCTTCTTCTCACGGATCTCCGCTTCTTTCTCTCGCAGTCGATCACGCAGTTGATGTGGAATCGGTTGTTCGATTACGATACGAGAAATTTGAACCCGAATCGGATCCAAACAGCTAATATTTTAGAAGATGGTCCCTTCACTATTTGCTTATCTGCACTTTCAGTCCCTTAAGTTTTAATTTTTGTAAAGTTAACCTTCTAGCAGTATAACAATTTCTTTAATATTATGATCCTTGTTGTAACTTCTTTTGCACAGTTTGGTTTAGAAGTGGCACTGTACATGCGTATAAGTTGTATGCAGGCGCAACTCGACATCCGGAAGGTGTGATTCTAGTGCATAGTTAAGCGGAACGGATGCACTAAGGTTGTCCCACGACCTTAAGCATTATCGTGGAGAAAAAAAATTTGGTATGATTTGGGCATGTACCAGTAGAGTTGCGACCTATGACGTAAAAACCGAGACTTGGATTGGGATTTTATTAAAACCGTATCTAAAAGAACGAGTTTCTAGTGATAGTGGATAACATATAGAATAATCAAAGTCTCGTAAAGTATTAATTAAGTATATACAGAAACTTAGTTATGATCATTTCAAATAAGCGTTAATCAAATTATGTCTTCTACAGATCTAGTTATGCCAACGATAATTCTAATAAAACATAACTAGTATATATTATCTAAGGGTTTTGTGTTTATGGAGAGGTTGAAGGGTCATGGAGCCCTGCCAAGTCAGCATGGTGAGCGCTAAGCACTACCACATAGGGGTGTGCATTTGGGTAAAGGAGCACAAGCGTGAACTAAATAGCGGGTGTGTAGGGCATATATTATCCATTTTTTTTAATTAGTGCAAACAAATTATTTCACTTCACTTGCATTTCACATTTCACCTCACCATAACACATGTTTTTTGTGTAAAATGTGAAATCTCTGTGATCTATGTGTTGTCTAAGTAACGAACTCACATCTCACTTTCACACTTCTCATAACATATAGTCTAACAGAAAGAGTGTACATTAATAAGAATTCAAACTCAGCCTCAAGGTGAAGGCTAGTAGTGGTTAGCCAAAAGTCAAACTCTTGGGGCCTGGTTACTTCTAAAGCAAAGCCTCAACCATGGTCAATTTTCTCTTTTGGTGGTCACTATAAATCAATAATGACAGGAGGACATGATAATGAGAGATTCAAATTGCCGGTGTTTCAATATACCAAATTACCCTCCACCATGTGGTTTGACAATTATTTTAAAAGACATGCCAATACACCATGACTAAGCCTAGACCAATACAATCAAATTTTGTAATCATGATAATAAGCAAATCTAGAACTTTATTATAAAAAGGTAAAGGTTTTGGTTTAAGGGTGAGTATGCAACATCTTTTTATTTTTTCTTATGTTACTTTTAAACCTTTAAGATAAAAAAAATTACCATTACAGCATCTAATGAAGGTTAATGATCAAAGCGGGTTTGACTCGGCTTTTTGTTGGCTAAGTTTTGCCTATCAATCAATATACATAAAGGTGAAACTTTTATCAACATAAAGGCGCCTAATTCGTACGTTAATTTATGCATGCTAGATATTACCGTTCTTAATACTTTGTCTATCATGTGCTTTAGAGCTTTAGAATTATTTGTGTTAGGTAGAGTATGAATAACATTTGCCATTAAGACTATCGAAACTACGTAGTATAAAACTTGTTTAGCTAATGCTGGTTCAATTTTTATTGCTGATGGAAAGGAAGCTTTGTCTTTAATCTATCTAATTTCAAAAGCCTAACTAGCTATCATTTATTAATTGCACATGTACTTTTAATTTAGATCAAAGAAGTTCTTCACGGACTTAAGGTTAAGAAAATAGCATGAACTACAGCGTTTTAAAATGAGACACCCTAATGGTACAACAAGGCCAATGCTAATACAGACAATGTTTGATAATAAAAGCATTTTGCCACATAATATGGGTAACGATAATCATCCTAAACTTTATCATTCCTTAAATTCGATCTAATAAACATATGACACCACTTAAAACAACCTCCTAAGCTGTCAACTGCTGTAACTGATGGACCACATGCGACATCCTAGGACGCATCGAAGGAACATGTTGTGTGCACGAATACACAAGATCAACCACCTTCTGCACAACCCCAGCTTCCGGCATCCTAGAAGGTGACGTGGAAGAAGATGCAGATATCACAGGATCAAGAAGCTCTAAGTAACGGTGTGACTGGACGAGTGGCGTGGCCCACTCAAAAATGCTCTGCCAACCCACCGAGTCAACCGCTTGAGAAGCCGGTCTACGCCCACTTATTATTTCTAGAAGCAGAACCCCAAAGCTGTAAACATCACTCTTTGTAGTTAACTCGTTTCTGTAGACAAACTCGGGGGCAAGGTAACCGTGGGTCCCACCAGCCATCACGGTCCTACCATGCATCACTTCCCATGGCACAAACTTTGATAACCCAACACCCATTAGATGAGCATTAAAATCCTCATTGAGTAGTACGTTGCTTGCACGAATGTCACGGTGGACAACTTGTGGCTTAACTTTGTCATGCAAGAACCTGTTGTTATTGGTTTAATTTAGTTAGCAACGTCATAAAGTTGTATAAATTATACAGTAAAGTACACGGATAGTCCTTGTGGTACGTCCATATTTCACTTTTGGTCCCTAACTTTCTCCACCACTAATCCAAACTTTTGCATAAACGTAACAAAAATGGTCGCTGACATGGATGGGGGTTAATTTTTTCTGTTAAATTGGTGTAAAACTTTTAATTTTTTTATTTTAACCCCTATCCATTTCAGAGATCATTTACGGATATACCACAGGGACCATCATGTACTGTGTACTTTAAAATTTTAACGAACTTACGCAATCCCCTGTGCAAGGGTCGTGGCAACGTTCATTCTCATCGTCCAATCTAGTGTCCGACCGCCCATAGGAATATGGTGCAACCATCTATCTAAAGGCCCGTTTACCACAAATTCATACACGATGTAACGGTCACCATGATCATAACAGCATCCTTTCACAGGCACTAAATTTGGATGGCAAAGTCTCGCCACCCTCCCGATCTCTGAGTAAAATTCTTTCTTTCTTTGAAAAGTTGACCTTTTTAGCCTTTTGACCGCCACGCGTGACCCGTCCGGTAAAAGCCCGCTATATGTTCCACCTGTCTTGGCATCCCCGATAAGGCGGTTGCCTTCACTGAAGTTCTTTGTTATTGACCTTAGTTCTTCACGCGTGAAGATTTTCCATGATGGAGGGACTAATGCTGACTCAGCATTGATTGATGGTTTTCGGGATTTTTGTCTTCTTTTGCTTCGTTTGTACATAAGGAGCCATATTACAACCGCAAATGTAGTGAAGAGAATTAATCCACTAACTGTTGCGAGTATAATGAGGTATTCCTTGTGACAATGCATATGCTGACATTTGTTCTCTAAAAAAGAATGAAAAAATTATTATATAATAATATAAACATTACTAAAATTTGATCCAATTGGCAATTATGCAAACCTGCAATAAGCATGCATATAGAAGGTAGAGACGTGTTGCATTTATCAGCCACAAGGGATGTGGTTCTATTGGTCAACATAGTACACAAAGATCCTGACTCATCATTGTAATGGTGGAAGCATGACGAATTGGTGCAGGTAGTATTGTCAGACCAATTCCAGTTGACTGAATTGGTTGTGTTAGTGGCTATGCCCCCAATCCAACATTGGTTACTAGCCATTGATTTGGTGCATAGATCGTGAATAAAGTTGAGTTCTGGTAGTGATGTTATTGCTGCAAGGTTGCCATGGTAACTTCTGCAGGTGGTTTCTGACTCGTTCCAAGATTGAGTCTTTTGAATAGACTTAAAGCAGATTGTCTTACTTGATCCAGTGACCCAACCAGGAGGACATGGTGCTGTTGACATAGAAAGCCCACACACAAGATCACAAGTTCAAATCAGTATCTCGAATGATGCTATTTTCTTTATTCCTTTCTCTTTTTTATAACCATATACTTATATTAAGTGCTACTAATGGACGTAGATGAAACTTTATTATAAATGTACAAACTGAAAGAATACTGAATACATAACCAAAACAAAAGGTGATAATCCCACATGAATGTATGCTTATTCGAGGGAAAGTTAAGTTATGACCTTGGTTTTAAAAGGCGCGTCTAAGGCGCTCATTGAGGCGGTACGTTATGTAGTGAAACTTGGTCAATACTAGGGTCTGTAGGAGGCTTATATACAAAAACAACCAAAGCTATGAAGAACTCATGAAGTTTTACTTGATAAAAAGGTTGATACGTAAAACATATGAGAAAGAGACAACTTTATTTGGTTGTATGCAGAGCAATGCCTCAAGCTTATTTAAACGAAGGTTGTGGCAATATCAATGTATGCAAGATTAATTCTGGATACAAGGATGGCAATTGCAAAGGCATTCAATACATACAATTAGTGTAACATAATACAAGCAAGAAGCTTACCTTCACTATGGCTTTCATTTTGAGAAGATACATACAAAATAGACTCATTAGACACCTAGAATAAGAACAAAAGAAGAGTGACATGTAAGCCAATATCTGCATATAATTATTTAAAATAAACTAAACTTCTAGTGGTTAATTACTCACAGCATTTGCAACTTCAAAACCAAGCATCAAGCAAGTAGCCAAAAGCAAAACTCCAGCTGAATGGATCATCTTATTACCTAACAAAATCTCAATTTTAATTAAATCATATTTCATAAACCCCCAAATATTTATTAAAAAGAAAATCAAATGTTAAATAAATAATAAATGAATTCTTAAACGTACGTAACCAACCATCAACAGCGTTATTGTTTATTGGATTACATCTAAACAGAAGGCAAGCGGGCAACAAGCTGCGCCGCTACCCCTAAATTAATTCTCAATGTTTGAAATGGTGGACACAGTTTTCAAACTAATACCAGTAATAAGCAGATATATGAAGAGTGGTTACCTTGAAATTGAAACCCTAGAATCAGGGAATCATTATCGGTTAGATCGAGAAATCGGAACGCATGTAAGTAGAAATTTGCGGGTGTGAGTTGATTATGGGGAAGCAGAGAGGATGAAGAAGAGCTTGAAATGGTTCGTTAATGGCGATCCAAGGAAGGGCATAATAATGGATAATAATGAAGAGGGTAGGGGTAGGGGTGTAGTTGCGAACAAAGGACCAAAAGTCAAAGTCAGTCAATGCTAACAAGTTGCTTTTTTTCAAACAAATATTAATATTTTATTATTGTTATTATTATGGTCCGTTGCTTAAGTTTTGACTTATGAACCATAAGACACGTAACTCGACATTGACTTGTGCTAGAGTTAAGACCGTCCGTTTCGCTCTTAGAAAATGCATTTGATGGAGCTGTTTTATGGGCGTTGTATATCAGCATAGGAGCTTTTTGATTAAAATGAGTGTAGTAGATGGAGCCCCTTCAAATCATTATCCTATTATTATTTTATTATCAAAATAATCAAAAAAACAAACCCACCAATCACATTCCACAATTTCCCCACCTTCCCCCACCCAACGATGTGTAGGAAGCGCTCCCCCTCCAAAGCGCCCCGAGGGTGGTGTTCTCGACGCTTTGGGGGCTTTTTGGGTGGGAAAGTGCCTTACTACACATGGTCTTAATATTCATGGCAAACCATATTTGTGTAAATTCACGTTGAATGACATTTAACAATTGTATGAGAAATTAAGACACATGAAATGAAACAAGATTTTTATGAAATACTTGGTAGCATTAGATGTACATATTAAGAGTGGAACAAATATCTAATTGCATGCCACAAATATCTAATTGCATGCCACGTCAAAAACATGTGAGGTAACATCACATGATCTTATACATTGACATGAGAGTGATATCCACTTTCGATAAAAACATTGAGAGAAAATGATTTTGTTTTGACACCCTCACCTCGGGAAGTATGTATTTCTCAATAGGCGGTCCATGTTTGGGGAAACACAAGGTTGCAAATGGTTTTGACAATTTCGGAGTTGGTGATGGTTGAAGGCAAGGTGGTTAGAGAATGTTGAGAGGAATAGAAATGAGGACCCTCGTGTAGTATTCTAAGAGCATCTTTAAGTTCGACAATGGTGTAAACTCGTTCATCACCATATATGTTGATTTGAATCGTCTCAAACTGCTATAGTAAACAAAACCGGCATAGAAATCATGTACATGATTGAGAAAGATTAGATTGGTGAGAGCTATGAAATGAGAGAGATTTCGAGAGTCGCCTTTCAAAAGTAGACACATTGTTCAATTTGTGGAGTTGATATTTGGAGACGATATAGCCATTTGTTATGGTCTTCCCTAAGTGTGACTAGTGCTTTAGGATTGAGCAATTGACTCTAGTGCTTTAGGATTGAGCAATTGGTGGAGGATGAGCCTTCTTCTTGGTCTTTGTCGTTCTTGTAAAAAGTAAAAACACACAATGAAAAGTGTTTAATACAAAAGAGGAGTGTGGGTGTGTGCCTGCATGAGTAATAATGCTCATATGATGACCAAAATACATGAAAACTTTTAAATGCCACTATTAAACTTTGATAACTTGGTCAATCTTGGTTATTTGATATATGATAATGTAGCTAAAGAATATTATACAATAGGTCAAGTATATTTTTAATCGTCATCATATGTGTGAATGAGTGAAAGCTGATGGGCATGTTCATCAAAATAGAAACATGCACCAATAATTTATCAAATTTTTTTGACCAGAAGATAAACTTATCTTATTTTGTAAAGATAATTGCAATGATTTCGAACAAGAATGTTAGTTCGTTAGAAGTAGTGATTGTGGCCTACATTTTTTTTATCTTTGTACATATAGTAGCAAAGATTTCAAACTAGAATGTTAGAAGTTGTGTGATGAAAACAAGCCATTCATGTTGTGTGTCCTATATGTGTACAAACAACAATTAAATCTAACAATTATTTTGATGAAAAGTTGAATGCTTGAAGAAAAGTCCAAAGAATATGTAGTAACATGGGGGATAATGATCTTGAATGAATGGTGCTTGAAGATGAATAATATGGTTAAGAGCTGTTTAGATTTTAAAATTTTAATGATTGTTTTCTAGCAGCCTAATTCTAGCCTCGATATAATTAATAATTAATTTTTAAGTAGTTTTATAAAAATTTTGGCAATGTTTTCTACATATCGAACCTTATCGACCATGCTAATGCCTTTTAAACAGTATCGCTTAAAAATGATATCTTAGTTCAATATTTTTTATTATGCAAAACCATTTTTTTCCTTAAATCTAGCGCTTTTTGTTGTCACAAAAACATAAGCTTCATTGCATAATACTTTGTTGCATCTATAATACTTGTGCACATGCTCTTCTGGCTACAACATACTCAGATTCATTGGTTGTTAAAGCAACTAATGTTGGCTTAGTTGAAACCATGACGCATGTGATAACCATATAGATGTTGAATTAGAAAGGGATATCAAGATTGTGAAGATGTTAAAAGGATTTGGTATTACTAGTTTAGGGGGACAATGTTGTGTCACATTTATTGGAACAGTGATTATCAAACCCATGTAACTTATAGGAGGAGGGGCGTTCATGGGTAATACCCATACACCGGTCAATCCCACACTATTATCTCATTTTTACCCTTATGTACTCACAAACCATAAAATCACCAACAACACCTGCCCACAAGTACCTTATAATATTTTGTGTTTTTTGTTTTTTATAATCTAAAATAAATAAAACAATTTAATGTAATTAAAATTAAAGTTTCATTAAAATTAAAAATATAACATAACTGAAAACCGGAAAAATAAACTACGATAATTCAAACCAAAAAATTAAAATACTAAAATTTAAACTAAATGATTTTTCGGCCAATTATATTGTTCGATGATGATGTTGTCGTGTCTTCCTTTTAGGAATGCTCAATGATGTTGTCGTGTCTTCCTATTCGGCTTGCTCGATGAGATCTTCGAAAAATTGTATGCTACTATCGTTTGAAAAAATGTCGAAATTAGAATCATTTGACAGTATGAATATCCCGGTATCATCGTTTGAGAAATTAGTCATTGAGGGTTTGAGTGAATAAAAATGGTGAATGTTTGAATGAATAAAAATGATGAAAAATTTGAGTGAATAAATAAAATGATGAAAAGTTAATGGTATTTATATGTAATAATAATATTTACACATTTATGTTTTCCAAAGTCATATATTCTTTATGGCAACGGTTTGCCTTGGATTGCAATTTGAAAATCGTGAATTTTTTTTTTTTTTTATTCTTACATGTGTCCCTTCCCTTCTTAGAATTAATGATGGTTACAACTGATGATAAAGACACTTTGACATATTCTTGGTGATGACGAAAAGAATAACAGATGTTGCTAATTAGTAAATGTTGTTGGCATGGACTCGCTACTGAGAAAGTAACTTACTATTGGTGGAAAGTTACCACTAATTGAAAACTTGTTCCTAACAAAGTAACTTGCTACTAATGGAAGTTATTGTTGACACTGAAAAAAGGAATTGGTGCAAGGTTGGCAATAATGGGTCAAGTTACCATTGTTTGTAACTCACCTTTGATGAAGATTAAAGAATATGACGTTGATGACAAGTTACCATTGACAATTGGCTTGATACCAATGAAGATAAGTTGCTATCGAAGAAGATGTTGTATTGACATAAAGTTATATGTCGGTGTCACAGGGCGTTCTCGTACTTCCACGTAGCTATAAGTACACAAGTAGCCACATGAATTATTAACACGTACATTGTTATCACATTGTTACCGCTATAGTTCTACTTCTATTGAATCAACTGTTTTCTTTGATTATAGTCTCTGATTTGTACTACGATGATTCTGAATATGTATTGGAGTAATTAATTATGAGAAACCATGTTCTTATTTACAATTGTTCTTTAACATTTGTAATTATCGTTTTTGTTTGTGAGTTGTGACGGGCGACCCGTAGGAAAGCAACTAACTGATATAAAAGATATAATTACGCTTACGAGACTAAGTTAATTCCATGGAATTAGTTGACTATGGTTGCTCGTGTGTTTGCAGGTTTAAGGAGCTAGAGAGCGGTGTTACGAGAACACGGACGAAAACGGTGAAGGAAACAGAGCTGGAACGCGAGAGATACGAAGAAATCAAGTCGCGGAAATGAGCTCCACCGTGTCCCACGGTCTGGACCGTGGGCCACGGTCCACCTGGTGCAAAAATTCCAGATTACACCGTACTGTGGAGAAGAAGGAGACCGTTGAGGAGACCGTGGCCCACGGTCGTGCTGGTGGATCTGTTGACTTTTGGTCAACCGTGGACCACGGTTCACACCGTGACCCACGGTCTTGGACGGGGACAAAGTTGCATGTCTTTTAATAGGCCGCTTGGGAGTGTCTTTTCATTACTTTTTCACCTTGGCCGGCCTATAGGCGATTTTGGAAAACAAGAACACTATTTTGGGTCTTTGTATCATTGGTTTTATGTTTGGGATTGCTAGTAACAAGATTCTTGACACAACAATGATCTTTCGAGCCATGAGTGGCTAGTTCAAAGGTATTCCTCTTGGTATGTAAGGTTATTTACAAAACACTTATGTTAGTTGTTCTTGAACTTGGATTGATTATCTAAATGTTTATGTTAGTATAATCATGATGTTTGTGTGATTGTTTGTAACTTGTCCATATTGTTTCTATCTAGCTTTTAACCATATGTTCTTGGTGTCGTTGGCAATCGAGATTTAGTGGGAAGAACTAGGAAGAAGAGTATCGATTGATTGTTAAGTAACAGCCTCGCATTATAGGAATCCGAGTACTTAGTTCTTGATTAATTACAAACAATTGCATGTACACAAAACCGAGATATTATGGTTTATCCATTGAATGTTAACAAGAGTGTTGAGTAATAACCCGAACCCCGAGAGGAATGCTTGTTTAATTAATCGTTTACAACTTTCGTTTAGTTTAATTTAGTTTATAAAATCAAATCAAAACCAACTTGGAAATTACTTTTTCGTCATTTACATTTATATTAGTTAATTGTTGAGCTACTTATTAACACACTTTCCACAAACTCCTCGTGTTCGATACCCACTTACCGCTATCTATTTAGTAGTATTTGGTTTAAGTTTGAGTGAGCCTTCGACCTCACGTCAAGTTGTGACCGTCCATGAAAACCGTAAGTGTTAATCCAATCAACGATTGTTCTGCTGCTAAAATCTAACAATTAATTTAAGGTATCATAAGCTTAGCTTTGGTAGATCCATCAAATCGATCTACAATAGTTTTGTAAAAATAAATGGTTTTATATAAAATGGAAAACAAATTCATTTAAACAGTTAAAACTAAATAATATGTATAAAAAAGACATATGATAGCTGATTAATATTTAAATAAAAATAAGTTAAAAGAAACTGATAAAAAACAACTTATATATGGTACACATAATTTTGTGTGAAGTGACTAACATAGATAAAACCATAAATCTGGTTGGATTTCTTTTTACCAACTCAATCTAAACGTCTCTATGTATATGAAAATGTGAAAGGGTCACAAAGAATGAAAGGACCACACACTCTCTCTTTAAGTCTCTTTTAACACTTTTACACCATGTATTTTGAGACATGGATGATGGATAAAAAGTGTGGCAATTTCTTCTTTTGTGAGGATAGTCACCACATGTGGCATATATAATACTTGTTCTATGGACTAAGGTGGTTCTCTACTAGAAAATTGAGACGTTTTTACATAAAATGGGTAGGAAATGCGTAGGAAACATCATTTTCCGACAATTTTCCGATGAAAGTTATTTTGTTTGAAAAATCACTGTGGTTAAAAATTTGACAAATTTCCGAAAACAATGTGGTTGGAAGTTTTTGTGCATTTCCGACCATTCTTTTAATATTATTTTAAATGTTCTCGTGCATTTCAGACACAAGTTTTCCTACACATTTTTTTCACCACCTTTTTAGTTTCTTAAAATTTTCCGATGCATTTCTGGCCTTTATTTATAAAAACTTTCTTACGTGTTTTATTACAAAAGTAGTTTTAAAAAAGTTGATAGAAAACATAACAGAAAAAATCATAGACTCTTCCAAATTAGAACATAAAAGACGAAGAGCTAAAGGGATATTCATGCCCCTATTCTCTATGTTGATTTGAGTAGGTAGCAGATTATCGGAGTTTCGGCAACCCAAACTGTTTACTTTGATGGGCACCAATCGATTCCATTGAGTAACTACGACCCCATCAAGTAAATCATATAATCGATATACTTACAAATAGATCAAACAAAAAAAAAATATAATCAATATCAAAATCTCATGCCCACGAATCCTGTTCAACTTAACGTTATAAAAAGCCATTTATGTCTCTCATAGCATTACTATTGAATTGAGTAATTTGAGGACACGTAAATCATCCTCTAGACAAACTTTTATTTTCAGTTTCATAAACCAATAGTATATTATTTTAAGGTTGTGATTATAGTATATATTATAAAAACGAGAAGTTATGACTAAAACGATATAACTTTTATCATCTTTAGTTTATTGGAAAAGTTTTAAAATGGGTATGTTGATCATAAAAAAATATTCAACATATACGCATGGAATTGTAACATTGTTAAATTAGTCGTGGAACAAATTCGATCAATGAAATAAAGACAATAAACTGATCGATTATACATCATTTGGGCCAGTACTGAAATACTTATAAAGCTGGTGTGGCAAAACCTTTTATCTGGCACATGTCACGAACAAACCAAATAGGAGCTTAAACATGAAGGATTAGGCTAGAAAGTGATGGGCTACAAAGGAGCATAAATGATGAAGGAAGGGCTCGCTCCACTTTGCCCAACTGTAGTTAGGCTACATTAGAATTAGAGTTGTACATGTCTTCAATGTTTAGTCTTTATTGTAGCCTAAGCATACCCGTCACCTTTCTAGCCTAAACATACTCGTCACCTTTCTAGCATAATCATTCTTCTTTAGGCTCTTTTGTAGCCTGTTCGCGGCATGAGTCAGATAAAAGTTTTGCCACGTTAGTTTTGCAAAGATTTTAGTAACTCCAAATTCTATATATATATATATATATATATATATATATATATATATATAAACGGTGACTAACAAGCTTATAAGTACCAATTTTGAAAGTGAATTTTTAATATCTGTTGTAGAGAATTTCTTCATATCTATTTTAAAAATTGTCCGTGAGTTTGTTAGAGCATTATCCTCCAACCCCTCATTTTGTGTGAGGGGTGTTTTTATAATTTAGAGAGTGATTTAGGGTGTTATGAGTGAAGAGTTTTTATATTTTAGAAAAAGTAGTGATTTTTTTGTATATTTGAAAAGTTACTGTTCATCCCCTATAATTTTTTAATATATTTTGAGAGTGGTTGTGAGTGAAGGAAAGAGAAAAGGTAATGATAAAAGATATAAAAAAATATTATTTAATTAAAATGGAGAGAGAAAATGTAGTGAGTTTTATATAATTTTTGATTTAGAGACAGGGAGTAAGATGAGAATGCTCTTTATATATACAAAAAAAAAGAATTAAAATAAATCAATTATCAAACGCTATGAGAAGATTAAAACCAATGAAGTTAATAAAAAAATCAATAACAAAAGAGAAATAAATAAGAACTACATTATTTATATCTGTTATTTAGTCACTCAAATCATTTTTGTTTAAAGAAATGCATAGCATTTGACTATCATGCGCCACTATGTTTGGTGATATAGTGCTTTCACATTTCTCCTTTGACGGCATTAGCCATGCAAACACCACTGTTGACTAAATCTCGATCTTAGAACAAAAGTATAGATTATTATAAGGGAAAATGTTTATTGTTTACACGTCCATTATAATTAAATAAATTAATCAAATGTCCATTTTATTGAACTATAACGACTTTCTCTTCTTTTTGACCTTTGATAAAAATGATATATTTTTTCAAAAGCGTCAGATCTAAAAGGAAAGTGTTTCATCTAGTCGACTTGGTTATGAAAACAATACAAAATGTATACTTTTTTTATAATTTTTTATTTGTAGAAGATTGGCTTAGATAATTTTGAATTCCTCGCATGTTTTTTATGCATTTCAAATATATGTAAAAAACTTTTATATATCTAAAATATAAATATAAATAGTTGAAGTAAATTACTAAGGAGCTTTGGTTGTCAAATGTGTGCAGTTTCCTGCTAGTTTCCTACACCAATTCCATTTTTGTCATCTCCCTCCATTACTGTCTCCACTCTCCACACGTGTACATACACAAATTATATATACATATATAGTCATATACTCATGTATTTCATGTGATGAGTCCATTAAATTATGGCAGAAATGACAAATTTTCAACATGAAGTGACGGATCATTTATGTTTTTCGTAATAAGAAACATTAAAAGATTATGATCCCATCTGAGTTGCATGCATCTTCCTAAGTTGAGCAAATCATCCTAATTAAGCCAAATTGCCGACATATAAGCCATAATCTCTCTCTACACATACGCACCTATCTATTTTTTTTTAAAAAGATTAGTAATTCCCGCACAAGATTTGTATTTTTAACACTAAGGTCGCATGTGTCAAGTCCGTAGTATGTGACTATGTCCATGTGAAGCGCTTTTCGCCCAAAGATCTTCACATTGCTAACATTTTCGATCAAAGAATACATAATACATGCTCATTTTCTAGATTTGAAAATTAATGTTCATTTAGTGGATTATGACTGATCGTATATTCATTTTGGAAACAATCCCATCACATGGTAAATGAACACTTTAACACAAATTATTTATTAATATAACTAATGTTTTAAAAACCGATATTTTACTCGTATTTGATTTAGTTGTACCACCGGTTGAACTGGAATGTATCGGGAAGTTCAACCATGTTGAATAATTTACCTTACAATTTCATGCAAATACAATTTCAACTCAAAAAATAACCTAGAGTACATTAATAAACATCATACATGAACCAAACATCACACATGAACAATGGTCGAATCAGATAGAGAGTCTATACTTTGTAAACGAAATTAGTCAATTACAAAAAATTTATAAACAACATTGGATTTGCATAATACAAAATTGGTTGATTAACGAATCATCAGTTACCGTGTTTACTCGTTTCAATTTTATCCGCTATGTTAAAAGTCAGTTTAAAAATATGGGTCGCAAAAAATATAAAAAATCTCATGGATTTAAAACTGGTTTGCGGGTTTAAACCAGTATTTTTTTTTTAAAACCGGCGGCACAATGTTATAGCAAACCGTCCAAAAATACCTGGCACTAAATACCGGTTAACTAAATACCGGCTGCCTTACGAAAATCCGGTATAGCCGATTCAACCGGCCGTTGCGTGCCGGTTTTTAAAACATTTGATATAACTTAAATAATAAAATATTTTTTTGAATGGACTTAAATAATAAAATATAAAAAAGTTATTTGATTAAAATAAGCAATGCAACTGTATTTTTAAGTCACCAAGTTCTGTTTGATAATATATATATAAGTAGACCACCACAACGATCTACTCCACATCAATGAAATGAAGGGGTATTCAAAGATAAACCTCATGAACAGCAACACCAAATCAAAATCCACTGATTTCTCAGATCAAGCAATCAAAACTCCAACACCCCAAAACCCCATCACACAAGATCAAACCAAATACCAGCTTGATGATGATTATGATTACAATCGCTATTCCGGCAATAATAATAATAATAATAATAACAATGATCAACTACATGATGAACACTTTCCTATGGAAAACTTGAAAATAAACCAGTCAGCAACTTCTCAAGGTACCGCAACTGATGCAAACAGTAGATTCTTCAAGATCCAGAAACAGCACAGCACAGGAAGATCACTGCAGACAGCAGTGAAAAGGGTTATGTCAATCAGAAGATCTTCATCTGTTTCTGAAAGGTATGCAAGGATTCATGATCAGTATGCAGATTATCCATTTGATGTTGATGAAGATATGCAGATGGCAAGATCTAAGAATACCATGAAGAAAAGAAGCAGTACTGGAAGTATATTCAAAGCTTGTAAGCGCATTTTTGGACTTTAGTTTCATATTATATATATAACTTTTTATAAAAAGTTGCAGAAACATAAAGAGAGGTTTATACATTATAATTTTTGAAAAATATGTGACTTGGAAGAGAAATGCTAAGGATTATTATTTTTCCGGCTTAGTTATATATACTTCCTTATTGAGTAATGTAACTATTTGCAATCGAATTGTGTCTTTCTTGATCAAGATCAAAGTTTGTGACAATAGGTATGAGTAATCGAAATGAATCAGTATGGACGAACACCGTCCTCTGTGGGGCCGGCCGATTGGACCGTCCCCAGTCCACACACCTTCTAGCCTAAGAAAGTAAGGACGATCTTACATATTTTTCACATCATGTATCATCATGATTATTTACTTCTCTTGTTTGTCTCATGATAACAAGATATGAAAATGATTCAATGACTCAGAAATCATCTACTAAAGCTAGTTTGGGTTGGTTTAAACTATTTGGTCTTTCGTTTTTACCAAAATATATTACTAACACGTTTTTAATAATATGGTCGGTAAAGGTGAAAAATCAAATTCAGTTGAATTGTAGTTTTGTTTGAATTTTGTATGGTTTTAACTTTTTAAGTATAAAAAGGAAATCCAATTTAATAATTCTGTTTGGACTTTGGACCATATTAAACCGATCGATCTATTCAAATGAACACCAAAAACCATATTAACTAATATGTCTTTAAAAGTGTCATAAAAATAATTTGAAACAATTAAAAAAGGTAATTGTGGGATAATAATATTAAATTAGTCAATGTTTGGAAGGTTATCCTTCTTATGTAAGGAAGCTTCATGTTATTTGAAATATTGTGTGGAATTCTACTAATTAATATAGCGACAAATTTTCTTTTCTTACGTATATAATGGTCCCTCTTTAATTCTTTCAAGTACATAAAAGAGAGATATCTTTTGTTTATAGAAAAAAAATAAAATTAGGTACTTATATGGCACATGCTTTTTTTAATCAAAACATACATAAAAATTCTTAGATAGATTTTGTATTAAACATATACATGATATCAATGATATCAATTGCACTCTGTCACACATGACTAGGGGGTGGTGCGGTGTTCAAATTAGCTCGCGGGTGCCAAGTAGGCTACCTCGTGACACTCCATAGTGTATACCGATTAGCCTGACTGCCTAAGCGTGTAATGGATTTAGTCACCGGTTCTTTCCCATCCTCCAACAACAAATGGTTGATCATTAATGAAATCTGACTTATGGCTTTATGGATCATATGATGTGGAAAATTAGAATTGTGCATATATCATAGTGTATATTCATGATTATAGATGAAGTCATATTCTCCAACCACAAATAATGACTCGGTGTTAGATCTCTAACTGGTGTAATATGTTGGTATTGGTTGGATATCTAGCTTTTAACTTTTAAGGAAGCTTTAGCAATTTAGGGCTTGATTGTAGCATTAATACTTTTATTTGTTAATTCTTTTGTTTAATATTAGAAATACAAAAAATAATTTTTTTTCATATTTTATTGTCCTTAACTTGTGCTTTGTTTTTTTGAATCATGTAAAGATTTAAATTCCTAGAATTACCTATTCAATGAGAAAATGACCCACAAGAATGGCTAATTTGCAAATGAGGAATTAGCATACCAACTCGCTCATCCTTCCTGTTCATGTTCGTAAGCCTTGCTATTCAAGGGTGCTTATTATTAGGTTTCAAGCCAATAAAACAGAACGTATACTATTTAAAACCTAACTAAACTACATGTTCGGTTTTTGGTCTATACCAAATAGGGTTTTCGGTTTCAGAAATTTGAATTCAGTCCAAACTGAATATCAAATGTTGGTTATTTAACTTTTGTCATTTAGCCCAATTCAATTACAACTTTAGCTCAACCCAATTCAATAATAAATAATGGTAAATAAAATATTTATTTTGCTGAAAACCAAACCAATTTTGAATTCAGTTTTCGATTTGTTTTTAACTCCAGAGTATGGCTCACCGCTGTGGCAAGACCATACATTTTTTTATAATTTTTTTTTGTCACAAGCCATCACAATGTTTTATTGTCTTTTGACAACAATTAAGGGATCCAGGTCATTTTTTAATCCATCTTTTATAAATTAAAAATGGCAAATATGGTGAAGGGAGAGTCATTTGATACCCTTGACCCTTTCCTGGTTCCAACCGTATGGCGTGGTACGGTTTCGATCAATTTTTCTTTTTGTGAATTGAATAAACCAAAAACTATGCCAATAAACACTACTACTTCGTTTCAAGTTTGTTGTATGTTGTAGTGTTTTTCTTTCTAAGATATAGTGTTGAACTATCTCTTAGTTTTATCGTTGTTGTAATTTTTGTTCTTGATCTTTGTATTTCCTATGTTATCCTTTACCCTCAACTTCGTAAACTTTTTAAACCTATTTGTATGCTACATTTTTCATTCCTTTGCTGGGCGATTTCTCTAATAAAGCATTGATTTTCCAAGGGGAAAAAAAACTTAACTTACATTATTTGTTATCACCTAGGATGATCAACAGTAAATGTCATAAAAAAGGTTTTCAGTATTCTTTTAAGTTTTGTGATACCTTCATCACGCCTCTTTCACAACCATTACTCCATTTAGTGCATATACAGATCATTAGCATGTACATCATAAAATATGATCATCATATGTGTGATATAACTACTAAATGTGACTTATTAATGTTCATGTCTATTTTCTATTATCGTGATGTCTATGGTTTTAGAGTGTGCAATGTGCTACTACACGTGTTGATCCCGAAATCCCAAGAGCCGACGAGTGATGCTCACTCATCACTTATGCCAGATGTTTGTTATTAGTGAACTATAATTCTTTTTTTATAGATAACATGTTAGCTTGTTAACTTTTAAACACTTTAAAAACAAGACAATAGGTCTACTCACATAATTAGGTTGATCCTAAATCGTAATAGTCTAATGGATCCTAACAACTCATTTGAATTCCTTTGGGCTTTATCCTGTTGGCCTCAAGCCCTCAACAATGGCTATCATGTGTAAGTGAGTTCTCATATCTCAATCATGTGTGAGTTATCATAAGTCACCTATTAGTATGTATAAGCACACATGCATATATGTGAAAGCCATGAAAAGAAAAGGCGGGGAAGAAGACAAAGAAATAACGAGCTATTAAAAGACAGACAGAGCGAAGATGGTGCAATCAAAGACAAATAAGAATAAGTGAAACACAAAGCAAAAATAATAGATAATAAAAGTTTAGAAAATGAATGTTAAGTGATAAACCATAGAGGCCAAAATAAGCAATTGAGATTACCTTATCGAACGCCCATTTTGCTACCCAAATCTCCAATTATTAAAATAGCATATCTTGCAATACAAAACCTATGTCCAAACACTAAAATATTTGAATTTTAAATAAGTTTGGATAATAAAATCCTTTCTTAACAGGCCTGACACACTACTTGTCAGAAAATAGAAACCCAAAAGCCTCTTTTATCTATCTTTCTTTCAATTAATATAAGTGAATAGTGTGTGTTTTCTAGTATCATTCAATCAATCAAAACCCCTCTCATCGCTATCTCAATGAAACCGGTGGAGAGAGAAACCACAAACCCGAAGCCCTAAATCGGATCATCCATTTCTCATCAACTGTCAAATGCTCATAATCTGCTCCCAATTCAAACCGATTCACCTTCCGGTGAGTGCTTTTGTAACTGATTATTCTTCCGATGACCTAATTCGGCTTTGATCCGTCTCGATTGATGATTGATTGCTAGTTTTTATGATTGATTGTGTAGATGTGGATCTGAATTGTTAATTGTACTGATTTATCGATGTTTTGATGATTAATTGATGTCTGTGAATGATCCTATAGGGATTTTGATGTGGTTTTGTGAAATCTAGAGTGTAATAACGAAATTGATTGTGGATTGTTTAATTATTTATTTATTTATGATGTAGGTTGATTTATAGTAAGAGTTTGTTAAAGGCTGTGTGACATTAATGTGATTATTGCAACTTCATTGACAGCTGATTGTGATATTATGATTATTAGATTTAGCTTACTGAGTTACTGTCAAATTGCACGTCATATAATGTAATAATGCCTCTTGTAGCATTCTGAAACTAATGAATTATTTGTTGGAGATAATTAGTCAAAGGATGAATAAGGAGTGTATTGTTTTGTTATTAAACAGTTCTTAAAAGGATATATCTTACTGATTTAGTATTTTATGTGCATCATGATCTTGTTTTAGATATAAGTTCGAGTTAGTTTAACACTGAATGAGGTTTTGGGAGGAGTTCTGTGATAGAAGAATGTATTCTTCAGTGGTTAAGATGTTTGTTCGTGGGAATTGTGCTCTTTCTAGGGACTTGATTATGACATTTTATGATGCTTAACTTTTGTCTAAAGAGGAAAAGTAATTAAACGTGTCTTGTTTGTGAGTTGTGGCCATGGTAGCTTTAAATACTCTTTTACATAACATGTGAGATATAAATGGAACGATACATCGTGGCATGGCAATGTGTTGGAGTTGGATTTTACCATTTGTATGTATATGGATCATGTGATGGATTCAACTAACTAGAGGAATTTGATTGGTTTTCAACACGCAAGCCACGAGCCACCAATTGGTTTCTTTAATATTTTTTGGTGATGATAATTGATAACATCTTTTTTGTTTCTAGTGCATGTGCTTTAAGCTACAGTATTCTATCGATGCTGCATATTTATAATTATATGAACTAGCATGGTTCCTATGTGAATATTGCATACCTTTTCTGCTTGCCGCTTGAATATTTTGCTTCTTAGTAATAACTATAGCGTTACATCAATGATGATCCATTTCTTGTGCATGGTTCAAGTTGGTCATGCTTTTTATCTAATGAGTCAAAAGGGTAAGATAAAAAAAATTAGGCTAGAAGGAAATAGTTCGAATGGGTTGAATCCACAAAACTTTCAAAATCTTTTATTTTTAAGAAAACTTTGTTGAAATATATAGCTTTTGCAATCATACTTGACACTATAATTATTTGTTATGTAAATGGCAAAAACTGTTTCTGTCCAACCAGACCCCACCAGTTTCAATCCATACCAAAAATGACATTTGGCACTTTACCCAACCCTGTGTGCAAAAGGGATGAAGATAAAAGTTAATGAATTTGTAGTGCATCTTCTTTAATATTTGTTATTGTAGTGCATACCTATGTAGGTGGCATGTGAGATCTCATTGATTATTAATTTTTCAGGAACACATGTTTGTTAGTGGAATAATCTTGAGGGTCACAAAAGTGTTTGTGGATAGTGACATTTACTAAAATATTTGGTACTCATCAGGCTTAAAATGGCCTCTTCCAGCCTTGGACATGGTGGAGTCGGTACATCAAGAACCGTTGGGGGATTTAATGAATCCTCTACTGCAATTGATCGGTTGGGAAGGGGAATGCTTGAGATGAGACTCAGGGATAAAGTGGAACGTGGCGATGACAAAGTGAGTGTAAGTATGTTCGTTTTAATAAACATTTAAACGAGTTAAAATATATTCATAAAATCAGGTTTATTGTTCCAGGATAGTGAACCAGAGATTGTGCATGGGGCGAGTACTGAAGCTGGGCATGTAATAAGGACAACAATTGGAGGTCGTAACGGTCAATCTGAACAGGTAGGAAGTGACTAGTTTAAAGAATTAGGCGGTCTGTTTTAGAATTTTGATATTTGCCGGGGCACGTAAACGAACACAAACAAAGCATGTTCGTGTCCATTCGTTTAACTTTAACCGAACAAACGATTGAACACTAACAATTAAACGAACGGGCTTTCTTGTTTGTGTCTGTTCTTTAAGCGAGCATAGATGAACATGGATGAATGGACATGACTGAGCTAAAACCAATGAAAAGTAATTGTGACAACAATCTCTTGGGCCTAAAAAGTTATAACTAGTACAAATTGTAATGCACCTAAAGTCTAGATATGTATTAACAAACCTTAACGGACGAATTTAATAAGCGTAAGCTTATGAACATGAACATTCACAAATACAAATGAATGAACGAGACATGTGCTCATGTTCATATGTTTTTTAAATAAATGAACTTCCTGCTGCACGGTTCACTGAACCTTGGGTTCGTTTACTAGCGTATGTGTATCAAAATGTTATTTGTTGTATAATTTTCGTTTCCTTTTGATTTCATGGCAGACTGTGAGTTACATAGCGGAACATGTGATCGGGACTGGTTCCTTTGGAGTTGTTTTTCAAGTAAGTATGGTCAACTTGTTACATTATTGGTTTTCCAAGTAAGTATGGTCAACTTGTTGATTTATTATGCACTTCTGCGTTATTGGTACAGGCTAAATGCAGAGAGACGGGAGAGATTGTGGCTATCAAGAAAGTTCTTCAAGACAAACGTTACAAGAACAGGGAATTGCAGATTATGCAAATGCTGGATCATCCTAATGTTGTGGCACTTAAACATTCTTTTTTCTCAACTACCGATAAAGACGAGCTGTACCTCAATCTTGTTCTTGATTTTGTTCCTGAAACCGTTAGCCGTACTGCAAGGCACTACACTAGGATGAATCAACGGATGCCCTTGATATATGTCAAGTTGTATACTTATCAGGCATGTGTCTACCTCACTTTGGTATCCGTAAGATATAGCTATTTTTATATTACACATGAAAGATTGAGAAAGTTTGGAGTTTAGTATACATTTCTCTGCAGATATGCAGGGCACTTGCTTATATCCATAATTGTGTTGGCATATGTCACCGTGACATCAAACCGAGAATCTACTTGTAAGATTATCTTCAAAACTGGATGAATTACTTTATTCTTTTTTCATTATGAAGTTTTAGCACATGCATGATACTTAGTTGTAAGATGGTATCAAGATCACACTAGTGGGTTCAATAACACATCTATTTTTACACATATCAGGTGAATCCACACACACATCAGCTGAAACTATGCGACTTTGGAAGTGCTAAAGTTCTAGTAAGTCTTATAAACTGTGCATCTGGTTTTAAGCTTTCATATGTTATATACCCTTTTAATTAGTATCTATAATTACTTTGTAGGTGAAAGGAGAGCCAAACGTTTCATATATCTTTTCAAGATACTATCGTGCTCCAGAGCTTATACTTGGTGCTACAGAATATACAACAGCTATAGATATATGGTCAACAGGTTGTGTGATGGCTGAACTATTACTTGGACAGGTACTTTTAGTTTTGAACTGTATTATCTGTCAGTTTCGGTTATTTCTAACTAAATTTAATTGCAGCCTCTGTTTCCTGGAGAAAGTGGCGTTGATCAATTGGTTGAGATTATTAAGGTGAGTTGGCTCAATTATAAGCATCCTATATAAGGTTTACCAGCTTCATGTATTCCAAATTTTCAATTGTTTGTACAGGTTTTGGGAACACCTACAAGAGAGGAGATAAAGTGCATGAATCCGAACTACACTGAGTTTAGGTTTCCTCAAATAAAACCTCATCCATGGCATAAGGTATGCTTAAAATTGAGTAAATATTATGCACTTGAAACAATGGTAATTATATGATGTCATGTAGATCACAATTAAACTGATGATATTGATATGGATTGACTTTACTCTCTTATATGTCTTACTTAAAATTGGTAATTATATGATCTAGTTTGCCGGTTTTTCCAATATTCACCCAATTTACGATGCACTGCTGTAAGCTAGATGTCTTTTTTTTTTTAAAGAAACTTCAGTGGTATTGATGAAGCGGTGAATTTTTTTACTGTGTTTTCTAAGTATTTGTATGCTGCAGTTGGAAGCTTGTGTTCATCCCTTCTTTGATGAATTGAGGGATCCAAATACCCGTCTTCCAAATGGTCGTCCTCTTCCCCCACTCTTCAATTATAAACATCAAGGTAACTCGAATTCATAATCCAATAAATTTGAGCTCTTAGCTTGAATGAAGTAAAATTGCATTTTGACTAATATTGACTTTGTTGAATGGGGTTGTAGAACTTAGTGGGATTCCTAGAGAGACGATCCAAAAGCTTATTCCAGAGCATGCTCGGAAACAGAACTTATTCATGGCTTTAAACATCCAATGAGTTTGGTGTGAATATGGATTTACTAGTTTGCTGCTTGTTTCTTCTTCTGTGCTTGCTTGCTGTTACATATGAGCTTGTTATCAAATGAGGTTACCAATTTTATTATCTTAATCTATCCATCTGTGTATGTATTTTATGTAGTTGGTAACTGTTTTCTTATGTTTTTGCTCTTCCTTGTTAAGGTCCGTTGAGTCTGATTTTGTAGTTGGTCAGCCATTGTTTGCGCACTTGGTAAAAGTGGCAAAATAGATGGGTGAGTTGGGAAACATGTCGAAATGGGTCCTGGTAAAACAGTTAGTAGTTGGTATGGCGTGGTAAGGTCGAGTTGGACTGGATCGAAACGTTGTCTGAATTTTATAAATTTTTCTGTAGTGCCAAATATCGTTACATTATTTCAATAGCAATCCATCTTTCGAGTAAAAGAAATTATGCTGTTTTATGTATTAAGCAACATTTTAGATGAATGGCCCTCTTTTAGCTATTTTTATGTTTAAACATTTGATAAATTAAAGTTTATTTCTTCAATCAACTAGAATGTAACTGTGTCGGTAAATGATACAACTGGTGAAACTAGTATGTAATTGTGTTAGTAAATGATACAACTGGTGCATTGTTTCGGTCTTTTGGGTCATAATGGGTTTTGAGAAAAAATGTGTGCATGTTAAGACAGGTTTTAGCTTTATCAAAATTACAACTACAAAAAATAAAAAAAAATAAAAAAAATAAATGAATAATAATAATAATAATAATAATAATAATAATAATAGCACCGAGTAACTAATAATAAAGCTTTCATTTGTGAGTTGATTCAACTTGACTCCAAAATATCAATTATTTGTCTTCATTTTCAAGTTCTTTTTAAGAGCTTTTTTTAGAATAAATGTTGCCGTGGTTCCTCCCATTATTGTATATAGGGTGCTTTTGGTACGGCACATCAGCAAACATTCGTATCAAACACCCATTGCACAAATTTATTGACAATAATAAACAAGTCAACAAAAAAGGGCGGTGGAAGAAGTAAAACGAAGTAGACAAAATTAGAAATTTTAGGTGGCAGTTTTGATTCATTTTACCAGTAAATGACTGGATTTGGGTTATAATTTGTCAGTTATCTGTTTAAATCGAGACTTTTAAAAAATGGGTTAACATAAATGGGTTAATCCGGTCAAATCACTTAGCGACTCAACACAGAAAAAAATCACAAGAATTGAAGCTTTGATGATCGGTAACAAAAAATTCTTAGAATTTAGATAAGTTGAAAATAAAGCATGCCATTGATCAAAACACAAACCATCTCACTTGGCTCCGTTGAGTAAATGAAAAGAATTAGAGTATGTATACTAGTTTTAACTTGAGTGTATGTTAAAGTGTTATGTTGTTGCTAAGTAGAGAGTAGGACTTTAACTTAAACACCATTTCACAAGGTGAAATGGTTTTAAGTTTTAACTAAATGTTAAATTAAAGAAAAAAATTGAAAATAAAAATATGAGGTTGGTTATTTTGGCGGATGAGGGGTGGCTAGGGGCTTGGCGCTCCTTTGTGATGATGTGGACAGTTGCGCCCCCTCTCCTATTCATTATATACAACCTTACAACTAAAATATAGCAACTTGAGAATCATAACCCTCTATTCTAATACGGTACCAAAAGTATATTAACACGACTCATACTCAACGAAAACTTATTCACGCCATTTTTCACGTAACAAATTGAAGCATTTGGTAGACAGAACTAAAAGGGTTTAATAACTCTACTACTTCGCCAAGCAATATTGTGGAAGAGATAAGACACTTGGTTTCTTACGGATAAAGTCAACATCGAAGGAATTTCTATAGAGTGGGAAATTGGTGTAATTTTGATGTTTTTTCACTGTTATGTAATCGTGTGTTGGTCCGATTGGGTTACAGTAGCTTGCTAGTGTACCTTGTTTTTCTTTTAATAAATTTCGCCTTTTAAAAAAATCATTATGGTAAAATTACGTCTCTTAAGTCTTAGACTTAAGTAAACAATAAGGCTTTAATAACTTTAAACTAGCCTCAAGAAGCCAATTTGGAATCACAAACAATAATATCTTTGATTAGGTTATCATGTCTGATCTAATTGGTACAAAGAGGAGCAAGTAAATCATATAGTACTAATTTTTGAGTAAGACATACAAAAAGTAACAAAAAGATTCAAATGGCTGAGTTAGATCTTTTTTGGGTATAACGAAAACACAAAATCATTAAATAAAAGCCAAACAATCAAATGAATCCTAACAAAACTTAAAATCCAAACAAAGAGATGTAGATCACTAAGGTTTCTATTATTATTTGGACTTAAAACATAGTGATGGACTAGTGGGTTAAAATTCATGTCACTGATAATGTTAGAAGTTGAGCGTAGTAATTTTGGGCGGTAGGTTTGAACATCGAATTGTCAGTTTTTATTAAAATACTGGTTTAAACCATCAAACAAGTTTTAAGCCCAATAGCATTATGCTAATTAGTGGTCCATATTTTATAAAATTAACCTTTTCGAGGCTGTGATTAGAAGTAAAACATTTAACCTAGTGATTGAAAGTTGAAACGAACATTCTTGCTAACCTGCTATTAGTCGATTACTGCCATCCAAACTTCAATCTCAATTCCTACAAATTCACAGTTGGTTTCTTTACATATTGGACTATTGATTACCTTTTGGATTATTTTTTATAATGGAATCATATGCTTTTGGGTTAACTTTTAAGGTGAAATTTTATATATATGAAATTATACTTTAAAATAGTTAATTCGGTTGAACGTCCTAATTTAACCCGATACAAACAATTTTTCATTTTTAATCTCAACCCTATGCATATTAAAACTGGTCTTAAAACATTAAGCAAACATGCTCACGAAATCAAATAAATGAACCATGTGTCAAATGTATATTATTTGTGTTTCAGTTACATTTGTTATTATTTATTCTAAAAACTAAAACTATTTTCTTCATAACATAACCGTTTCTCATTATTAAAAGTTATTAAAATTATTTATTAAAATAAAGTTTAATTACGATGCACATGATCAAATTATTATAAAATAAAGGGAAAAAAAAGACTAGACTAAACATTAGTGTTTGGTAAGACTCGTTCACTAATTCTTCAAATAACAAAAACTTGAGATCATGTGCAACTCATGGTATAAACCAACTTTAAGAACAATTATATTTCATGCCAACAACCTTTAGCTCAACTAGCATTGTAAGGTAACTTAAATTTGTATCCAAGACTGCAAAGTCTTAAGTTTAAATCCGAACCTAGCTGGGTTTTACCGTTTTGGACCTTCTATCGACAGATTTTCCCCATAATAGAAAATGACCGGGCATTGCAAGAAAAGTGAATAATTGGGCTAGAGACCACAAGGTCTTAAAGTTCGAATCCAATCCCGATCAGGTTTTATCGTAATATGCCTTCGGTACGGTTTTCTCCAAAACAGAGATGTGACAATCTTTTGTCGTTGGGTTATCCGTCGCAAGGTCTCAAGCTCGAACTCAATCCCGATCGGGTTATATTGTAATATGCCTCTAGTTGACGGTTTTCTCCCAAACAGAGATAAGACCGTCTTTGACCTCAAGTTCAAATCCGATCCCGACCGTAATATACATTCAGTCGACGATTTCTCCCAAAACATAAGTCCGTATTTTGTGTTTGGGTTATCAGTGAAGAAAAAAAGAAATATATTATTTCACACGTAATAAAAAGAAACCTACACCCAAGTCTTGTCTTAGGCAGCCGGCCGTCCACCCCCTATTTATCCTCTTCATCCTTTCCACAAAACTCATTTCCAATTCCACCCTCATCTCATCTTCCCCAATTCTCTCTCTAGGGTTTAAGCCGCCACCAAATCCAATGGCTTCTTCATCAATCCACATCCACCCACTCACCGCCACACCCACCAAATCCCCCAAAACAGTCTTATTCGGCCAAGGCCTACGCTCCTCCGTCTCCTTCTCACACCAACTATCCTCCATCAAGCTCAAACAGACCAGCAGAAATCGCGGTGTTCTGAGAGTTGTGGCCGAGAAAGTCGTCGGAATCGACCTGGGAACGACGAACTCGGCCGTGGGGGCCATGGAAGGCGGGAAGCCGGTGATAGTGACGAACGCGGAGGGGCAGCGGACGACGCCGTCCGTGGTGGCGTACACCAAGAACGGGGATAGGTTGGTGGGGCAGATAGCGAAGAGGCAGGCGGTGGTGAACCCGGAGAACACGTTCTTCTCGGTGAAGAGGTTTATTGGGCGGAAGATGTCGGAGGTGGATGAGGAGTCCAAGCAGGTCTCGTATACCGTCGTCAGGGATGAGAATGGGAATGTGAAACTTGATTGTCCGGCTATTGGGAAACAGTTTGCTGCTGAAGAGATTTCGGCTCAGGTGGATAATGGGTTACTTAATTTGGTTAAATTGAATACTGTTTGATATTGTTTTTGGGGATTTTTAGGTGTTTTTGAGTATTTGGGTTAAGCTGCGGGTGTGGGCGGTTCAGTTTGGGTCGGGTTTAGAACAAAAAGCTGAAGTTTTGGTTTTTTGGTTTTCAGTTTAAGTTCGAGTTCTGTTTCGGCACAAAATAATGAATTTGGGTGTAAATTGATTGTTAAATTATACAATTGGGCTAAAATGTTTGAGTTACATATCTATTAAATTCTTGTAAAGTACTTCAAATAAAAAATGAAAATTTATATATTATGTTTAGTTTGGTTTTTATTACATGCAAAACCAAAACTATGTTATGTTTTTACGAAAACATAAAACCAAACCGTCGATTTGCGTTTTGGTTTTATTGGTTTAATTAGTTTTGGATTCGTCTTTTCAGTTTCTTTAGTTTCGGAATGATTTTTTGGGTTTCTTGCACGCTCCTACCCTCCTAGATTAAACTAAGTATTGGTTGACGCTGAATTGGGATTAATTGGGGTTTTATTGATAATTAAGTTAAATTGACTAATTGAGTATTGTGTTACTACACTGAATTGGGGATTTCTTTTTGGTGTTTTTGAATATTTAGGTTTTGAGAAAGCTTGTAGATGATGCTTCAAAGTTTTTGAATGATAAGGTTACAAAAGCTGTTGTAACAGTTCCTGCTTATTTTAATGATTCTCAAAGGACAGCAACGAAGGATGCGGGTCGGATTGCAGGCCTTGAAGTTCTTCGGATTATTAATGAACCTACTGCTGCCTCTCTTGCTTATGGTTTTGAGAGGAAGAATAATGAAACCATATTGGTGTTTGATTTAGGAGGTGGTACATTTGATGTGTCAGGTGAGGGGGTTTGCGATACTCATGTTTCTTCTGTCGTTATCTTATTAATACTGAATATTATTATTTGGCATATGATGATCAGTTGCTTATTGGTTTTATATTATTCTGTTTGCTTATGAGTTTATATATAAATTAGGGTTTAGAGTTATGCATCTCTATTAAGTTAAAGTGTCTTTGTCAAAAAGATTTGAGTTTTTTTTACACACATTTTACTAAATATGTTTTTTTTTGATGTTTTAATTTAGTTCTTGAGGTTGGTGATGGAGTATTTGAGGTGCTTTCGACTTCTGGAGATACACATCTGGGTGGTGATGATTTTGATAAGGTTAGCATTGTTTTCGACCTGTTGCTAATGTCTGTTTACTACCAGTGTTTGTTTTTTTAAGATGATTATAAATTTGTTTCTATTTTGTATATTCTTGTAGAGAATAGTAGATTGGCTTGCTGAAAGCTTCAAGAAAGATGAAGGCATAGATCTTCTCAAGGACAAACAAGCTTTACAACGTTTGACAGAGACCGCCGAGAAGGCCAAAATGGAACTATCAACTTTAACACAAGCAAATATTAGGTAATTGTATTGTATTATTAAAAAACCATGCTTGTTTATTTTTGGTCCTTCCTGACACAAATTTATGCGATTATGGTTTTTTTTTTGCTAGCTTGCCTTTCATCACAGCCACAAATGATGGTCCCAAACACATTGACACCACTCTCACAAGGGCAAAGTTTGAAGAACTATGCTCTGATTTACTAGATAGGTATATTTATATATATATATTTTTTGGAGTTCTTGTCAATATTGCTACACTCTTATAAAGAAAAGCGTTTGTTAAATGATGAATTTGGATTTTTTTTCAGGCTTAAAAGACCAGTTGAAAATTCTCTGAGAGACGCAAAGCTCTCGTTCAGTGATCTAGATGAAGTGATACTTGTTGGTGGTTCAACACGTATTCCAGCTGTTCAAGAAGTTGTTAAGAGTCTAACCGGAAAGGAACCAAATGTTACTGTTAATCCTGATGAAGTTGTTGCCTTAGGAGCTGCAGTTCAGGTAATAGAATTATATATCTTATTTCTTTTTGCTCAGATTAAATGAATTATGTTTAAAGCTTTTAAGTCTTTCTAACTTTTAGGCTGGTGTTTTGGCCGGAGACGTGAGTGATATCGTTCTACTTGATGTGACACCATTATCCATCGGTCTAGAAACCCTTGGTGGTGTGATGACAAAGATTATACCAAGAAACACAACCCTCCCGACTTCAAAATCCGAGGTTTTTTCAACCGCTGCTGATGGTCAAACGAGCGTTGAAATTAACGTTCTTCAGGGCGAACGAGAGTTTGTTAGAGACAATAAGTCTCTTGGTAGTTTCAAACTTGATGGAATCCCACCGGCCCCACGTGGTGTCCCACAAATCGAGGTCAAGTTTGACATTGATGCAAACGGTATCTTATCCGTCACCGCCATTGACAAAGGCACAGGAAAGAAGCAAGATATCACTATCACCGGTGCTAGCACACTTCCAAATGATGAGGTACAAAGAATGGTAAACGAAGCCGAAAAGTTTGCGAAGGAAGATAAGGAAAAGCGAGACGCAATCGACACAAAGAACCAAGCGGATTCAGTTGTTTACCAGACGGAAAAACAGTTGAAAGAATTGGGAGATAAGGTTCCAGCTTCTGTTAAAGAGAAAGTTGAGGAGAAACTTGGGCTGCTCAAGGAGGCTGTATCGGGTGGGTCAACACAGAGCATAAAAGATGCAATGGCGGCTCTGAACCAAGAAGTTATGCAGCTTGGGCAGTCGCTGTATAACCAGCCTGGTGCACCGGGTGCAGGCCCTACTCCTGGTGATGAACCGGGAGCTCAGTCTGAGTCATCAAGTAAGGGACCGGAAGGAGACGCGATTGATGCAGATTTTACTGATAGCAACTGAGTCGTTTCATATTCGCTATCGAGGTAATAATAGCTGTAGCCTGATTTTTCGAGCTGCTAAGTTTTGTTTTAAGTTGTTTATAAGGGTTATATCATGTTGGTTTGTTTTTATTTTTTTGTTTTCAGTTTCACGTCGATGCTTAAAAAAATTATTGTTTGCTTGGGTAGTTATGCATCTGAAACATGATTACATCATTAGAATCTATGTGCAACATGATTACTAGTAAAATGACTCGACCAACTCTTAATACTAGGTCAGGGTGACCATTTGTTTGGAATGTGTGTGTTGATGTTCTGAAGTTAGGTTGTTTAGGCCATTTATGTTCAAATATGCAAAGTTCATTGGTAGCAACTGTGAAATTACGTATCTTAATGAGTGCTTGGTGTGTAAACAGAGGGTACAGCCACATTTCGACATCAAGATCTGTACAAATTTAGTTGCAGTCTCAATTTGTGAATTGATTCAACTTGATTACTTCCAAATTTTAATTGAGTTTTTTAAGCTGTATATGTTCTTTTAGAGCTTTCTTAGCATAATGTAAAACAATTAGCCATAGCTCTTCCAGTGACACTAGATAACATTGGTTATAAATTCAATGTGTTCATGGCAAATGTCCATATCAAACGCTGGACAAAATCAGAGTTTTGTGTAGACAATTTTGATTCATTTTACAAGCAAGTGAATGGATTTTGGTAATAATTTGCCTACTAACTATTCAAATTAGGAAATTTTAGAAAATCAGTAAACATAAATGGGTTGAGCTGCTTAAAGGTCATCGACCTAAAATTTTATCACAGTGAAAGCTTTGAGGATCGATAAAAAAATCTCAATAGAAGTTCAAAACTAGCGACATAATGGTATGCCATTAAGCTGTGTAAACACATTTGAGAATGATACGATATCGGTATTGCCTGGTCTGAAACCCGATCCGGATTCAAACACATACGAGATTAACAAGATTAGTTTGAACTTTAAGCTCAAAAGGCTTGAAATCCATTTGACACGAGCATTTGTTATGCTTGTATTTATCAGTTAACAAATAACAATAACATAACATCTACAATAAATAATCTTTTACCCATTTTTTAATTAGATTAACTATATAAAAGATAACTATTGTTTAGAACTTATTAAGGAAAAAAAAACTTCATGTTTTTTCTTCAATAATGACTTAATGATAATATTATTGATAGATGATAACTTTGTAAGAAACGCAGAAACCACAACCGATTAACCGAAGCATTTCAACTGTCGGTTCGGTACCATTGTTAGAGCATGTCAACTTAGACATGGGTTGCTTGATGAGCTCATAACCCCAAAGCCAAAACATTTAAATACTTGTACTACATTAAACGTCACAGAACATAGTTCACACTTCACATGTATCTAAATGCACACACCTTAAAACAAAAACCTTCAAGACTTGATAAATTAAGATAACTTAAGATCACTTAAAGCATTTAGCATCCAAAAGAGCTTCACCTTCGAACGGCTCCTGATCCTCAATCATCTGGTTTACCCGCTCCTTTTGTGCCTCGTCTGAGAGGTCAACTTTAGTCCACTCATAGAGCTCCATGTCATAGCACTCATCCATCACAAATTTAGGAATTTCCGGTCCACGAAATAGCCACAAACCCTTCACCTTGTATGGTGGCTCGTTTCCAATGATAAGCATCTTTCCAAAAGCATACTTGCGTGCTAGATCCATACGCTGCAGAAATCCACCAACCTTGTTCATGGTCACAAACGAGACCGTGTTCTCGTCATTGTACTTGTAGTTGCAAAACCAAAGCGAGTAACCCTCCAGATCAAACATATCCCAAAACCCTACAAGTGTCCAAAACACATAAAGAAACAAATAAAGGGAAAGATAAGTAATATAGTCATATACACCTTTGATTGCAACCTCGCGGAAGTTAGTCTTGGTGTTAGAGTAAAGCCTCCTCCAGTCATCCAAAACCATCTTACTTGGAGGCAATAAATCAAGCGGGTGCTTTGGCTTAGGCTTTGGTGCGTCTTCCTCTGTGGCTTGAATCGCAGGCTTGGGTGCCTCTTCTTTTTTAACTTCTTTCTTGGCCTCGGGTTTTGGTTTAGCCTCTGGTTTCTTTGCTGAATAAAGAGAAATAACAGCTTCGGTTTGCTTGACTTCACCAACTATCTTGGAGAAATTTGGTTGATTAATCATGGTCCAAAAGTACCTCTCGGCATGAGGATACTCAGACGTAAAGCTCTTTGGAGTTAATAATTTAAAAGCCATCAGCAAGTTACATGTCGTGATAATGTCAGCCAAAGTCACGCCATGACCGACCAAGAATGTGTGTGAAGCAAGATACTTGTTTAAAGCATCAAGACCTCTCTTCAAGCCTGATATACAGTTCTCTTCAACCTTCAATACATACACTCTAAATTATCATGTGAGCCCAAAACAAATCATGATGTCTGAAAAAAGGAAACAACTAACGGGCTTAATGTAGTTGCCGTATCCCAATCTTGCTATGTACCAGCCTCTAATATACAAATCAAACTCAAATGCAGTGAAGTCTATCCATTGCTCGATTTGGCCCTGTACGTATATTTAACAAAATTTATAAGCTTCACATATGTAATAACTAATAAATATCCATGTATCGCTGTATCGCAAAGAAAGTAACAACATGATTAACATATTCTATTGGGGAAGACCCGAAGAGAAAACTTCCTTGAGCAACTGCAGCAACCAACATGAAGATATAAAGACCGCCATACAAAACTAAAAGAATAAATTTATCCCTCACCATAGCCAGCAATTGCATTACTCTCAAATATAGGCCCATCGGGGGTCTCAAGAACAGGAACCTAACATCAATGGAAAATCATAAAACCGTAAACATATTTAAAAATTTTTGTATTTTACTAGTTACGTTTGTTTGGTTGTATTAATAAGTGTTTAGAATTCAGAAACATACAGAAAAATGCAATACCTTTCCAATAGGGTTCATCTTAAGAAACTCGGGAGTCTTATTTGAAACACCGAACTCAAAATGATCAACAACCTTGATTTCGACACCAACATATTCGGCAACAATTAGTGCCTTGTACACATTCTTACTTTGCCTTACAGAATGCAAGATCTGCAGCCATGTAACATAATATTACATCAAACAAAGAGCAAACTGATTAACACAATAACTGTTAGGAATTAATAATACTTTGCCATGATTGTTACCGTTTGATAGTCTAGGCACTAATGTTGTCAAACTTATGGTAATCAATAAAAAAAAAGTAAGTACAAAAATACATACGCAAATAATGATCGATTATTATACGAAACAAAAATATTTGGTCAGTGAAATCTTGACATCATAAACAAGACTTCTTAATAGCTGGATTAATTAGAAGAAAAATAAACTTAATAGATAGATACAGTAGAGATGAACTTAACTTTGTATAAGTTTAATTTAAATAAGAACAGAGTGATCCATCATATTGTAGAATAGAACAAAAAGAAACAAAATTAACAAGAAAGAAAACGAAAAACTTACCAGCACCATTGCTTGAGGAAAGCCACAAGTGTTTGAAGCAAAAAAGAGTAGAGAGAAATCAAATCAGTAACTAAAAATAACATTTAAAGTGCAACGTGGGGTTTTGGTAGTTGCAAGGTGACAGACGTCTTCTTGTATTTGTATGCTTGATGATGTGTGAAACAAATATATATTCGTTTATGATTTACTAGCTTTTAGCCCGCGTGTTAAACAGGTTTATTTAGGTTTTTATTAAAAATTGTTTTGAATATAATATTTTTTATTAATTTAATTAATTACGCGATAGAATGTTTTTGGCCTACATGGTCTATGGTTTGTGTGAGAGGTTATTTTTTTTGGTTTTAATAATTTTAATGATTTTGTTTTTGTTATAATGGTTTGGGCCTATTTTGTTTCGACTAAGGTTGGTTATACTTAGTTTTCATTAAATTTTAGGTTTTCTTTAAATATGTAGGTTTTTGGATAATGATGCGTGTGTTTAGCTTTCAACTTATGCATAAACTTGGAGGTATGAATTGTGTTTAATTAAAAAATTTTGTATTAAAATTAAATGTTAGATATACTTGTTTATGTTTTGTTCATTGCATCATGTTCTTTTAAAATGTTTTGAGACTATGCGTTGCAATGAAGTTGCTTATATGAGTTATGTATTACTATTTTTTTTAATTATTATGATTAATAATGTATATGCATTATTTATTTGAATTTTTAATTTTTGATATTTTTAATTATTTATTTATTTTAATGATCTAAATTGGAAAATAGTTGAAAACATATGTCACCGTCATTTGAGTACCGCACGTATAATTAGATTAAATATAATTTTTAGAAACCAAACGGCAATTCATATTTTCATACTCAAACTCTAATTCAATTCTTGTTTCAAAAATGGGCCGATTTAGATGATAATCTTCAATGCAAATCTTGTTGGGCTATATTGTAGCAGATTACGGTTTTTCGTGTTTCTTGTTAGTGATCGGAGTATGATTGAACGATTTAACAATAATGAAGTTCTCTGTTTAAGTGAGATATTCCAATCGCTGATATATTCCTTTGGAATGAAGGAATTTCTGTTTTTGGAGGAAGTTACGCTGATTAAAGACATTGCTTGGAAGCTTGAAGATCAAAGTGAAGATGAACCAATCGTTTAGAATATTGTTTCAAGCTAAATTACATTAATCGACTCGTATACTCCTTCCGATCAAAAGCCCTAAAAATCAATTTGAAATTCGAAAAAAAGTCAATGCTGTTAAGTTTTTTTAACGGGGGACCACTAAGAGCCAATTTTTTTAAATTTCTGACCACCAGTGAAGATAAACTCAGTTTGAATTATTATCCGCCTATAGTTAGGGTTTTTAAAATCCAATAAACCTTTTATTTAAATCATGATTTATGGCATAAAATGGTCAGGCATGCTATTTTAAAAGTTAAAAAAGGAATGTCACAAAATATATACTTTTAACCAAATACGTTCATTATTTAGTTCCAAAACATCCCAAGAATTTTTTTATTAAATTATAAACCTCCTAAACCTTCTTGTGAAACTTTGTCTTTCAAAAGTCATTTGATTTTCTAAAGTCAAATTGCCCAAAAATTGTACTTGTACACTAAATCAAACTTCAAATTTACTTGTAGTCCCAACCTTTTGAAAATACCAAAATTGCACTTCATCGTAATCTTTTTGTTCTGACTAATGCTCGAAACTTGAAAATAAGTCAAAATGACCCGTTCTTAATATTTTTTATTCAGACCGACCTATATCCAATATACTCGTAACCAATTTTTGACCCGTGTCGAAACTTCCCGTAGTTAAAATGTAAAAAAAAATTGTTGTAAGTTTGACCCGTAACAAAACTTTTAACCCGAAACGTGATTCGTATTACCAACAATAGTTTATTCCCAATTCCATCTTAATAGTTATTCAATGATAGCATAGCAGAATTAAATTTGATTGATTTCCAAGACTGAATACTAAACAGTAGTTTCATGGCAAAAAAAATATTTGTAACATATGCCTTCAAGCCTTTAATGTTTTTGCTATGATTACAAATACGCGTACCTTTGTATGGTGTTGCCAATGTTACATTACACTTCCTTACGCAATCTGACTCGTAATATTGAAATGGACTCGATTTAGTACTATGATTGCTATTTAGATCATAGTAAGGAAGACATTTCAGGCTGAGTTAACTCGGTCTTGAGCTTTTACGTATTCTTGTAGGAGACCACCCCGGGTTTTGGTTCCAAGTCTGCCACCAAATACCTATCAGTCAACATAAACTTCAATTAATAAACACTACCTGGCATCATATCAATGGAACTTAAAGGCTAACTATTCAACCTTAAGTATTGCGCATTCTATAACGCAAAGCATAAGTTAAGTCAGCAATATTAAAACATAGCATTCATACTACAAAATAATTAATACACCACTTAAAAAAACAACAATTCTATGGCTATTTGAGCATATAATACAAAAACATAATATTATAGTAACTCCATCAAATGAGCATCGATTCCTTTTAACTGATTTAGTAACTTTAGCTTGAGCTTCTAAATGCCATTCTTTCCCACTGGAAAACGAAAATAAATCTGCTTTATTTTACACACTTGATAATCACGATTTATGCTTGATTTGGGATTTAACTTAAGAAAAAGCTACCACATATTAGAGAGAACAAAATATGATATGCAAATAAGAGCAAGAGCAATAAAGTAAACAAATAAACAATTTTTATAAGAATGTTCAGTTAGCGAACCTCGTGTATTACACATTATAATGTTCATAAATAGATAATAGATTTAGGGTTTTGCTTAAAAACTGAAAAACGAAAACAGCAGGCTAAAAAGAACCAAATTACGACATATGTGAACAATCAAATCTATAAATACTAATCTTATTAAATTTAAATCGACACCTTTTGAACAATGAGATCGATTAGGGTGTAAGCAGCATAGAACACAAAATAAGCAATCCTAAGTAAACATAGCCCGTTTAGACCAAGAATAATTGTGATCCACTAACTTAATTTTGACCTCTTACTCAACCCAAAACAAATACAACTTGTTTAGACTAAAAAAAGACGCACCAACTCAATTTGACCACTTACTCAACCCTAAGAAAATTAACATAACTTAAAAAACTATTATCAAAATACATTGATGCAAATCATTACATAAAGCGTTGATGCAAATCATTACATAAAGATCCAAAATTGAGCATACATCACACGAATAGTTATTAGATGTCTGGAATGAATATGTTCTGTTGACTTCCAACCACTTCATGCAAATCATTACATAAAGCTCCAAAATTGAACAATCTACAACAACAATATTGACATTTCTTTCTCAAATATAAAACATGAAAAAGGGGATGAGTGTATACTTAAAAGAAAAGAATCTATTACAAACATTAATACTAACATAATATGCTGCTAAAACAATTTATTTGACCATTTAACAGAGTTTTGTAATTGGAATAAATTTGAGCAATAGGCTAATGCCTTCTCTGTACGTGTCTATGTGATGCACTTTGATCTCTCCCAAATCAGTATAATTGAGTCAAATTTGCCAAGGGGGCTGTCATGCAGCAAGAAAAGCTATCAGCCCACTCCATCAACATCAACCAAGTGTAATTTAAAGACCGGACATATCATCATCGCTTGTCAATCCATGTCTTCATCGCCCTTGAATGGAAGGCACCCCTACACAATTGCAAAGCCAACTCTTTATTAAAAACATATATAAAAACCATTAGATGACCAATTCAAATCACAATATGAACATCTTATCTGAATTTAGCATGCCTGCAAAGATCTTTAAATTGATACATTTTCCAGAGCACAATGATCCCAAGTTCCAAACTGCTTCTAATGGTTGATCATACTTGGCTTTAGCTGTTTATGCTACGTGTCGTTATGAAAATAGAAATAAAGAAAATAGATGTTTAAAATGCCATAAGTGTTAAAAAATGTATTTAGTTATTCACTACGTTGAGGTTCCATCCCATCACCAGACCTCTAGTATTTAGTTTCATTACAGGTTTAGATTCCTTCAGAACATGTTAGAAAAAACTGATGGCTTAATGATAATTACTTGCTTCCTTGATCGGGTGTTTAGCAAGGGTTGCCACCTTAACCAAGTATCTCACATTAAGAATATCATCAATACATGACATAATCAATAACAACACTCTTTTAAAACAGTCCAACAAACTGATAATATTATCATTCAAATTAAAACAAAAAATTAAACACAGTTTCAGTTCATTAACAACACTCAACTCATCTCAATCTTCTTAAACTTTCAACTTCAATTGATTTTAATAGTAATAGAACTGTTTTCAGATTGACATCAAAATCAATTCTGCAACTAAACAAAACATAATTCAACATTCAAACAACTACAGTTACTATTACTTTATTTTATGACAAATTCGTAGTACCATAACATTATGATCGTGTAAAAATTGAATCACCAATAAACAAAAGGCGTACATACAACGCATATGCCCAATTCTCGGAGTTAGGGTTTAGGTATGAAGCAATTGCGCATAATTGATTGTTCTTTTCCGGCGGTTCCAGGCGGTTGCCGTCAATCTCTCCCACGTTTATCAAGCATAAAAAATGACATATAAATCATCATCGGAGTTCATCCTTTTGGTGGAATCTCTCCTCAACCAGTTTCAATAAATCGGGAATTTATTCACAGTCATCTTCGTCGTCTTCATAATTCATAGGGATTTGTTCGATGTCAGAAGTTGAGATTAAGAAAGCTGCCTGTATATATAGGTTACAGAAGAATGGAATTTGATCTGAGCCGTCTGGATTCAACCAAAACGTGTTCTCTTCTTCCTCACTTAATGAAATTTGCGGAGGTTATTTACAGTTAAATTGAAAATAATTAATTCGCTGATTCTCTGAATGCCACAACCAAACAGCGGCGTCGAACACGGCGACGAGCCAATTGTGACGACGGATTTCACACCTGCCGACCGTTAGGGTTTCTGCTGGCAATGGCGGTGATGAAGAATGTCATGGCAGATGTTCTTCGAGATGATAAGGGTAGTGCTCAACTCAGATCCGGCGGCGGTTTGCGGTCACCATAGGTGGCGGATCACGGCAATGAAAGTAAGATCCGTTAGTGCTACTGATTTTTTGAATATTTACGTCTTCATGACCTATTTATGGTTGAATATTTTATTCTTTTTTTTCTATTTTAGGGTTCCTGGGGTGTTTCTGATGGTTTGCTTTATCAGTGGAGAACTAATGGAAAGGAGTAATTTGTTTTTGTGATTTGAAGACCAAAAATAAGATTTTTAAAGCTTTCAATTTTATTATGAATGTATTAACACCTTTTTGTTGCAACTATTGTAATTTCATCTATTTTTTTTATTGTATAATCTTTCAGGAATCCTTCAAATCACAAACATTTTGATTATTTTACTTCGAAGTTGGATGTTTTTTGGTGAATCCTAACCACTCGGAATCCATAAAATTGTTTTAGCATAATAACTGTAAGAGACAAAGAAAATGGTCAGTTTTCTTTCTTATAATCAGAAAAAACATGCGATTAGAGGTTTACATTCTACTAAGTGTTGAAAACATATGACAACTTACAATTGAGCTATTGAGCAGAATGGAGCAGTGATGTTATTCGGTTGATGCAGGTTTCATAATGTCTGAACTAATGAAGTGGAGCAAAAGGAAAAGATGATAAGCTTCTTACCGAAGCTCCAAGGTTCTATCTCATTACTCATCTACGTTATCAGACAGGTTAAGGCATGATTAAATTCTTTTACAAATATTTTATGCAATAATAGCTTGACAGTTAAGAGATTAGACATTTATTGATAGGATAAAAATGTAGCTTCAAAGTTACATAAATCTTTTAATCAATGTGCTCATTTCTATTCTGTTAGGATAATAGAAGAGTCACGGGCTCAAATAGTTTGAAAATCAATGTGCTCATTTAACCCCTTTTCAGATATGAATTCCATGAAATGTAATTGTTCAATGTCTGAATCATTTTATCTTTATATAATTTCTATTAATCTTATTGCAAGTGTGGTAAGATTAATCATAATTATTAATAGTATCAACCATAATATGAAAATTACTACTGTATTGTAATTATAATTGAGAATTTGAGATGCTTGAGACGTGTTTGCAGGTGCAGAGCTGCTTTGCAAGGATGGAACAGGGTAATGTTTGTGTATGAGTTAATTAGGAACTTATATATAACTTCATGATGTCATCAAAGCTGCAGGAAAACAAACAGCTCTTCATTCAGCCCTATAAGAACTTGTAGGATCTTTTGATTGAGAGTCTATGTCGTTCTTGCGCCACCGGTAATTTGAATTCTTGAGTTACATTGTATTTTTTGGTTGATCACTCACAGTTTTGTTGGAAACCTTTGCTTGCTTTGAACAAATATTAATTAGTCGTGCAAAAAAGAAAAGATGGAGGTTTTGCTTGCTCACATCCTACATGTATGCAATGACTTTTTGCATGATATTGTATTCTTATTTGTTTTTTATAATGATTACAATGATACTGTTTTGTTTCTTTATTAAAAATATTTTGTTAATCAGCATGTTTTTTTTCCCCTTCCATTTCATACATATCCGACTTTAGCTAATCTACTTGACTTGGGTCACACAATTCATGATTTTTTGTAAAACGTATCCAAATCCTTTTATTTGACAACTTGATTTGAGTCATACAACTCATGTTAATGTTATGTTTGAAGTTCTTGACATATCAAATTAGTAAGGCTAAGTCCACCTAAAATTGATGAATCATTATATGGACTTCATCTTTCTGATTGTTTGCGATGTAGTGAGGGGTATTTAAAGAACATCCCTATGGTAGGTTTTCTTTAATTTTTTAGAGATTAATTTTTAAAATATGTGATTTTATTTTTTGTGCAATTATATGCTTGCACCCTATGCTTAATTGATAACGGTTTCTTGATGTATTTCAGGTTGGATGTGTGGTGTGGGTGGCCACTTGGAATCACATAATGAAAACAAGCTTTAATGTCAATGTCATCATACTGGTGAGTAGTAACACTTTTTTGTTATGTATATATAAAAAATCATATAAATTATAAAACTATTGATCATGATAAAATAAAATAATACATATTATATTTTATTTAAAGTTTGTTTTAGACTATTAATGGTCTATTTAAATTTGTTCAAAAGGATATTTTTTTGTTTGTTTGTGATAGGGCGTGCAAGAGGCAATTAAGATAAGCTCTGCCAGATATCCAACAAAAAGATCTTTTGATGGATCTCTGAAATGTTTTAGAATGTTGGCTCCAGATGTTCTAGATGGGGTAAATATGTAATTATGTTTTGCATTTTAATGTTAATAAAAAGAAATACTTAGCAAAGATTAATATATAGGTCTGATGAGGTACTCAAAGTATTTAACGAGGTACTCAAAGTATTTAACAAACTTGAATTTGAAGGTCCCAGGTGCTTTAGAACAAGTTCATAATGGGTCATAGTGGGTTCGGTTAGGGCGAGCTGATCTAAAACTGGTCTAATTTGACTCGGGTCAAAAAAGGGTCTGTACAAAATAGGTTTGGGTCGGGTTGGGTAATAGTTCAGAACGAACTCAGGTCAGATTGGGCTGATTTAAAACAGCTCTTATATCGAGTGAAAACAGGTTCTAATCAAAATATGTTCAGATTAAAAACAAATTATATATAAAATAATGTCTGGGTTGAAACGGGTCAAGTTCAACAAATTTTTTTGGTTACAAATAAAGTAACCCTAATCGACTCATTTGTATATAGATGAGTTAAAATTGCCCCTGCTAATATTACCATTATGAACTGGGTTATTATTATTTTTTTAATTTTTTTGTAACTTTTTTAGATGGATGAACTATGGATCTCATGTTAGTATCCTTGGAAGTTTAAGTGTATAAATTTATTCTTTTCTATGTGATGGCATGAAGGCAGTGGAAATTGTAACAGTTGCCAGGGAGTGACCAAGAGCAGCAAGTTGGAGATGCTGTGTATGCAGGGAACCAATGGGAGCATATACTGAAGAGCAGGTACTCCTCACAAATAAAGTTGCACATGCCCTTTCTTCTATTGGCTCGACCGTAGCAGCATCAGTTATGCTCAAGGGAATGACGGCCCAGTTTCTTGTCCGTCATTGCTTTAAAGATCACATGGTCATTTATTATTTTGTCTTTAGATATATCATTAAAATATCTCTTTATGGATTAACTTTTGTGACTCATTAAAACCTTCTATTCAACAAGTTAATGAATGTTTTTGAACCGTCAAGTATATAATGGGGCATTTACATATTTCTCCTTTCTAAACTTTGAAATATATAAAAATCCCTATAATTAACTAATATTTTGTAGTTATATACCTATATTTATAGCATTTGGCCTAGGATACTCTAGATTGGGACTTATTTTTTAACTTAGGAGTTACTTATTTTATTTTTTTTAACTTAATTCCCCTTTTTTAAAATAATCAAAATATAATTAAACTGAAAAGGATACATAAATCTAAAAATATACCTTTTTGTTTCAGAAAAGACACATCTTTTAAGGGCTTAACATATTGTTCTCTATTTTGACGTTTTGAAAAGGTTGCAAGAATCAGTTGATGGGTTAACCGCTTTTTGCGTTAATAGGTTTACGATCATTCCCTTTGGTTTTTACAAGATTTTCATTTTATTGCAGATTGGGGGCTTATGCAAAAGGAAATGAATCAAAAGTTTCACAAAATGGTGACCAGGATGACCCTAACAACCTGCAACTGCCACTAATTTTATTTCAGTATATGGAGATTAGTACGGAGGAACCGGGAAGCAAAACAAACAAAGATATGAAACTTCAGTTGGTCTAGATTTCAATTTCAGAATTACCTGTAGTTTATTGCCTAAAAGTATTTTGTTGTTTCGTACGACCTCAATATCTCATCCAGACCTTCATATTACTAACTTAATGTGGTCCTCATATTCCGGTGTTGATATTCCCATCCACCGGACGGGTAAAGTACTAGTTCAATTAGTTTGAACAATGTGCACAGTTATTCGCTTTATTTTTTCCTAAATAAAAGCCCCTGGACCTAATTATATTTCATTCAGGAAAGTAACATTTGTGATAGAATAGTTAATGAAATTTGAATTACTTTAAAACCAATAAAAAAACTTTAATTACTTTAGTTGCACATTTCATAAAAGAACTTTAATGGCTTTAGTTGACCATTTAAAAACGTAGCATAAAGTTATCCAATTATATAAATATCAATTTAACAAAAACCTCTTGTTTTTAATTCAACAATTAAATTGTTACACTAATGGATGATAATTTTATTAATTAATTAAAATAGCACAACCAACGCAATTATGGCTGTCGGTTTGTAATTAACCGTTTAAAGAACATTACTAATCCGGTTAACACAACAATTACACACTCCCAACACGAAAACATTTAAAAAACAAAACTGGAACATTTGTAGTACATTAAAGATCACAAAACATAGTTCACATGTATCTAAATCACACACATCTGAAACAAAAACCTCCAACAAGATAAGATTATCACTTGAAACACTTTGCATCCAAAAGAGCCTCACCCTCAAACGGCTCCTGATCCTCGATCATCTGGTTCACTCTCTCCTTTTGTGCCTCGTCTAAGAGGTCAACTTTAGTCCACTCATAGAGCTCCATGTCATAACACTCATCCATCACAAATTTAGGAATTTCATGTCCACGGAATAGCCACAAACCCTTCACCTTGAATGGTGGCTCGTTTCCAATGATAAGCATCTTTCCGAAAGCATACTTGCGTGCAAGATCCATACGCTGCAGAAATCCACCAACCTTGTTCATTGTAACAAAGGAGACAGTGTTCTCATCATTGTACTTGTAGTTGCAAAACCAAAGTGAGTAACCCTCTGGATCAAACATATCCCAAAACCCTACGAGCATCCAAAAACACATAGGTTTCAAATTCAAATGTCATATATTTCCAAGGGCAGATACTAGAAAAACCAACTATTTTCTCAAAAGAAAATCCTTAACTTTTGCACAATCAACATACTTTCTTTGAATCTCATAAAAGTCCCGTAACAATTTGTTAAATAATAAAGTTCCTCCACATATTAAATTATCTGAAGTTGTAACATCTGTAACTTATTACTACATGAGAAAAAAAAAAATACGTTGTAAATGGACCAGTGATGAAGAATAGTCCTTTCAATGTTTAAACTGGACATGAGTGTGGACGGAGTAACTCAATATAAAATAAAAAACTAAAACATATAAAACGGTTAGTAATTTAAATCGTTAAAAAGTTGTAAACAAAATTTTTTTTCACTATTATAATGTAACTTTCCAAACAATGTTTTCATAATATAATCCAATCATAATTACAAGATATTTTTCTCTAATTTAGCATTTTAAAAGACTTTTATGATAATTTTTTGTACAAAGTATGCTACTTTTCAATGTGCAAAATATTGTTGACAGACATTTCTGAAGGAAAAATAAGATATAACGATATAAAATAACACATACCTTTGATTGCAACCTCGCGGAAGTTAGACTTGGTGTTAGAATAAAGCCTCTTCCAATCATCCAAAACCATCTTACTTGGAGGCAACAAGTCAAGTGGGTTCTTTGGTTTAGGTTTTGGTGCCTCTTCTTCCTCGGTGGCTTGAGCTGCAGGCTTGGGTGCCTCCTCTTTCTTAACTTCCTTTTTCGGTTCGGCTTTTGGTTTTGCGGCCTCGGGTTTCTTTGCAGAAGCAATAGGAATAACAGATTCCGCTTGTTTGACTTCACCAATTACCTTGCTGAAGTTAGGTTGGTTAACCATGGTCCAAAAGTACCTCTCAACGTGTGGATACTCGGAAGTGAAGCTCTTTGGTGTTAAATATTGGAAAGCCATCGTCAAGTTGCATGTTGTGATGATGTCAGCCAAGGTCACACCATCACCGACCAAGAAAGTGTGTGAAGCAAGATACTTGTTCAAAGCATCAAAACCTCTCTTCAAGCCAGCAATACTGTTCTCTTCAGCCTTCAAAACATTAAACTCATAATTATAAATTGAACAATCAACATAAGTAATGAAGTAAAAAAAAGGAGAAAGTATAAAACATACAGGTTTGATGTAGGCGCCAAATCCCATTCTTGGATATAACCATCCTCTAACATGTGCATCAATCTCAAATGAAGAGAAGTCAATCCATTGCTCGATTTGGCCCTGTACATAAAATTAAAAATGCATATATAAGCTTTCTATATATATATATATATATATATATATATATGTATGTATATATGTATGTATGTATGTATCACAAAATATTAATATGGAAGAAAAAAACTAACATATTCAATTTTGGAAGACCCAAGGAGAAAACTTTTGAATGCAACATAGCGAGCGATTGCATTGCTCTCAAATATAGGTCCCTCAGGAGTCTCAAGAACAGGAATCTAATTCATGAAAAATGACAAGTGTAAACAAGTTAATAAATTTGTGTGCTTTTATGGATAAATGTAAATTAGATTAAACCAGAAAAAACAGCACCTTTCCAATAGGGTTCATCTTAAGAAACTCTGGGGTCTTGTTTGAAACACCCATCTGGAAGTTTTCGGCCAATTTGACTTCAACTCCGACGTATTCTGCAGCAATTAGTGCCTTGTTCACATTCTTATTTTTTCCAGCAGCGTGAATGATCTACAACCGAATCATATAATGCATCAAACAAATAGCAAACTAATTGAAACAAAATTATAGTAATCAAATAATCTCAAAGAGAGAAACTTTCTGACTTTTGGTTATTATAAATCACAAGCCATAACAACAGCAATACAAACAACCCGACCACTCAACACAGCCAAAAATAACATGCATCAGTAAGAGAAGCTTCAACGAAAGCTAATTAGCTTACCAAAAGCAAATTTAATCAAAAAGCTTGTTTTAAATGTCTCAAAATTCAGTATTTTTGTAATAAATTAATTAGTAGCTGTAGCTACAATGCCAAAACAAGATCTAAAATCATTAACAGAGATTAATACAAATATATGCAGAAAAATGCATATAATATGCTAAAAATGACAACTTGCTTAAATTTAGACCATTTAATTAATTCTCAATAACTTAAAAGTAGCTTAATTTACACAAAAAATAACAAGTAATCATATCAGATGATCGGACACAAAAAGTCAACAATCAGTTGCACTAACAAGTCAAAAATTAATTAATAACTTATATCAAAACAGTTACAATACAGTACAGATGCAAATCAAACTCCTAAATCCGTACAGGATCCATCACAATAAGTAAAAACTTACGAGAGCCATTGCTTAAGGAACAAACGATCGCCTTTTGATACCGATCTGCAGAATAATAATAACTGAAATCAGTGGTTGAAGCTAATTGGATGTAAATAATTGATACAAAAGATGAATATGATGGGTAACTAAGCAGAGAGGCAAATACCGAACGAACGTTTACTCCGAAAGCAAGGGAATTAGGGTTTTGGTAGGACTAGTGGTTATAAAAGAGAGAGGCTTCTGTTTGTATGTTAGTGGGCCTTAAGAAATATTGGGCCGGCCTGTTCATTTGTTGTGTTTCATCAATGTTTACTCAAACTTCTAGAAAATACAATATACACACACTACGTTTTTTTTTTCTTTTTTTTTTATATATACACGAAACTAGCTTTAGAATACAAAAGGTTTAAAATAAATACAATAACAGTATAAAAATTAAATGATTAAATTATAAAAAAAAACTATATTTTATTAAATTAAATGGTTTAATATGTGTAATTTATATTTTTAATAGAATATTCATACAAATGCATTGTGTATTCACGTAATTTATTCATAATTACAAAAAAAATGTATCTAATGATTTTATAAGTTGTGATTCTATTTTTTAGTAGAATGGCAAATTTCAACAAAATAAGATAAGATGTTTCATTAGGAATGTCATGAAAAAGGACATCATATGTATATAATTAGCATTAACAAAACACAATTTTGTTTCAAAAGCGATAGAAGAAAACTCCATGGATCCATGGAGTTTGAATGAATATGTGAAAATAAATTTGTTATCCGTTCATAATTTCTTGTAGTCTTTATCATCTTATCCCTATAAATACCGTTAATTGAATTTTACCACTTTCATCTCCTGCACTCAAAAGTGTATATAAGTTGATCCAATAAAAAAAAAGTTAGATATGATTTCATTAAAGATATAAATATGATTGTATTGACATAAATACAAGCATATTTTAAATCTTATGATTTACGTAATGAATTATTATTTAATTACATGATGAATTGATATGTTTTGATTACAATGGCATAAATATGTTTTCATTAAAAATAGATAAATATTTTGAGCGATAAATTTAGGCTAAGAATGAATTTTCAAGTGGCATGTACCCTAATTATTTTTTTTATTAAAATACTAGTTTTAGAGCCCGTGTCACACATGTAATTACTCAAATTATAAAATTATAAGTAAAACAAATAATTACATAGCGTATATGGAAAAAAAATGTATTACATCTATACAATGTAAATTGATTTTATTTATATCACAAAATTATTTTTTTAAATGAACTTAATAAAAAAAATGCTCATGCAAAAACGTACCCGAGAATATTTCTTTCTATTGAAAAATTCATTCTCGGTGCCATATATGTATAATTGAAAGACTTTTGGTTATGAACCAATTTCGGAAATAAAGTTTCTCATACGATAGTAGTTCTAACAACTCAATTTAAATACAAAAGGAGCATTACCTTTATTGGTATATTTATCAATTTTCCACTCATTAAAGGAAAATGGAACATTAAATTGTAACAATGGATGTTCTTCAACAGCTATGTTTTTCTGAGCTACACAATGAAAATTTTTTTGATAAGTTTCAAAGGGCTTCTCGACTTTGTCATAGCGACAACATAAAAAAAAACATGTTAACCCATCCAATTTTGTGAATATTTTGTTTTATTTGAGCATAGTTTTCCATGACATGCTTCCCATACAACGTTCCGATCACCATTGAAGAAAAAATTAATGTTAATATAAATATTTCAAAATTGATAAAAGTTAAAAGCATTAATATGCATAGGGGTGGTATGTCGAAAGTGCTCGCAATCTTTTCTTACATTTTAGTAGAGGAAAAATAGTCGGTTTGCCAAATCCCGAACCTTTTATTATTTCAAAAAATGCCCTTAAAAATAAATTTGAAACCCGAATCATGTTTAAAATTCTAACTTTCATACTTTTGACATTTCAAAATCAACACTTTGAATAAATAACAAATATGACAATAAATCTATTTTGCATTCTCAAATTTTTAAAATACTCAAAATTTTTTTGACTCGTAACAAATTTTGACCTAAATGTAGTTAACTTGTACCAAATAATCTATTTACCAACTTTTGACCCATAATATCAAGTTTAAGTTCCATAAAAAACCCGAAACAATTTTCATTTGAGAAACGTGATTTGTTGTTGATTTTTGAAATTCTCCAAGTATTTTGAAATATGTAGTAAAATAATATGTTAATATTTATATTTATAAAATATATAGATATTATATAAATATAGTGTAAAAGAAAAGTGAATAATTATTGATTTATTACATATATTAGGATAAATTAGTTTTTGAGGGAAAAAATTGTAAGAATTAACCAAAACATGATAAGTGTCCACATTTATTTTACTTTATTAGAATAGGTAGATATGAATAGATTGCCATTTATGTCCTTAAGCTTCATTAATAACAAGAATCATTCTTTATGTTTAGGGTTTATCACATGTTTTGTCCTCTTAACGAATGAATGTTAAATTCAACTTTTGACATTTAGTCTTTTTACTCATTCTCAAATAATAAAATATTTGAAACACTTATAAGAAAAACAATAAAGTCATTTTCCCAATTTCTAGTGTAAAGAAAAAGTATACTAATATATAACTCATTTAAATAACTTCATTGCGACGCATAGTCTCAAAACATCCGTTTAAACACTTAAAAACATGAAACAAAATATTTAATTTTATTACAAAAATCCTTAAATGCTATTCAGAACACCGGTTGATCTACGTATCAAAGTTTATGTTTAAGTTGAAACCTAAACACATCATAACCGAAACACTACATATTTAAACAAAAACAATAATACGGTGAATTTTAAAAATTATCAATACCTGAAAAGTCATTAAAAAAATTAATAGCGACTATGGATAAGATGAAAAACAGACACACAAAAACGTCAAATATTAAACCACCTCGACTATATAGAACAAAATAGTAAAGATTTAAGTATACTTGAAATTAAACTCTACCCCAACAAAAATATAACATATCTCGGTGGAAAAAATAAACTCACCCAAAATGACACTAAAATCGACATCCATAGTCCATGTAGGTTAATTTAATTAATATAAAAAATATTTATTTAAATAAATATTAAAAAAACCTAAATAAACATGCGTAACACGCGGACTAAATGCTAGTGTGGGTGTATAAAAGTGGCCCGCGTAACACGCGAGAACCTAACCTAGTTTAATATATTGTCAAACAACCCATGGATTGTTACAAATCTTGATTTTTAAGATAGTGTTGTTATATAAATTTCTTGCCTTTTTAGTTTTTTTATCGTAAAATATACCAAAAATAAATTTTATTATAGAAAATATTTGTATCATAACAAACCGAACCCCTACCAAACAAATCCTCATTGCTTACGCACGGGCTCTTTCACTAGTTGAATATTATTATTTTTATATGTTACAGGAAAAGTGTATGATAAATTTATTATTGTTAATAACATGCATTTATTGGTATTAAATTAATTACCATCGTGTATTTATTGTCAATTAATATCATTAATATAATGTATTTATTGTTATTTAATATTAAAATACATCTAACTACTATATTAAAACAACACATGGCATTTAATTAAGCTATCCACATAGGATTCCACCACAACAATTTCCAAAATTATAATTGACACATAATAAGCTATTTAATTTTAATCTACCTTTTTATACTATTAAAACAAAATCATTCTTTCATAAGGTATGTTATGTTTTTGAGACGGCAAGGTATGTTATTATGTATATTATTTCATTTAGCGTTTTTGTTGTATTTTTTTTAACCCCCCGTATATTACACGGGCTATATCCTAGTGTTTATTATGTCATCACTTATTTCTTCAAGTATCTAAGAACATTTCCTTGCATACCCATTTCATAACAATACACCAATATATCATGTGAATGTCTTCCATAACGTTTTGTTTTGTAGTTTTACTCATACTCGTAGTTGTCGGTAAGCTACGCATTACAACTGGTTATCGCATGTTCATATTTTTACTTCTAACCTTCTTACATATAAGCAAGACATTAGTGTCAATTTATTATTATTTTTATTACTCTGTACTTGTCTAACTAATTTAGGGAGCATGGTGGTGATGAGTAATGCATGTCAGGAGCTTGGAACTTGGATGGATGTAGTCATGTCACTTGCGTCAATCAATGCCATGGTAGAAGAGGGCTGAAAGCGTGGGCTGAGTGCACTGACAATCTTTATGTATGTTATTGGGATGATTGTTAAGAGCCATACATTTTCAAAAAAGACTATACGATGTTGTTTGATTAATGAGCGGCGCAGTAAAAAAAATGCTATTCTCATATTCACAGGAAGAACAAAATTTTTTAATTCTTTGGTTGATAAACAGGTTTAAGTTAAGATTTAAACGAAAGGGGTTCTTCTATTCGATTCTTGTATTAGTATGTAAATTGTAATGAAGGATTCCTTAATTACTTGAACTTTGACAGGATTGAGGTTATGTGATCTTCATGCATTCGGTCTGCTTGCTTATTTGTTTGTGTTTTGCCTGGAAATACATTCACATATGTGCACGTGCTCATAAGTTATTTGATGAAATGCCTACAGTGACATAAAAAAAATGTGGTTCCTTACTATTTTTCATCAGGATTCTTTGTATTCATGTATTAAATTACGTCATGCATCTTATCATCAGTAATTATACTATAAACTCTTTGCTATTGTTTGTTGAAATTGAAAATCCTGTTAACCGCATCCAAAGTAATAATTTAAACCTTTCATTATAAAGTGCTCTATGGGTCTCGTGTTTATTTTGGCATATCTTCTATGAAGTGTTTCATGAAATGTGTGTTGTTTATCAAGGGTTACATTGTAATAACCCATATATTTAAAAAAAATAATAAAATATATATATATAGTAATATATATATATATATATATATATATAATTGAAAACCCTAAAATCCTACGTGTCGCGATGTAGTTGCTTCCCCCTTGTATGAAAGTCACCAGATCGCTTAATTTTTAAATGGAGACCTCTCATTGATTTAACCCAAATTCATGGGTATGGGTCTTACCAAAACCAGATAGCTCTTAAACGGGTATAACGTCTCATTAAATTAAAAATTAATCTTACCATTTATTTGATAGGAAAATCCTATAAAATAGGGATATACTAAAATTTAATATTCAATTTAAAAAGAAAAAGATATTATTTATAATTAATAAACAATTTTATAGTAAAAAACATAAGCAGGTCATGGGTCACCAAATCCATATAGCTTTTAAACAAGTTATAACATATCATTTTTTTATGAAATCATTTCTTTATCAAACCCTAAGTATATTATTAACTTCGATTCTTATAATAACGAAAATTAAAATCCAAAAAGTGAATATTAAAAAACAAAAAATGTAAAACAACCATTCTCTCAAGCCATCAGATTGCTTTATTTGTAAATGAAGGCTTCTCACGCATTTGGCTCGAATTCACGGGTAAAGGTCTCACCAAACCCACATAGCTCTTAAACGGGTTATAACATCTCATTATATTAAAAATTAATCTCATCAAATATTTGATATGAAAATCCTATAAAATAGGGATATACTAAAAATTAATATCCTATTTTATTTAAAAAAGGGTATTATTTATAATTAAGAATAAATAAAATTAAAATCCAAATATACATATATAAATATTGAAAACGAATAATGTCAAATAACCCCGTAATACGGAGGATAAAATCTAGTATATATATATATATAGTAATCATAATAGTTAGTTTATGGAATTTTATCTTAATCTTGTGTTTGAATTTGTTTATCTAAACAATAAATATATTATATTTAGATATACATAAGTGTAGGATTTTTCGTGCAAAATAATATGAAATTTGATATAATAACAATAGTAACACACATATTTGGAAAGTTAACAATAATAATAAGTCACGTCTTCTACCTTGATCCAAACATCTTCTAGATATTCAAGTGCTAAATCCTAAAACAAACTCCCGGATAAATCGGCGGAGGATGAATTGATGATGGATTCGTTTCTTTTTAAACCTCCTCAAACTCCCAAAGAACACCTCACGCTCTACCTACGATCACGAAACCAAAACCACCAGTCCACCACCGTCTTGCAACTTGCCGGAAATACGCGGCGCTATCAGTTGTTACTGGAGGTAACCATCACCATCACGTGATTTTGCCGCCGCCGCTTGTCACGCCACTACGGACGCTGCGTGCTGTCACTACTGCAACAGCCATCTACTGCCGCCGCACATCGGACGCTACCCGCCATCGCTACTGCAACCTCCGCCACCACTGTCTCTAGTTTCTTTTCCGACATAAACTGTTGCACCTGCCATTAAGGATAACCTCTACTGGTCGACGGGAATACAAGTATACAACGATTGGCACCTCTGCCGTATCCGAAGCCATTTAACTTACGATTTCTGAAACTAAGCGTTCGTGTGTTTGCTGTCACAGCCACTGTCTTATTCCTAGGAATTTTTATCGCTCATCCGTCGAGGTATCGAACACGTTCTCTATTTCTGTTTCATCTATGTTTTTAATCGTAGCCTATCTGTGGTCGTTGATCTATTTCCCGCGACGTAAAACCTTGTTTATTTAGAAGATTTTTGTTAAAACCAAAAGTTAATATATACAGAGGTGCTCATGCATGTGTATATATATCATGCATGTTGGATATACAACATGTTCGTATATATATATATATATATATATATATATATATATATATATATATATAAAATTGATTTTTAGAGTTAAACGTAATCGCCAAAATAGCCATAATGCAACTAATATAAATTTTATATATTTGGTATGTATAACCAGTAACCAAACTTATGAATTTAAATTAAGAATGATTAAGTGCATAAAGAGTTTTATTGGTTTTGATAAGAAGTTGAGTAAAGTTAGTTTTGCTCCTATATAATGCGCTAGTAAAGGTTAGTGATTCATGATATATTTAAAGCTTAAACGTTTTTGGATAATTACTAAAATGATCTTATGACAATGAGTTTTCAACAATAAATTGTGAATTTTAGAAGGCATATGTCGTGGGCGGAAATCAACGAATCAAACCATGTAAATTAAATTCGTGTATCTAAATAATAAAATTGTAAATAAACCGTAGGTTCTCATAATTGTTGAAGACAAGCCAATTTGTTTACTTTTGCTTAATCATTAAGGTACGGTTTCTTGTTTTGTTTCCTCTTAGTATTAATTATATTCCGTTACTTCGTTGTACGGTTTCTGGTTTCTTTGACTCATAGTAGTAATAACTTTTCATTACTTTGTAGTACGGATTTTTGTTTTTGTTCACTCGTATTGGTTCTATTTTATATTCTATGTGCGTCACTTCGTAGTGCGGATTTTTGTTATCTTTCAGTTTCAGATTGAGTTCAGTTTATTCGTATCATATATTTGTAACATGCAATAGGTTATATATATATATTGTATTCATTGTTGCATGTTCCTGTTTGAATTTAGTAATATGACTTTAGCTTCAGTACTCTGTTACCCGAGCATTTATGACTTGTTGTTGGGGCGTCAACGACATGGCACTTATCGTGACAGTGCGTTATCAAAGTTCACGGCGTCTCTAGCTTGTGCTTGTATAGCACTTTGGCCCCTAGAGGCGTATAGATCGATCTTAGCTCCGACTCCTGACTCCTGACTTCTAACTTCTGGGGGATGAAACAATGTGTGTACGCCACACGTACCATCTCATAGGTGCATGGACTAGCTAGCTGTGTACCCCTCTGTTTCTGGCTCCGGGTGCTTCTGTGTGACACGACCTATTTATTATTATTACTACATCGCGGTCGTGTAGTTTAGTATCTGTATATGCTTCTGTTTATGATATGTTTTAATATGTTTATATCTATATATATATATATGCATCTGATTACGTTATGACCGAGCGTCGGATTATGGTTTTGATTATGTAAAGTATTTGTTTCTGTTTCGGTGTGGATTTCGAGTTTGTGTTCGTATTAGTTTTGGTGTCAATTCAGTTCAGCATATGTGGTGTTTTCTGTATGTCCATCTTTACATTTACTATTGTTCTTTCTATCACTAGGCAATTTTTGGCTCAGCCGTATTTTTTTTGTTGTGTTTTTCTTATTTGTTGACAGGTGATCTGGGAAATCAGGGGAATTAGTGGTGAGAGAGAGTAATAAAGTTCAAGATTTTAGAAGACTGTAAACGTTTTCAGTTATTTGATGAAATTAAATTTGACTTAGGCTTTTATGAGTTATGTTTTGATATCTGTAAAGGTGACACGTCAGCCCGTTCCGGGTTGGGGTGTTACAATACATAACACACAATTTTATTTTAGCTAAAGTTTTATGACTGTTTGTTGCGGGTGGGAAATTCCTTAACACATGATTTTAGTGATCAAGTTGGAGTTTTTCAATTTATGTGGGATGCTAATATGATATATGATCAAACTTACAACAAAATCAAACGAATCATATGACAAGAAATTGTATATTCATCCTTCGCACGAGTGTGTGCAGATAATTGATATTGGTTATTAGGAAACATGTAATATTGATCCTTGTAGTATCTTTACTCCTCATCGCATTACTAACAGTGTCATAAGTTGGCCTATGAGAAGATGGCATGTGAGTAACTATTAAAAAATGGAAAAAGTGATCATCATCATCATCATCATCATCATCATCATCATCATCATCATCATCATCATCATCATCATCATCATCATCTGTAACTTATTGCTTTTACTTACAATTTTGGCAATCGATTAAAGATGACTAATTTTGAGTGACCGGTGGATATGTGAAAGAATACACTGAAGCAGGGACGAGCTCGGTACCGTACCGGTATCGAAAAATACTGATCCCGAAAATCACAAATTCGTGGTATTGGTACCGGTACCGAAAATATTGAAATTAAAATTCGGAAAATACCGATACCGCACCGTAATATACCGGTACCGGTACCGTACTGATTCCGAAACTCAAAACTTTGGTACTGATTTGATATTGATTTGGGTAACGGTACCAGTAACAATCGGTACTGGTACCGAATTTGCTCATCCCTACACTGAAGGTTCAAATACTGCATATGGAGGTGGTAATCTACACTACAACCAAGGTAAAAAAAAACAAACAAAAATTAACCTATTTAGTGACTTGACTTCATATTTATTCGACTTTAAATTACCCCTTGTTGATTTTAATTACACGCTATCAGGTACACATAGTCAACGTGTAATTAGTCTGTCAGATCAATGCCACTGGTGGTACTTCATTAGTTTTTATATGAAAATTGCACAACTGTAATCGTTATTGACTTATTGTACTCAATAGGGAAAACTGCACTTCCTTACTGGATGCTTAGTGTCGACGGTGGTGCGGCATCACATCGGGGTGTGGTGTAAGGTCTCTCCAATTTTTTCTCTCTCCAAAGGATATTTCCAACTTACATGAGTCGATGAAGTTAGGGGAAAAGGAGAAGTCGATTTTACATGGTATTTTGATCATAGCTAGTTGGAAGAAATGGAAAACTATAAACGAGAAGTTACGCTAGGAAAATGAGGTTAAAATAGAGTCTATTATTGGAGACATTAAGTCGTTGAATTTCTTGTAGATTAAAATAGGTCAAAGTTATTTCATGTAACTTTTTTTGTTATGGTGGTGGTGCTTCCGTGTGCTCTATGGAGGCGCCATGAATCTTTTTGTATTGATGTTGGGTTATTAATGAAGTTCATTAAAAAAAAATCAATTGTGTGATGATAAATCATTAATTACAAACAAACCCTTATTTCTGATAAGCAGAACACTTAAAGAGAAGAGTGTTAACTGAAACACTTAAATATTGATAGCGTATTTATTGGTTCAACTTAAGATGTTCATCACCAAGGATCTGTGGCGCAATGGTAGCGCGTCTGACTCCAGATCAGAAGGTTGCGTGTTTGATTCACGTCAGGTTCAAATTTTTTTTCTTTTCGTATTTTCAGCTGTTTCACACAAACTCTTTTACTATACAATAGCCTGAATTGACCCAGTAATATGATTATATATACTATGGTTTTCAAGTTCCTTCAACTTCCTTTACTAGTATTTAATCATTTTATATCAACCCTATTAAATAAAAGGAAAGTTTAATTGGTAAAATGACTGATATTAAAAACGAGTATTTATATTTTAACATTAAATCAACTTCGCAAGAAAAAGCACAATGAAGTTTTAGCTTTTTATCTACACCAATTGTTTTGACAAAACAACTTAATTAACTTTAAGATGTTCGTTTTATTACTGTTGTTCGTGTGTGTGGGTACTACTAGAGTGCTGGTCATGTGTGCCCGGGTTCGTTTTCTAGACCTACATCAACAATCCAAAAAGGGTTTTTAGAGTTCATGTGTGTTAAATTGTAAATGTTGTAACTCACGAACTAATTTGACTACTGTTTCATTATAGATTGGCTTAATTTTTATTAGAGAAAAGTGCATGTAACTTTCCAAACTTGGTACTTGGTTTGATTGCTTTTGATATGACAAATGCATGTATTCTTTTCTCAACAACATATACAAAGATACACACACATCATATATAACCAAAAGTCCAAAAGTCATAAAAGTGCACATCTTATATTTCTTACACCCTCTCCTCATTCATTTTGTTGATCAAATTAGGACAAATAAATCTGACTTATGTTAATATGCGTTCTTATATAACATTTCCCTACAAGGCTACAACCCATTTAAATTACTCATCAAAATGGCTCAACAACATACACAAGAAATAATAATACTTCTCCTATGTTCTCTAAACAGAATGGAGTATGAACATACAAATGAATAGTACAATTTTTAGCTCAAAACTGGCATTTGAAAATTTTGAGGTCAGGTTGACAGACACCCGAGTACCAAAAAAAGTGACCCCTGGTGGAAAATTTTTCTGCATCCACCTCTAATCATGAGGCATTGGACTAACATTTGGGTCGTGGCCGTCATGATGATCAACATTTTGGGTTTTTCTCAAGTATTGAAACAAATATTCGGGATAAGAGAATTTAAGATAAACAGAACATTCCAGTTTTAATTTTTTTTTTGAAAATTACCAAGATAAAAAAAAATATTGTGTTTTGTTATATTCACCCTTATGTAGAACTATTTGATGCATGAAATAGTTTTCGTTTATCTTTATGAAGGAAATGCATAATAACTATGTTGATGACGGTTAGGCCAATGCACTCCTTCCCTTGAACAAAAAGGTGTGTGAAGGGGAGGGGGTGGAACATTTCACACGACGTGAGGGGAGCGAAAATGTAAGTTTATGTATATTTTCACTAATAATTAAGTATACAATTAATCATGTGAAGTCACCTTAACTAGGCATCACATTTCACACTACAACAAAACATGCAAGTGAATATGAAATGCGAAAGCACCGAAAGGTGAAAGCCAATTGATGCTTACGTAATGCCTACATAACAAACTCACATTTCAAATCTCATATATATTTCACATCTCATATAACACATTGGCTTGCAAAAAAATCAAGAATCCCACCCCATCTACATTATCCAAGATTTTAAACATTGGGCCAACAAATATTACAGTCCTCACAAGATCTTTATTAATAACTTTCTAATCACTTGTAGCAGAATCATATTATGTTTTAGCAATTTTAAATAGACAAAACAGGTATCTACAGAACAAACAGATAATGTAGTGTATAACATAGCATTTAAAATATTAAATAAAAAAAGGGTATTATAATTTTTAAACAAGAAAATACTTTATATGAAAAAAAAACAAAAGAAAAAAAAGGTATGGTAAATAGTAATCAAAATATATTGTACATTTTCAAGTTTAACTTCATGCTAATTTGCTAAGAAAAATACGTTAAAATGTAATAATGACAAATATAGTCGTTGTAACCGTCATTCACAAAACTAGTATGAAAACATTTTACAAGTCCTGAACAAATATGGTATAGCTTGACTTTCATAAACAATAGTCTGGTCTGACTTTTAATACCATGGAAGTCAAAGTCATGGTATCATAATTCATACACCATCATCTAAAAAACTGAATGGATCTGGGTTGATGCAACTTCCACTTTAACAAGCTAATTCCATCACCATTACACGCCCAGGTGCACTCGGCGAGTACGCAGCTCTTGGACTGAAAAGTGACCAACCCAAGACCATAAGACATCTTAACCAAGCCGGGCTCTTTTAAGTTAAATAAGCCTAGCGGGAGTTTCTCGTTTACAATCCATCTAAGATGAATGTTTCTAAAAGAGAATAGGCCCAACGGGCCAAGCCTAAAACTAATTATATTTATTTGAATTAACCATTCTAAGATCAATTGTATTTTGTACAACAGCCCAATGGACCCACGAATGTCACTAACACCTTGCTGGACGATTCAGAGTTTGCAAAAGGTAAAGACTCAAGATATATAGAGTCCACAAATACCAAAACATAGTTGCAACTGAAAACGACTAAGGTGAAAACAACTAAAGCTTAGAACAACCGAGGTGGTTCCAAAACTTAAGCTCAGTTTTGGTTATGAATATGGAATTTGATGGGCTGGTTTGTCTAAGCTTTGGACTTTGATGGGCTGGCTTGTATAAGCTTTGGGCTTTGATGGGCTGGCTATTTATTATGATTTTTCTGTGATTTGTTTGTAAGTAATGATCTAGAATTAAATTTGAGGGAACTCTTTTTACTAATATGAATTAACTCAAATCTAACTGTAGTATGATACATCATTAATTAAAAACAAACCCCTATTTCTTATAAGCAGAACACTTAAGAAAAGAGTATTAACTGAAACACTTAAATATTTTCTGCGTATTTATTAATTCAACTTAAGATGTTTATTACCAAGGATCTGTGGCGCAATGGTAGCGCGTCTGACTCAAGATCAGAAGGTTGCGTGTTCGATTCACGTCAGGTTCAAATCCCGTTTTTCTGTAATTTTATATTTTTTAAGTGTTTAACAAACACCCCCCACACTATGCTTAAATTGACAAAATGGCCCTGTAATATCACATTATATGCCATGGCTTCAAGTTTGGGATTTTGGGTGTTTTTGATTAGTTCAAGTTCCTTTACTACCATATTGAAAAATGAAATTAGAGTTTTAAGCATTTGTTATAAAACAAAAAAGGTTTCATTTCTTTAGACTTCATGTGTGGTCAGTGTTCTTGTTACGAGCCATGAAACTAATTTGACTACATTTTCATTGTAAATGGGTATAGTTTTCATTAGAGACAAATGCATGTAACTAAATCTACACATGGTGGGTTTCATGGTTTGGTTACTTTTGTTTTTCTTTCTTTATCCTTCTTTCAGCAACAACATATACAAAGATACACACACATCATATATAACCAAAAGTCATAAAATGCATCACCAATGCACATCTTATATTTCTTACACCCTCTCCTCTTTCATTTTGTTCATCAAATTAGAAGGAAAATAAGGATGACTTATGTAATATGTGTTATTATAAAAAATTGCACTTCAACCCAATTAAACTACTCATCCAAACGTCTCAAGAACATAACAAGAAATGAATAATACTTCTCCTATCTGCTCTAAACAGAATGGAATATGAAAATCCAAATGGATAATACAACTTTCAGCTCAAACTTGACGCAATTAGCTAATTTTGATCGACGCCAAGTTGAGAAACATCCAACAACCCAAAAAAGAAGCGATGCATGGTGTTAAAAATTTCTAGGTCCGCCTCTGGTCACGAGGCATTGGACTACCATTGTGAGGGGTCGTGGTCGCGAAGAAGACCAAACATATTGGGTTTTGTTCAAGTATTGAAATGAATATTCAGGATAAGAGAATTTAAGAGAAAGAGAACATTACATTTTAAAAATAACCCAAGATATAAAAATATTGTATTTTGTTATATTCGCCCCTTATATACAGCTATTTGATGCAAGGAATAAATTATCTTTTATCCTTGTGAAGGAAGTACATAACTAGTATACTGATGATGGTTAGGCCAATGCACTCCTTCCCTTGAAACAGGTAGAGGTGCAGAATGTGCAATGTAAGTAGGATACTCTTGCCCAGGCATCAATACCGAAAAATCTGACGCGTACGTACATTGTACCTGTCACCAATCAATAAACACGCTCATTTAATAGATTTTATGTATATCATGAAAGTTTACAATGATGGAATGTATGATACAACCCATCATTGTATTAGAGCTGTGTGTGTGAACTTACACGCGGTTCTGAATTTACAAGCTTATGCATTGGCCTCGAGTCCTCTGGAGAGCGATGAGTGCCATGTTGTGGTAAAGGGAATGATGCATTTGGTCTAAAAAGATGTTCGAATATCGCCATTATAAGGAACATTGCTATTAAGACAGCCGTGGCAACAAAACCAAAAGAAATAGCGTTCATTGATGTCCCGAAGTTCTTCCATGGACCGTCACCGTCGCCTCCCATTTGAGGCGGGCTGTGGGGCGAATCGGTATACATGTTCCAAGGTTTTGATCTTTCTGAATTGTACTCATTCATACTGCTTTTTAATGGTCTCCAAGCTAGCAAATCAAATCCCTTGAAAGAATAATACAGAACATAAAAAGTAAAAAACAAATATAGTAAGCTTGCACCACAAATATAAATAATTGCTAAATTGTCATCAGCAAATAAAGAAAAAGCCAGCATCTCCTAAAAAATCACTAGAGAAAACATATCATTGAAATTTCAAACCCAATAACCTTGATGTTGTGTTGTTTGACTGTTTCAACCGCTTCGATAGCATGTCGGCAACCAAGGACGAACCCGATTAAGTTATAAACACCGGTGTCACGTGCCACAAGTAAAAAAATAAGCTTTGTATCATTGTATAGTGCATGATACTTGTTTTTAATGTGTTATTTACATATCCAATAGTTGAGGTACGCTTATTTTACACAAAACACCAGTAAAAAAATTTTGTGTTTGTACGGTCGTCAACCAACCTCAACCGGTTTTGGACAAACTCAAATCTTGTTTCTTGAAAGACGAGAAAGGGGTATGTTTTTGTACAAAAGAAATTGAATATAGTACCTGTGTTTCAAACAAAGACGATGTTGCGTGCGATTACTCTTCCCTTTAGGCTATGACACACGGTGACATCTTCGAGTGTTTGTCCTCTAGAAGACGGTTTTGAAGAAGGAAACACTTTGTTCTTGGAGAGAAATGAGAACACAATATGCCACCTATGATTGTATTATATGTTAGGGAGAATTGATGAAAGGTTGTGTGCAATGATAGTTGATGCCTAACTTGATGAATACTATACTATTAGTAAGTATACCTTACTTGTTGCCTAGAGAAACCATAAGAAATATAATGAGAAATAAAGTTATAAGAAATCAAAAGCCTGGGCCTTTGCTGTCTGGAGAACCACAACAAGAGTGACCTATTGGTCCTTTTTTAAAGCATTATATTTCTATTTTTCATCTGGCATTTTATTAGTATTGCTATTCTCTATAGTGGTGTGCGGGTCGGGTAACGGACCACATGGATAAATATTTCATTTATGGTTTCATTGACTTGCTTATATTATTTTACCTTTTTTTTCAAATAAAAGGTATATGTTATTTCTTACTTTTTTTTAATGTTATTATAAAACCATTATTCTAGTGCTAACGACAATTATTTTGGAAAAACTAACTTATATATCATAACATTTTTTTTCCAATGAAGAACTGTTTAAGTTACTACATAAAATGCATTAAATTGGTTAAACAGGTCAATCCCGTGAACCAGTCGGTTGACCTAACCACAAACGGTTTAGCTAAACGGGTTCATAGGTTTGACTTTAAACTGACATGAACCCGTTAATATCAAGCGTAAACCCACGAATTTCATGTTAGGTTCCTGTCGTATTTTGGTATGGTTTCAGAAATTCATGTTAGGACTGTTTATTGAAGGATCGGAATGAGTACTCACTAGGCCCCTACCCTTATATCTAGAATTTATAATAATTTAGACGTCATTCCTTTCTTGAATTCGTATAGGGTGGAAACCAAATAATTTAATTTCTCCTATAAGACATTAATTATTCATCATAAATGTTTGAGAAATTTGTTAAGAAAAAAGTATAATAAAAATGAATAACAGGAAAAATAATTTTATTTATGAAATTTGGTGTTTTTATACTTTAAAAACAGTTTATATATCTATATAGTAAATTAACTTGTTTCTAAAAAACTAAGTTGAAATAGTCATTTTTAATATTGTTTGTGTTCCTGGCTTCAAAAGCATTGCATCAACCACATCATTTTGCGATTTTACTCGTTCTTGGATGGACTTTCTTGCACATATATAGCATGTTTGATCCTAACAGATGGATATATGTCGGACCCAACTTGACCCATTTGGATCGGATGTAACGAACCATATGGGTATGATAATTGAAAGATGGGAAACATGACACATTCCACTAGTATAAAACAAAACATGAATGAAAGGTGCCATAAAGAACTAAAGGGGCCTATTTTTATAAATTATTGAAATCTTTCCAGAATTTATATTAAATAAATAAAGTAAAATAAAATAAAAATAAAGAAGAATATCCATGGATTCGCTGTTTGCTTACTGGCTTCATATAATTCAGAAAACACTAGTTTTCTCGAAGCTTCTTGTTCATATCTCTCATCAAAAGGCGCTATTCGATAATGTCTGTCTAGCAAATCCCCCGCTAACCCGAGTGAAGATTCAAAAATTTGTCCTACATTCATTCGCGAAGGTACTCCTAATGGATTGAAGACCATATCAACAGGTCTTCCATCTTGCAAATAAGGCATATCTTGTCTAGGTAAAATTTTTGAAATGATACCCTTATTTCCATGTCTTCCAGCTACTTTATCGCCTACTTTTATTTCACGTTTCTGTAAAATATATACACGAATACTTTCTGTTTTCTCTGTCTCATCTGTCTTAGAGCTCTGGACCCATCTCACATCAATAACCCGACCCCTGCCGCCTATAGGTAGTTTTAGACAAGTTTCTTTTGAAGTATATACCCGCATGCCAAGTATGGTTCGTAACAATCTATCTTCCGGGGCATATGATGATTCTTTCACCATTTGGGGCGTTAATTTACCTACTAAAATATCACCTGTTTCGACCCAGATATGAGACAGCTATGCAGCCATGATACAAAATGTTTGAGAAATTTGTTAAGAAAAAAGTATAATAAAAATGAATAACAGGAAAAATAATTTTATTTATGAAATTTGGTGTTTTTATACTTTAAAAACAGTTTATATATCTATATAGTAAATTAACTTGTTTCTAAAAAACTAAGTTGAAATAGTCATTTTTAATATTGTTTGTGTTCCTGGCTTCAAAAGCATTGCATCAACCACATCATTTTGCGATTTTACTCGTTCTTGGATGGACTTTCTTGCACATATATAGCATGTTTGATCCTAACAGATGGATATATGTCGGACCCAACTTGACCCATTTGGATCGGATGTAACGAACCATATGGGTATGATAATTGAAAGATGGGAAACATGACACATTCCACTAGTATAAAACAAAACATGAATGAAAGGTGCCATAAAGAACTAAAGGGGCCTATTTTTATAAATTATTGAAATCTTTCCAGAATTTATATTAAATAAATAAAGTAAAATAAAATAAAAATAAAGAAGAATATCCATGGATTCGCTGTTTGCTTACTGGCTTCATATAATTCAGAAAACACTAGTTTTCTCGAAGCTTCTTGTTCATATCTCTCATCAAAAGGCGCTATTCGATAATGTCTGTCTAGCAAATCCCCCGCTAACCCGAGTGAAGATTCAAAAATTTGTCCTACATTCATTCGCGAAGGTACTCCTAATGGATTGAAGACCATATCAACAGGTCTTCCATCTTGCAAACTTCCATCTTGCAAATAAGGCATATCTTGTCTAGGTAAAATTTTTGAAATGATACCCTTATTTCCATGTCTTCCAGCTACTTTATCGCCTACTTTTATTTCACGTTTCTGTAAAATATATACACGAATACTTTCTGTTTTCTCTGTCTCATCTGTCTTAGAGCTCTGGACCCATCTCACATCAATAACCCGACCCCTGCCGCCTATAGGTAGTTTTAGACAAGTTTCTTTTGAAGTATATACCCGCATGCCAAGTATGGTTCGTAACAATCTATCTTCCGGGGCATATGATGATTCTTTCACCATTTGGGGCGTTAATTTACCTACTAAAATATCACCTGTTTCGACCCAGATATGAGACAGCTATGCAGCCATGATACAAGCCAAGATACAAACGCCCCTAAGTAGTTGATGTTGACGGCATCAACAGACTTGTGTTTGTTTTCTTTAACGGAGGTATCTGACTTTTAACGGACTAAATTTAATATTTTAATAAATCATCATTTGTTATTTTTAACTTAGGAAAAAGATGCATATATTCAATGATGAGGCGGTGAGGGGATGGCAGGTACCCTCATCTTTTTATTTTTCTTTAGCATTGCATAGTGATTAAAAAAACCTATAATATAAATTATAGAAACATATTTAAAAAAAAAAATTGGTCCCCGTCCCTCTTTATCATTATTTATACATATAGTTTACCTTACTTTCTAGACTTCTTAGTTCTTTTTGCCTCCTATACTACACACACTTTTAGGTTTGTAAAATAAAAAATATTGGTACCGTTATCATTTCGTGTAGGAGTATCAATCATGTCGGATTAACGGGTTTAAAATTGGTGAGTTGAATTGTTCAACATGGACACCACTCATATGTTTTTGTGTGTAAAAAACGTCAACCTAGCCTAAAATCATGTAACACGAACACGTTTAGCATGTTTATCAAAATGTGCCAAGCAAGGTTGACAGATAGTAATTAAATTGTAAATGTGCTAATCAGGTTGGTGAATTGTAAAAGGGGGTTAAATGGTGAAAATGTCCTTTTAGATATGACCCACTTAAATAATATGTTACTCCATACAATATCGTTTACTCGTTTATTAAACATTGTCGAGTCTAAAGTTTTTAAATGATCCGGTCGTTTCACACTTTTAAGTAACATTTCATGTGACACTTACGGGTTATTCAGCAAGAGGCGGCTTGGCTTGAAGAAAAGGTTCAGTAAACTATAAATAGGACTTTAGGGTTTCATTTGTATGGGGTTGGCCAATGTATGGGCCACCACCCCAAGGGAGTGATGGTCGGGTATTATGCTTATATATTAGTATGTTAATTTTACAGTTTTATTTAGTTTATTGTGTGAACTATGGTGCTTCAAGCGTGCTTTTATATTTTAGGTTATTGTTCGTTAAAGTTATCTAATTGGAGCATTTACGAGGATGAAATGCAAACTGACCAAAGTGATATCATCATCATCATTATTATTATTATTATCTCCACTCAAGTAAACTAATAAAATAATAATAAAAGAAATACTCACGTATAAGTAAAAGAAAAGAATGACAAATATGATGGTGGGTTATATTTATGTGGCATATAATTAATTGGGGCCCACGAGAGAAAGAGGAGGATTATTATGACAGATTCTACGAAAAAAGATAGGGACGAAAAGAGGCAGAGGCAGCAGAGGTTACAGAAAAGAGGAAAATCAAACCCTATCCATTGATCCTTTCATTCATGTTCATAACCTACCAAATAGGAAGTGAAGACAAAATCATCACCATGAGTGGCTAGTCTCCTTGAGTCATACCCGGGATGTAGAGTATTGTACTTGTTCAGTTTTTCTCATGTTTTAATAACTAAATATTTGTAATTATTAATTGTCGATCTATGAATATTGATGTTTGGTATTATTGTGCACTCAGTCGGTTTAGGTTTATCTCGATCAGAACGATTAGTTTGCCAGTTGCTGTGATACGTGTTCATAGGGTTATATTAATTAGTTTGAATGTGATAAAGCATACAATTGCCCTTGGTTGAGTCACACTGGCAGGGACCGTTTGATAACCAGTGCCGTGTGTTAGCCATTGTTGATGCCTAAGGTTTAACTATTTGATTAATTAGATTCGATTATTAATATTTAATCTGTTAAATGACATGAGATTGCTGTTTGTTACATGCTTGAACCCCGGGTGTGATTTGCTTTCGTTAATTGTTTGAACTTTAAAATAATTGCTTGTTTGACATTAAAACTAAATCATTGCTAGTGTGATCAACACTCTTAATAGTTACTTCATAATGTTAGGAATTAGTTTCACATTACACTGACCACATACTCCTGGTAGATACGATACCTGACTTACCCTAACTACGTAGGTTAATTAGGTTTTTGCATGACTCGAACGACGGTCATCAGGGAGCTCACCCGGGGTGAAAAGAAAGTTTTGTAATTTATGTTAGGGTTTTATAATGATAATCATAGCTTTCGATCTTTTATTGGCTATCTTATTATCGTTATCTGATTTTTACTTTGGCTCACAATTAACTACCTGTCTCTATCATCATTTATATAAAAAAAAAAACGAGCTTCAAATCAAGATCTAGTGGAATATCAAACATATTAGATATGACAACATAAACCTCTAATATTCGTCCCGTGTTCAAGCTGTACCAGAATTTCTTATCCCTGGTCCCATGATACGAGTTCTTTGGTAACATGTTTCAAGATAAGGGAAGATGATGTGAACATCATTAAATGATAGGTTGTACTTAGCCCATCAAACAACCGATCGATCCGGGGTTCATAGATTTTTCACGGTTTTATACTGGAATGGGTACGAATGAACGACTCAACACTTTCTTTAACTTTAACTGCAAATGATCGCTATACAACGGTTCCGGTTCATGCCATCTATCTTAGTCGATCTAGACCAAGATTTTCGTTTTTACCACAACCTTTTCTTAAATGTTTTTAATATATATATTAAATCGTAAGTTCAATTTTTTTTACAACTCCAAACCATCATCTACTCTAAAATGAATAAAATAAATTTAACACAGATCATATCTTAAATCTTTATAAACAAAATCTTTGTTCTTTTCCCTTTTTATCTTTTGTTCTTTTTCTTTTTGTTTTTCCACAAGACAATCACCATGTCCTTGAAAGATGCAAAAGTCTATGAACTATCATTACCTGTAACTTCATGTACATCATTTCTGTTTATAAACATCCCATGTGCAACTAACTACCCATTTCTCTTTTCATTAAATTTACCAACTCAAAACAACCTCAAATTTCCAAATTGCATATGTTTTCCCACTTTTTTGACGACAAAACACGTTACCAAACGTCTTCCACAACCACAAGGTATAAACTTTGGCTCGACTGACAAGCGAGCAGCCAAGCATCAACGTGCCCGGCTCTAGCCCACATTTATATGTGTTCACACATGACCATGTAGTTAAACACATCCATATGACATGCGTGGAAGACTTTAACATTCCTTCTAACTAGGGGTGTGAATTTATCATTTTACCATACGACATGCATCTAACATAGATTTCATGTCTCGGTTTAGCTAAAACATAGTTCGATCAGTTTCATGTTACATTCACATGCACATTTAGCTAAACAAGTTGGTCTTAGGTCAATCTCAAAGGGCTTTATGCGTTTGCTGGTTATTTTTACAGCCTTTTAGGGGTATTTATGCTAAGACTTAAAATACTGATATTTTATATAAAAAATTAAAAGAAAAGGAGACATTGATGTTATTGATGTTATTAATGTGAAAGAGACCAAACTTCATATATTTAACACGATATGTTGATATTAGTGTTTAAAATTATTTGGGTCCGAAAACGACCTGTTATTAGTTTAGTGGATCCTATCTTCTAAGTGTTAAATAAGTTTTTGTTGTTACGGTATGTTTTAGAATCTTGAGTTTCATAGACGTACAAATAGCCAAATAATGTAGTTGACGTTTCATAGGCCTACATGGGACAATTTTCTAAAAGAGAAATGGACCCAATGAAAAAGAAAGAACAATAAAGCAAAATGTTGAAAATTTTCTATTATCTTATCATAATTCGACCTCCCTTTCCAATTACTTATCCCCACCTTTGCTTCCTTTTTTGATACTCTAACCACAACAATTTCTTCACTAAATGATAAACAAAACTTTCAACTTTTGATTTCTTACTCCACAAACTTTACCCCACAAGGTTCCTTAATTAAACTACTCACACGTAGCCCCGTAGTATGACTGGTTTTCAGGCACATCTCTCGTGATTTTTTCTCTTTTATTCAGTATAATTTGGAGCATAAAGAAGGAACCTTAGAAAACCATAAAAGCTTTAAAATGAAAACAATTATAGATGGCCGTAGCCTTTACGCAAAATAGAAAACTGGCCAGCCTAAAAGGTTGGCCCAATCGTCAAACCCATTTTATTACTTGTGTATTCATAAATGACGTTATCCCGATCTCGAAATCTGCTACACGCATCCGGGAACGGTGAAGGTGGCCTAGAACCAAAGTCTCATGAGCCACCCATGATCATCAAGTTTGTATGTGATTGGTAAACATCTATACGTCATGTGTAAGGCTATTCATAGATAAAAATGAGTGTGAAAATGAGAGAGACGAATAGAGCGATTAGCTTGCTTTTTTTTATATTTTTAATGCATTGGTTAATTAACCCTCTCCATAACACTTGTTTTTTTAGGTTGGTTAGTTAATGTCTCTACACCTATGTGGCAGACGTGACGGTACTTTTTGTTAACCAACATCCATCCATAACACTTAGTCTTGGCGAATTAAAAATGATAACTGACTAACTATTTTCATATTTTGTGTAAAAGATAATAAAAAATTGACGCCCTATTACAATTTTAACATGGTTCATTGGTTCACGTTGGGCTATTAAACTCTGTGGGCCTAGCCGGCTAGCCCTCCTTCCTAGTGAATCCACAAGTGTTTGCTTGTTCATCCCATGAATATATTAAATGGTAATTTTTATACGGCTCTTTAAACTTGTAAAATAGGTAAAAGGTAATGTTACGTGAGTTTTGGAAGAATGTTGCATGAAAATACACGGCTATACATTTTCAAATCACGTGTTTATGTATTGAGAATCCGTGAAAAATTCAAAGCACACGGCTATAAGTTTCAAAACATCTAGGCGTGTGTAGTATAACTGGATGAATGTAAGAAAAATTTTTGATCAAATTCAACACAAAATTTTAGTACTGCCCAAACACTAAGAATCTGTTGTTGCACCGTTCTTGTAATGCTACACATACCGATGTAGCATATTCGGCACCGGCCCCAAGATTTGTTGATTTCGGTTTTTGGTGAAAATTGTATCGAGGCTAGTATCTTTTTGGTATTAGGCCAGTACCGAGTGGAATATGTAGTGTTTTCTTGTGTACTAGGTACCACTACCTGGTATTAGGCACATGCATTCGTACCAATCTTTCTTGTTTTTCTATAGAAATTTGTACATTTTTTTGGATATTTTGTGTATTTCGATTTTTGTAACATTCGTTACTTTTCAAACCCAAAAACCCGACCCGTTTCGAATTTTCGAATTTTTTTCAAGTATTTAAATAGACGTCTTTACGTTCATCAACGTTTGATGTTCAATGTTCGTTCAATGGTTAGTACTTTATTCGTTTACGAAAATCCCGAGTCTTGTCGTTAACCGAGCCTTACGAAATAAACACGTAAATACTCAAGTCTTAATTATAATTCATGAAAATATAAATATAACACATATTATGAAGTACAAGGACCAATATGTAAAATTAAAGTTTAAAACCAGTTTAAACAAGCATATGAATCTCCAAGGACTAAAGTGAAAATATTTAAAACAAATTCCTAGCCCCCCCCCCCTTTTCCCTCGTTTTCCCAGCAACCCTCCGGCCACCGGAATCCGGCGCCGGAGATCGCCATTTCACCACTAAAACGTGTTATGTAATTCAATTAAGTTAAACGAAAATCATTAACCACCGATATTATACTATAAATAACGAATTAATTTGATTATATTAGATGTTAACTGCCAATAAATTCCGTAATCATCGCCGGACTTTAAGTCGCGATCAAATCAAAAGAATTAACTCGTTTTGACCCAATTACACCTATAAATAGAGACCTCGTCCTCATTCCAACTCGCTCACAACACTCTTTCTCTCTTAATCACTCTCTTCTGGCCGTACTTTGAACTTAAAGTTCCGTATCCGGCGAGTGCTAGTTCTACGACGAAACACAACCATTCCAGGTATTTTTTTTATATGATTTTGAATCGTCATAGGCCGTAGAACAAAACCCCTAATGTAATTCTAACGAACATGGACTGGATTAACCAAATTGAACCCTAGGGCTTGGGTGGGAAAGATGAAGTTGAAAGTATTATATAAATATATATTTTTCCATCTTGTTAGCAAGTATTAAGGCTGGATCAACTGGTGGGTTAGTTTCGTTGTGATCATAAGGACCCGGGTCAGGCTATTCTTTTTGTTTAATTATTTTAATCCATTTTAATAATTATATTAATCAAATTAAATATTCATAAATCATTTTAAATTAAATAAATTATTCCTAATCACTTAAAAATCGATTATAAAAATTATAATTGTCATTTTGCTTAAAAATCAAACTTTCAAAACCCATCAAGTTCGGTTTTTAAACTCGTTTAACATTTATATATATTTATCGTTCGTTAAACTCTATAATCCGTTAACACCAAAATCCCGTAAACATTATAATGTTCAACCTTAGTATTAAACTTGTAATTAAAATAATATTAACCTAGTACCCGTTAAAATAAATTCGTTTGATAACTTTAATTCGTTAAACTTTATTTCTTTTGCTATAGTTTTAATTCGTTAAAACCGTTAAGTTAGTTTTATAATTCGTAAAACTTTAAATACGTGAGCGTTATAATTTGTTAGTCTTAATTTGTTAAACTTTAACCTGTTAGAATTATAACTAGTTAGTTTTAATTCGTTAGCTTAAATATTCTTCGAGAACATGATCATCATTCAAATCCGTACATTGTAAAAGCTATAATATTAAAATAATCCACGCCTTAAAATAATAAGCGCGTCATCTTTAACTAAATAATTAAACCATATAATCCTGTTAGTTAGTCTTTAAATTTTTGTATTTATTCTCATTTATAGTTCGAGAAGTTCAATTGTGTTGGATCCTTTAACGCATTTTTGATTGCTTCGGTTTTGTTATCATGCCTTCAGTTTATATTACAATAGTTATCTTCGAGTTCGAGGTGAGTTCCTCACAACCCCTTTTTAAACGTTTTCATATTTTGGGTTGCATATCCATTACAAATTCAAGTATTACGATTTCGATTACAAACTACAATTCACTAAATGGACTTATGTGTTACTTGGTTACTTACTCGAATTTACTTGCACGTGGTAGCCTCAATAAGTATGATCATACGCCCCCCTTTGCACTCAAGTCTATTTGTATCGAGTGGAAAAGGGCCTCATTATCTGAGTACGTTGGTTGTTACTGTCACACCCCGACCAAAGGCGACGGAACATGCCGATGTGTAACGATTGTCAATAAGCACATGACGCTAATTAAAGTGACAGTATTTAATAAACTCATTTCATTTCACAATATTGAAAATGTCACATAACAATTATCCATAAAATAACCATAAACAAGATATCACAAAATATGACAAATTTGATATTGTTCATTTTTACTAATATCCTAAGGTCTTTGATGTCGTTTTCTTCACAATCATAAATCAACCAAGATGCAAACCTGCAACATTTCATAAAATAAAGTTTGTTAACACAAAGGTTGGTGAGCAATTCATAAGTTTAATCATATTAGTATATAATAAAGATAGCCACAAAACTTGCATACGAAACGATAAATAAAAGTGGTAATTTGGATAAATAGATATCGCTAAACACATTAGCGACACCTAGCTATAAGGGGATGCCAAATAGTCTAGGATTTTATAGTTATCGTTAATTGCATTACGTTAACGACACCTTGCTATAAGGGGATGCCAAATAGTCTAGGATTTTATAGTTCCACCAACCAAAAGCGATAAACACATAGGCATACAAGCATAGAACACCAAATCGAGCAATTATTTAGGTAAAGTATACAACTACGTTTGTGGTTTAAGATTCAAATATAAAGCATTTTGTTGAATAAGTATGAAATGTCACCCCCAAAATAAAAGATGGAAAATGGGGTATGAAGTACTCACCTTCAAGTAGTAAACTTGGAAGATGATAATTTGGAGATTTGTCGGAACGACGAGTTTAACGCACAATGCCTAAAAAGAAAAGAAGTCTTGAATTTAGAAATGTTGTCTTGAAGGTCTTTAAACAAAATAAATGTTGAGAAATGTAAATAATTAAAGTTCAAGGTCTTAAAATGTAACTATTTAAGAATTTATAATAATAACCCTTTAAAAATGTAAGTTTGCTCGAAACCGGGTTAAAGTATCTAACCTTTTACTCAACCTATGTTAAGTAATAAGGTGGATAAAATGCAAGAATGCAAATCCCTTTGGAATAAAGATACTAAAACGGGTTTTTTTTATCGAGTGTTCGGGTTGTCGGTTCGGGTCTTGATAATTGGTCAAACCCAAAGTAAACTTTCCAAAATATTGAATGTTATGAGATAACTCAATAAAATTTAATAAGAGTTAACCAAGTATGTAGTTCCATTGTTTTAGAACTAACAACGCACGTTAAGAGAGTGTTCGGTTTTGTCGGTCCAAACTTTGTTATGAGATCAAGTTGGATCCAACATTTCCAAGTACTTAAGAAAATATTTAAAAATCAATTTGTAACTATTTTTAAAGAAATATACAAGTCTTGATGGCTAAAAAAACACATTTGTGTGTCTTAAGCAAGTAAGAATCGGTTTGGTTCGGTTTCCATCTCACAACAAGTTCATAGATGGTTTCCACATGTCCAAACACTAAAGAACTTGTATAATAATGTACAAATAAAAAATACCAAAAGTTAACAATAAAGTCTTTAAACAAAAGTTCGGTTTTCGGTTCTGATCGTGTTTCGGGTTAAGACCGAGGTAAGATTCTATAAATCCATAACCATAGAATTTGTAAAAATGATTTTAGAAACTTAGATCTAACAATAAGTATGTTTAAACAATTATTTAACAAAACTAGTAACAAAGTTCGGTTTACGGTTTAGAGCTATTTACGGTTAAACCGAAGCATAGACTCTTAAAAACCCATAACCATGGAACTTGTAAACATCACCAACAAACTAAAATAAGCAAGATTGATATGTATAAACAAGTTATATAGATGTATATATATCAAGGACACGAAGTCCTCCATGAAGCCTTGCCTTATGAGGTCCGAAACCTCACCGACCGGAATCGGAGAAGTAACTACCAAAGGTAAACAAGGGGTGTATATTATATATATGTTGCACAACCATAAACAAGTATTAATAAGGCTACATAAACTAATTAAGATGAAAGACTAAAACCTTCAAGAACACTTAAGAAGATAACCTTGAATCTTTGATGTTTGAGAGAGTTTTTTTGTTTTTTTGGAGTTGTAGCAAGGGAAAATGAAAAGGAAAGGTGGTGTATATATAGGGTAATGTTGGTGGTCAAATATGGGTGTGAGACACAAGAGTTTTCATGCAAAATGGATCAAGACAAAAACACAAAACAACAAAAATAAATAAATAAATAAATAAATAATAAAAATATGATGTTTTCAAGACCCAACAAGCGTGAAACAATATTGTAACATAAATCCATCATTTTGATTATAACATAAGCTTCGGTTTACAAATCGGGGCGGTTTACATAATAAACAAATACAAAAACGAATACAAACAAGACCCGAAATTGACGAATGTCACAGTTACCAACTGGAAAGGATCTTACTTGCACGATTACCCAAGTATGTTGGTTGATACCAACTGGAAAGGACTTTACTTGCTCGTTTATCACTTGTCCATGAATTGTATGATTTTTACGTATTATATCAAACTGAGGGAATCTCGCCAACTGTGTTCATAGCTAACTTTAGTTTATACATATGTTACAGATGCAAAGATATGAGGAACAAAGTTAGAAGACACATAGTGTAACACCCAACCCGGAACAGGCTGACGTGTCACTATTACAGATATCATAAACCAAACACAATCCATTTAAGAGGAATAAAAATAATCCAAGTGCAACCAACGAGTTAAAATCAAAACGAAAGAAATTCCTAAGTCCAATTTATTAAATGCGAAAATAAATAAAGTCTTTATTCTTAAGCTTCATTTCACTCTCATCACTGATTTCTCTGATTTCCCGGATTACCTGCCGACAAAATAAGACAAACACAAACAAGAAAACACGGCTGAGCCAAAAATTGCCCAGTAACGGATAGAACAATAGTACATGTGAAGACGAACTTACGAAAAGCAAAAGAAAATATAACTGACATTAAAACCATAACTAAGGCTAATTGAAAATAATACGGATACTGAAGGAAAACTGATGCAGATGCTAATACAGAACATAACCAAATTATTACAGAAACCGAATCAGATACTTAACCATAATCACAAACATATAAAGAAACAGATACAGAAACATATATCAAACTACACGACGACAATGGTATATTAACAAAAATAAGTCGTGTACATAGAAGCACCCAGAGCCAGAAACAGAGGGGTACATAGCTAGCTAGTCCATGCACCTATGAGATGGTACGTGTGACGTACACGCATTGTTCCATCCCCCAGAAGTCAGAAGTCAGAAATCAGAACAGAACTAGGATCGATCCATACGCCCCTAAGTGGCCCTAATACTCCACAAGTACTAGTTAGAGACGCCGTGAACTTTAATTACGCACTGTCACGACAAGTGTCATGTCGTTGACGCCCCAACGACAAGTCAGAAAGTGTTCGGGTAACAGAGTACTAAAGCTAAAAGCATATAATTACATATGTTTAAACGGGAACATGCCACAAAGAGTACAAAATATATGATCTATTGCATGCTACAAAAATATATTATATAAAATAACTAAACTCAAAATGTAACTGACGCATAACGAAAATCCGTACTACAACGTAACGGATAAGAGTCAATACTAAAAGTGAATGAAAACAGAGACCGTATTACGAAGTAACGGAATATAATTAATACTATGAGTGAAAGAAACCAGAAACCGTACCTTAATAGCCGATAAGCAAAAGAAATAATTATAAGTTGTCCTTAACTAGACACGAGAGCCTACAAATCCGACATGTTTCAATTTTAGACTTTCTAAGTAATTCATTATTATTAGTTGATTAATGGAGTTTCTGGCAATGTGAACTTTAGGACCTTCAATTACGTGTTTGATGTTTCACACACACTCGCGCGTGCGCGCTCTTAATGCACTTAATATATATATATATATATATATATATTAAGAACCACGTTTTACAACTTCTAAAAAAATGTGTCATTTATATAATCATTTTATTTTATGCAATACTCTTGATCATGGAACCACTTAATCTCATTTAACATACAAAATTCAAATAAACTCACATGTCTCATTTGACAAACAATAAACCAGATTATTGTATATCTGTATGCATGCACCTACTTATATTCTTTATTACTAGAGGGGAAAAATAAAAAGAACTTTTGTTTGCCCTCATCTCCAACAACCATAACAGAGTGCTTGAAAGCCATGAGTATAACGTAAATTAAGACGGTTTGAACAAAACTTATCTGCAAATTCTTACAACCAACAGTGTGTGTTAACCAAGAAACAAGGACTTAGCATCAAGGTGTTAATATAATTTAGTTGGGTCGTCATATTTTTATGTGTATATAAATGATTGGATCAAAAATTTCAATTGCCGGAAACGACTTAGTCTTCATCAAAGATAAAATAAGACTCTAAACTTAAATAGGCCAGATACACTCAGAAAAGGTTCTGAACGGTTACCTTGATAGCCGAACGGACGAATCAAAGACTACGGCGATGGCGTATGAGTGCGGCGGCGGCCGGTAGCGTCTGATTTGTGATGGCGGTTTGAGTCGAAAAATAGAAATCGGTCACAAACGAAGGCTGATGTTTTCTCTGCGGAGTGCAACGGAACCGAAGATGAATAGCGATTGATGAAGGCAGAATTGGTTGCAGTTTTTTTTTTTTTTTTTTTTTTTTTTGAGAGAGAGAAATATGAGGTTGAGAGAGTATAATTGGCCGAAAGGAAAACGCGTTTGACAAGAGTTTTATCCCGATAAATACGGTATTGCAGCTTAACGTAGATGCATTAAAAGGTGATGTAGTTCAAAATTTATATCTTGAATAATAGGATTAGGTTCCCTTCAAGGATTTGATTATTTATCTATTAGTTTAAATTATAAAGTGTTTTACCTATTGGAGTTTCCAACGAAATGTTAAAAATATCTTCAAATTCAAACTCTATTAATATGAAACCATTTAACTATTATAATTATTATCTGAAAATTCGGGTTATTATACATAGCATGCCTATAGGATATTCAAAGAACAACTTATCATTTGTTTATTTTTTGTTACAACTTGTATTATTTGATAAACTTGTGTTACATGAAGATTTAAATGAAATAACGTTATTATGGTCATCTAATAGTGTCACGTGTGTTTGAGCAATCTGTACGTCATACTCAAGCGTTTCCGCTTTATCCGGGGTGTTACAATTTTTGGAATTATGGTTTCTTGATTATGAAATCTGATACGATTTTTGGTTTCTTGATTACCCTTAGTTAGGTATAGATTTGTTACGATTAATGGAGATTAGGGGAAAGCCAAAGTGGTACCAAAGTGGGTACCGTATTGAAATACCAATACCAAACCACTACGTTTGGTACGGTATTTGGTACCTAGTTTTGTTAAAAGTCGGTATTGGTATTTCGATACCGGTACAAGTATGATATCGATCTCATCCTTGTTGATGGTTTTGTTGTATATGTCTTTAAGTTGGACTCAATAAATCAAGTTGGACGGTGAAGATTGAGTCTTCGATAAGGATTTTGACGTATGAATTGAATCATATCAAGCGAACGTGCCCACAAACAAAACTGAATTAATAATACGTGATGACACGCATGTAGCTACTCATGCATATCCACCACGGGGTTGAATCCTAGGTTTTGAGTTTCACCACATGGACCAAAACTGCAATTAAGTCTAAATTATTATACTATTTCATTAGAAAAAAATGATTATATGTCGCAATTTAAATTCCTTTCAGAATAAATTATTAAAGTGCTTAAAAAGAATTTAAAAGAAATAGGTTTAAGTCTAGGTGGGTTGGCTCACAAGTTGGGTTGGTTCGCAAGTTTAGGATGGTTCAAAAATCTTGATGGTTTATCAGATTTTAACCAAAAACACCATATCCTAACCGTGAACATGGAAACACCAAGCTTAACCAATAACACTAGATTTTAAACGAAACACTATATGTCTAAATGAAAAATATTGAATTCAGTTTCGAAGAAAAGACTCTGTATCGTTTTAAAAGAGTTCATAGTAATTCTGATTCAGTTTAAAAGAGTTCAGAGTGCTTCTAATTCAATTTAAAATAGCATCAGAACTAATTTAAAGTTTAAACACTTCATATCAATTTCAGAACACATTAGAACTATTCAAATCAGTTTCAGAACACATTAGAACTAGTTTAAACACTTTCGATCAGTTCAAGATAAAAGTTTCATATTAGCTTAAAACTAATTTCATAACTAACATAAGTCATTAGAATGTGTTTTAAGGTTATAAACAAAATTTTCCTCATTAAGACTTCAGTTTTCATAAATAAAAAGGTTTCTAATATTTTTATTTAGAAGACTAGTATTTAAAGTTTGAAAAACGAATTAGCCAAATACCATTTAATTTTGTATTCTTTTTGAAGTTTTATTTGCCCGGCATATAAGATATTTTAAGTATAAAATTTGAGGTCGCATTTTCTAAATAGAAGCTCCAATCATACCTTTTAGATTTATCAAATATTGATAAATAGGTTAAATAAATATATTTGGTTTCAAACCGATTAAATCAATGATTGAATTAATCTAAAATTGTTTAAAACTAAACCGAATTACATGTTCGGTTTTCAGTCCAGATTTAAATCAAAGCCAAATTAGATAAACATTTTTTTGGTTAAAACTAAGGAACCCGTTTTACACAAATTGACCTGTAAATTTTCCTACTATACAACCCATTAATTATTTATTCTATTACCCAAATTACATGTATTGGGCTATACACTTTTCCTACTTATACAAACCTATTAAGCATTAAGCCTACTACAAAAACCAAGATTAAACCAAACTTAGAAACCCGAAAGCACACGACCGTCTCTGAGAACCCTTTAACATTTTGGAGCCTGGGACGAGTAAAAAACGGGCCTTTAAAATCACGTTCTCAATTATGTAATAAATAAGTTGACAATATTTATAGTCTATAACACTTTTCATTAAACCAAAGAGTTATTTGGTAGACTTTTAGGTTAAAACAAAATTATATATAATATACTAGATTTTATCCCCGTATTACGGGGATTCGTTTTCAATATTTATATATGTATATTTAGATTTTAATTTTATTTATTGTAAGAAAGTTAATAATTAATATACTTGATGTTTGATAATGAAATGCCTTCACAAATAAATGATATGTTATAATCCGGTTAAAAAGCTATATGGGTTTGGTGATACCCATTACCCATTTATTTTCTTTATTATAAAATTGTTTCTTAATTATAAATAATATCTTTTCTATAATATATATAAACGAAAACCCTAAAATCCTACGTGTCGCGATGTGGTCGCTCCCCTTTTTTATGGAAGCCACCAGATTGTTTGATTTTTAAATGGAGGTCTCTCATTGATTTAACCCAAATTTATGGGTATGGGTCTTACAAAAACCAGATAGCTCTTAAACGGGTTATAACATCTCATTAAATTAAAAATTAATTTTACCAATTATTTGATGTGAAAATCCTATAAAATAGAGACATACTAAAATTTAATATCCAATTTAAAAAGAAAACGATATTATTTATAATTAATAAACAATTTTATAGTAAAAAAACATAAGCGGGTCATGGGTCCCCAAATCCAGATAGCTTTTAAACGGGTTATAACATATCATTTATTTATGAAACCCTTTCATCATCAAACCTTAAGTATATTATTAACTTTTTTACAATAAAGAAAATTAAAATCCAAAAAATAAATATTAAAAAACGAAAAATGTAAAATAACCATTCTCTCAAGCCCTCAGATTGTTTTATTTGTAAACTAGGTTAGGTACAATACACGGTCCGAAAAAGAAACCGACTTAACAAAAAGAAAATTATTAAAGTATTATATAAATAAGACAAATTTACATCTCTCGAGTTGTGATGGAGTTTTTATAAAAAAATTTGTAATTTTGTAGTAATGAATAGTGATCAAAAGTTAGTTACAAAATGCTTAATAATGTATTGATTAGTTTTCATATATATTTACCATTGTTGTTTAGTAATAAATATTTACTTTAGCTTTTGATTACTTGTGATTTGTTAAAAGTATCATTATGACAAGTGTAATATACTGTTCACTACCCGGAAAGAAAGCATTAACCAACTGCTAAACCAATCAAATATAATGGCTTCTGCAGCATACCACCACAATGCAGAATGAAGTACATGTAGCTACAACAATGATAATAACCATAGTTATGCTCCCACCATCAAATCATCCTTCTTTGATACCCATAAATAAATAGAAATTAGAAAAATGTTAGTTTTAGTAATTGTAAATGAAAATAGTTTTCTAAAACTTGATTTCTTGCATCAACGGACCCTTTAGCTTTCTGCAGTGAAACCCACAACCAACAATTGGCAACAATCATGTATTTGTTGAAAAGAAAATAATAATAATAATAATAATAATAATAATAATAACAACAACAACAACAATATAAAATGTGGTCATCAAAACCTTAATTGTTTCCACTCTTTTCACATAGAGCTCAGGATCACCAAGGATAATTATCATTCGGTTTGTAAATAATACATTTTTTTAGCATTAAGGCTCTGCATTCACCCTAGTTAAAAACCCAAGTTTTTTATAATATAGTAAATCTTACGTGAGCTTTTTAAACAGCACTTATGTGTGAAAAGTTAAATACGTTGTAAAGATAAAAACAACTTGCTTTCAGAGATCTACTAATCTTCAAACAAACTCCTAGGTATGAAGACACTTTGATTTCCTTGTTGATAATTTTTGTCAAAGATTGTCCACGCCATTATCGTCCTTTACACATTCTCCCTTGCATTGATGACATGTGAGTATAATATTTATCAATGAAGCAACTGACCCTTCTTCATTTCCACAAGCACCACCATCAGTTGATTCCATCAAACTGCATGTGTGAAACAAAAATATTTCCATTAGATAATGTTAATTAACTAAAGAGATCAATAATATTACTTTGTTATACCTAGAAGTTGACTCGTCTACTATTATGCCTCTTTGTCACCACCTCCAACATGTTAATTAACACAATTGCAACTTCATCCTTGTCATTGTTTCCGTTCTTTATCTGTACAAAACAAAAGGCATTAATTAGTTGAGAAGCTATAAAAGTGATTTGAAAATTGTTTGAAAGGAAGTGATATCTTTCTAAAACTTCAATAATTTGACAAAGAACACACAACACATTTCGATAGTGATAAGCACCTAAAGTATCAAACAAATAATGGCATCAAATAAACCATGGAATATAATAAAGTTTCAGGTTTTAATTGAAGAAATGGTAAGATAAAAAATTGAGCTAAACATTAAATTGCAGCCGCCTTCTTAATATTGTGAACATGTAATAAATCACAATAAAAATTAATCATATAAGTGAGTATGGTTTAAGCCCTAATACCATTCTTCTCAATTGATAACATAGTTATCTTAAAGTAATGTATATGTACAACATTATTATCTGTATGCCAAACCACAAATTCATCACATTTTGTTGCCATAAAGGGAATTAGAATTTTTTTCAATTTTTATAAAGATAATCAGACTATGAAAAAAACTAAACTTTTCTATCGAATAAATTGTGTACTTAATATTTCAACTGCTCTCCTATTCCCTGTAAATTCTGGATTGAAAATAATAATGTAGTATGATAGAAAACAATAATACAGCGGCTAACCAACCCTAGTCAAATTGAGACAAAGAATAAGCCTCTGGCACATAAGAAGACTAATTTATATCCACACAAAATCTATAGATGATTTGAGTATTTTAAAATCACACTACAAAAACATTCAAAACCTTTTTGATAATTTGTTCATATTCTTGATTACCACAAATTCGAAACCCAAAAACAGAAATTAGAAGAGCATGATTAGAATACAATATCTCTTTCTTGTTATGCTCATCGACAGCAAGTCGATTGTTTTAGATTCGAAACCCAAAAATTATAATCGACGGCAAGTTGTAATGTAATGGGAATGGAAAAGAGTTAAAAGAGATGAAAAATTGCAGATTATAACATACCGTCAGAGAATTAGGGTTCGTTCATCGATTGCAATTTTTTATCTAGAGAAGAAAAACCCGTATTAGGGTTCATTGATCAATTGCAATTTTGTGAATCCAGAGACCCGTAGCTGTAGAATAGGGGACTGTGATTGTGTATTTTTGTGATAAAACCTAAAATATTAGATGGGTGATTGGCAAGGAGTCTTATATTGGATTCCTTTATTAGCGACTTGGACGAAAGGCTTCTCACGCATTTGATCTGAATTTACGGGTAAATGTCTTATCAAACTCAGATAGCTTTTAAACGGGTTAAAACATCTCATTATATTAAAAAATAATCTCATCAAATATTTGATATGAAAATCCTATAAAATAGGAATATACTAAAAATTAATATCCTATTTTATTTTTAAAAAAATATTATTTATAATTAAAAAACAATTTTATAATAAAGAAAATAAACGGGTAATGGGTATCACCAAACCCATATAGCTTTTAAACCGGATTATAAAATATCATTTATTTGTGAAACCATTTCATTATCAAACCTCAAGTATATTAATTATTAACTTCCTTACAATAAATAAAATTAAAAACCAAATATACATATATAAATATTAAAAACGAATAATGTAAAACAACCCCCCCGTAATACGGGGGATAAAATCTAGTTTTAAATAAAATAGGATATTAATTTTTAGTATATCCCTATTTTATAGGATTTTCATATCAAATATTTGATGAGATTAATTTTTAATATATCAAGATGTTATAACTCGTTTAAGAGCTATATGGGTTTGGTGAGACCTTTACCCGTGAATTCTAGTCAAATGCGTGAAAAACCTTCATTTACAGATAAAACAATCTGATGGTTTGAGAGAATGGTTGTTTTACATTTTTCGTTTTTTAATATTTACTTTTTGGATTTTAATTTTCTTTATTATAAGAAAGTTAATAATATACTTAGGCTTGATGATGAAAGAGTTTCAGAAAAAAATTATATGTTTTAACCCATTTAAAAGCTATCTGGATTTGGTGAACCATGACCCGCTTATGTTTTTTACTATAAAATTGTTTAATAATTTTAAATAATATCTTTTGTATTTTTAAATTGGATATTAAATTTTAGTATATCCATATTTTATAGGATTTTCCTATCAAATAATTGGTAAGATTAATTTTTAATTTAATGAGATGTTATAACTAGGGATAGCAATGGGTCGGGTTTAGGTATTCCCAAACCCATACCCGGTTATAAAAGTCTATCCCAAACCCGTCCCAAACCCGTCGGGTTTTAATCAGGTAATTATCGGTCGGGTTTCGGGTTTCCTATCGGGTATACCTGGCTCAAAACCTGTCGGGTTTCTTCCATGGTTTTGACAAAATATAACTAATTGATTACAAAGATGGTTATCAAAAAGGTAAAATATCTCAAAAAATTAACATAAACAAGTTTCGACAAATAATATATTTGGAATATAGTAAATATATAATATAATAAGTTATATCGGGTACATTGGGTATATAATCGGGTAAATGGGTCTATGTTATCGGGTATTCGGGTTGGGTAATCGGGTATATTAGAAATCCGAAAACCGTCCCAAACCAGCGAAAAATTTCAAAACTAATCCCAAACTCATCCCAAACGCTAACGGGTCGGGTATTACCCGCCCCATTTATGTCGGGTTTCGGGTTTTCCCATCAGGTTCGGGTTTCATTGTTATCCCTAGTTATAACCCGTTTAAGAGCTATCTGGTTTTTGTAAGACCCATACCCATGAATTTGAGTTAAATCAATGAGTGGCCTCCATTTAAAAATCAAACAATCTGGTGGCTTCCATAAAAGGGGAGAGTGACTACATCGCGACACATAGGATTTTAGGGGTTTCAATTATATATATTATACTAGATTTTATCCCCTGTATTACGGGGGGTTGTTTTACATTATTCGTTTTTAATATTTATATATGTATATTTGGATTTTAATTTTATTTATTGTAAGGAAGTTAATAATTAATATACTTGAGGTTTGATAATGAAATGGTTTCACAAATAAATGATATTTTATAATCCGGTTTAAAAGTTATATGGGTTTGGTGATACCCATTACCCGTTTATTTTCTTTATTATAAAATTGTTTATTAATTATAAATAATATTTAAAAAATAAAAATAAATAGGATTTTAATTTTTAGTATATTCCTATTATATAGGATTTTCATATCAAATATTTGATGAGATTATTTTTTAATATAATGATATGTTTTAACCCGTTTAATAGCTATCTGGGTTTGATGAGACATTTACCCGTGAATTCGGGTCAAATGCGTGAGAAGCCTTCATTTACAAATAAAATAATCTGATAGATTGAGAGAATGGCTGTTTTACATTTTTTGCTTTTTAATATTTATTTTTTGGATTTTAATTTTTTTTATTGTGAAAAAGTTAATAATATATTTAAGGTTTGATGATGAAAGGGTTTCATAAATAAACGATATGTTATAACCCGTTTAAAAGCTGTCTGGATTTGGGAACCCATTACCCGCTTATGTTTTTTTACTATAAAATTGTTTATTAATTATAAATAATATCGTTTTCTTTTTAAATTGGATATTAAATTTTAGTATATCTCTATTTTATAGGATTTTCACATCAAATAATTGGTAAGATTAATTTTTAATTTAATGAGATGTTATAACCCGTTTAAGAGCTATCTGGTTTTGGTAAAACCCATACCCATAAATTCGGGTTAAATCAATGAGAGGCCTCCATTTAAAAATCAAGAAATCTGGTGGCTTCCATAAACAAGGGGAGCGACCACATCGCGACACGTAGGATTTTAGGGTTTTCGTTTATATATATTATAGATAAATAAATTATATTTTTTTAACAATTATGGGCATATTGAAAGAGTGGGCATGGGTCCGTCGCCCTCCTCTTGGACTGGGCTTGTGAAAGCAGAACCATCGATGAACACCCGCCTTATTAAATTTTAAAGTTTTTAGTTATTAAAAATTCAGTTATGTTAAAAACCGAGGAACCAAAATTACGTAATTTGTCACACCCCGACCAATGAAGGCGGAAACGTCGAGGCGCGACATAATTACTCATTGCACAATGACACTATAAAGTTACAATATTTAAACAATTCATTTAAATCCATATCATCATAAATAACACAACAATTGTTCATACAAAATGCCAAATAGATAGATAGACAAATAACTTGTTCTTTTATTTTCTAATATCCTAACGCCAAGATAATAAGTTTCTTCAAGTAATCCAATCAAGCTAACATCAAACCTGTAACATTGCATAAAATAGAGTTTGTCAACACGAAGGTTGGTGAGCAATTTTCATAGTTTTGGACAATAAGTATATAGTATGAAATCCACAACTACTATATGAAAACAATAAATAATAGCAACAATTTAGATAATAAAACCGTCAATAAGAAACCATTGACGAACCGTCAATAAGAATACATTGACGACAATAATGAAATCGTCAATAAGAATACATTGACAACACCTTTCTATATGGGGATACCATATATACTCGGAATTAACGTATAATCATACTTTGATAAGGCTACCCGCCTTAGCATTCAAGAGGCTACCCGCCTTAGCATTCAAGAATTTGCACATAATCATGTAAAGCATATAACACCAAATCGAGCATTTATTTAAGTAAACATATACAATACGTGTTGTGGTTTAAGACTCAAGTATAAATCATTTGAATTTGAATAAGTATGCAATGCCACCCCCAAAACGAAAAATGGAAAACAGGGGATGAAAAAGTACTCACATTAATAAGTAACTTGAAAGATAGTGTCGTTAATAATCGGAGAGATCGGTTTAACGAGCAAGACCTATATTAAACGGGTCTTGTGTTAGTAGGTAGTCTTGGAAGGGTTAAAAATAAAATACATGACAAATAAAGTAAATAAATAAAGTTTAGGATTTAAAATGTAAATATTTGAGAAATTAAAGAAACGAGTTTTGTAAAATAAGCTTACTCGAAACCGGGTCTCGGTATTCTATTCATTAGTTTTTTTCTTTTTTTTTACTCAACCTATGTTAAGTAATAATGTAGGTTAAAATGCGATATTGCAAACCCTTGGTTATAAGAATACCAAAACGAGGTTTAAACGAGTGTTCGGGTTTGTCGGTTCGAGACTTGATAATTGACCAAGCTCACAGTTAACTTCCCAAAATAATAAATGTTATGAGATAACTCAATAAAATCAAAATAGACTTAACCAAGTATGTAGTTCTATTGTGAAGAACCTTAACGTTCGTTAAGCGAGTATACGACCTTATCGGTTCGAACTTGTTATAAGATCAAGTTGGTTACCGACATGCCAAGTATGTTTAGAAATTAACTAAAATTGATTTAAAATATAATCTTGAAGAAAAATATGAGTTTTGGTGGCTAAAAACACACCTGTGTGTCTTAAGCGAGTGAACTCGGTTTAGTTCGGTTTTTGGTTCGGTCCTTGACTCGGAATAAGACCGAGGATGGTTACCACATACCCAATTATCATGGAACTTGTAAAATAACTTATAAATAATAATACTCAAGTTTTACATTCAAAAAGTTAACAATAAAGCTTTTAAACAAAAGTTCGGTTTTTGGTTCGGTCATTGACTCGGAATAAGACCGAGGATGGTTACCACATACCCAATTACCATGGAACTTGTAAAATAACTTATAAATAATAATACTCAAGTTTTACATTAAAAAAGTTAACAATAATGCTTTTAAACAAAAGTTCGGTTTTTGGTTCGGTTCTCAACTCGGGATGAAACCGAGGCTAGTCACCACATACCCATTTCCATGGAACTTGACAAATATGAACAATAAACTAAAATATGTAGAAGTTAAGCAAGCATAACAAGTTATATGGTTAGATTTGTTAAATATATAAACAAGGACTACAAAGTCCTCCATGTAACCTTGCCTTACTAGCTCGACATTTCAACCGGCCGAGACCGGAGAAATTAAAGACCGAAGGTAAACAAGGAGTGTATATTATATATATGTTGTAACATCAAGCTTTAAGTATTGAGAAGTTAGTTAAAATGAAAGATTAGCTTATGAAGAACAACCTTAGAATTCAAGAATTTGAGAGAGAAATAAAGAAACGAGCAAGCACAAATGAAGAAGATGGGTGTGTATATACAGGGTAAGTTGAATGAGTCTTTCATAAAGGGTGTTTCATGAAAATGGGTTGGTTATAGACCCAAGAAAGCACAAACTACAAATGGGTTCTTCAAGTCTCCATTTTGGTAGTTTTAGTCCCAAGAGTTCGTTTTGAGCGTTTTTGGGGAATTTTAAGAACCGAAAAGGGTGTTTTTTTTTATCCAACAACTATAAAACAAATATTTAACATATAATTCATCATTTTGATAATATCGAAAGGTTCGGGATACAAAACGGGTCGGGTTTACATTAAGAATACAAGTATAAAATAACCCGAAATTGACAAATGTCACATAATTGGCTGTAGGTTTTTCCATTCGCGGATCCCATTAAACATTTAGCCTGCTACAAAACCAAAAAATCATGAAGTAAGAAACAAGAAATCCAAGCAAACAAGCGCCTATCTTATTAAAATCAGATTTTTGGTTATAGAAAACTCAACCATGTTTAAAACTAAGGACTCTAAGTTACATAGACCTATATGCACCACAAAATCTAGTAAACTACACCATTAAACCCAAAACCCAAACTGATAAATACACACATGTTGAAATTCGGGTTTTTCGGCTTGAAACTGAGCAAGTTCAAAATTCGGTTTCAAGAAACTTAAGATATTGCAACTCCTAAAAAGATCAACCAATGTTTATGTAACTAATCCAAGAATTCAAAAAGTGATAATCCGATAATCTCACTCTTTTGTAACTGACACTTCTAACCGTCCAAATAACCTCCCTTTAACTCCATCATCCAATCTCAACCGTTGGATCTACATTTAGGGGTTTAGCAACCCCCTCTTCAAACCCGCCCACACTATTCTACCCTCTACACCCCTCCACCGCCTCCATCGGTTCTCCGTCCACAACCGTCGTTTTCCGCCGTCATCACCGGCGATCACACTTCAGGTCACCTTTTTACCATCAAGATTACATTTTTACCCTAAAAATGCTGTCCTTTTATCAAAAAGCAAAGTTTTTTACAACAATTATGCAATTTTATATATGGGTTTTTTATTTTGTGTTGATTTGGAATTAGGGTTTTAGGGTTTGTGTGGTTCTTGATGTGTTCACATTTAGAGAAAGTGTAACCCAATTATGCATTGTACTTTTTTGTTTTCTTTTGAAGAATCTTGTTCTTTTTATCTACAGAGCATCGCATTATTATTTGCTTCAAGTAACCCATTTGTTGGCATCAAAATATACTTTGATATATTGAAATATATTCGGTTAATACTTTTAGAGTTGGTTTTTTTTTCAGGCGATAATTTTGAAGAGTAACATGCCTGGAGACAAGAACATCTTACAGTGTATCCTTTCTTTAATTTTCTTTAGATTTTTTTTATTTTAGTTGTCAAAGTGTAAATCTTTAAGAAACCTTTTGTTCTTGATCTTTTTTGGTTTTATCAGCCTCAAAAGATTTCTTTTGTTTTTTTAAACGACAATTTTTGCTTCATTATTGTTTATTTTGTTGTTTTCTCGTTTTCTATAGGGCTTGATAGTCAAAGTCAGAAGTTTAAATATTCAAGAACCCCTTTGTTCTTGATCTTTTCTGGTTTTATCAGCCTAAAAAGGTTACACATTTTTTTTAAATGTCATTTTTTGCTTCAAAATTATTTATTTTGTTGTTTTTTACCAGATTTTTATCAGGCTTGATTGTCTAAAGTTTAAATTTTTTAAAACTCCTTCTGGATTCTTGATCTTTTCTGGTTTTGTCAGCCTAAAAGATCACATTTAGAAAAACTGACATTTTGAAGCGTTTTAAAGTTCAGAATTAGCGTATGTTTGGTTTTAGTTGATAAAACCATTTATCATTTTATTCGTTGTAAATGTGTGTGTGCAACTATGTTTTTTATTAATTTATTTAGTGATTTTGCTTAACTCTGCTTTATCAGCCGAGCCATCAGCATCTGGTCTGAAGTCTAGCACTGGTGCTAAAATGGATGATCAAAATCTGGTGAGGCTCTTTAACACTATTGAACATTTATTGAATTATTATTTTAATTTTGTACGCTTGTTATATTAAGTTAACTTGATTTGATTTTTTCTTTTAGGGTTCTAGAAAAGAAGGCATACCTTCGGGCTCTGCCCAACCATTATCAGGGGTTTCTGTTAAAAGCGGTGTTGCCACAAAGGCAACTGCAGGGCAAGGTGTTCCTTACTCAACTACTAGCTGTTATGATTATCATTATCCAGGTTAAAAGTTGCATGCTTTTTGTTCTTTTATGTTTACGTGAACCTTGATTCTTGATGATTATATTATGTTTGTATCTTGGTGATCAGAAATGATTTATTTTGTTTTATTGTGTTGGTAGGTCAAAATGGAGCATATAGCGATGGTCAAAGTCATATGAACTCTAGTGGCGGTCATTATACGGATAATAACGGTTCGCTTCTTTATTATATGCCTAGTTATAATCCTTATGCGGCTGGGACTTTTATGGGTGTCGATGGGCAACAACCCTATTTTTCTTCATCAGATGCCATGTCATCATTTGGCTCGAAGTCTGGTACGGGCTCAAACGGGATGAAATACAGTGATTTCAATTCCAAAAGAATCGTAAACAACACGTATGCTGGGAAATCTACAAATTACCCTTTGGATATGAAGTATCGACAACAATCTACTTCTAGTGTTCCCAAGTCGGTTCTTCAGGCACAGCATATAAGGTCACTTAACAAGGTATAATTGACCTTTTTACTAGGCTTCTAAACAAACTGAACACAAACGGAGCATGTTCGTGTTTGTTTGCCAACAATAAGTGAGCATAGATGAACAAACACAACTGAGTGAAACCAGTTAAACGTAATGTGAAGAACAATGAGTCAGAATTTATAAATTAATATACGAAGAAATGTAAACAAACAGACTTAACGTAAACTTATGAATATTAATGAACGTAAACGAACGGACATAAACCAACATTCACAAACATAAATGAACGAGACATGTGATCGTTTTTGTTTGTTTAACTAAATGAACAAAATTTGTTTATTATTGTTTGTTACGGACTTCCCTTTGCTCTCATCACAAAATGTTCATTAAACGTTCGATTCATTTAGAGGCTTACATTTTACCCTATTTGTGATTATTCCATTCATGACTTAACATAACTTTTTTATGGTGTAGTTGGGGTCCGGTTACCAATCTGTGGATTTTGCGAAAGGGTATAAACCGTCCGGTAATGCTTCATCATTTGGTTACCAAAACCAAGGGCTTTTTTCAAACTATGCTATGAATTATGCTTCGGGTGGTAGGTTTTGGAATGATAATGATAGGTACAAATCAAGGGATAAGTCTTATGCAAGTGGTGAATCTGAAGAGTTAACACGGGGCCCACGGGCTCAGAGCGTAAGCACGCATGTTGAAGAAGACAAAATGGGTGTTTCACTCACACGCGACAAATATAATCTTGATGCGTTTCAGACAAAGTATGATCATGCTAAGTTTTATGTAATCAAATCCTATAGTGAAGATGATGTTCACAAGTGCCTTAAATATGATGTTTGGTCAAGCACACCTAATGGCAACAAGAAATTAGATGCTGCGTTTCGTGAAACTGAAGGAAAAACAAATATTTTCCTCTTTTTTTCAGTAAGTTTTTTTAGTCACTTTCTTTGATAGATTTTCAACTTTAAGTTATTTTTATGATAAATTTAAAATGTTTTAGTTATTTTATGATAAGTTTGCAACTTTTTATTTATTGCTATAATAAATTTACAGTTATTTTCTTTTTTTTTTAATATCAAATTTACAATTTTCAGTTAAATGCTTTAGCAAGTTCATAGTTTTTAATTAGTAATTTTACAATAAATTACAGTTGTAGATAATTCTATTATGAATTTATAAGTTTTAGCTTTTTTCCCCCCAACTTCATATCGGTTTTATTTTCAGGTAAACGGAAGCGGGCAATTTGTGGGTGTTGCTGAAATGATCGGACCCGTAGATTATGAAAAGAATATGGATTTTTGGCAGCTCGACAAATGGAATGGTTTTTTCCCTGTTAAGTGGCACATCGTTAAGGATGTTCCCAACACGCTGCTGCGACATATAATTCTTGAAAACAACGATAACCGGCCTGTTACATACACTAGGGACACTCAAGATGTATTTTTTTTTTCTTTTTAATTATTATTGTTGCTACTTTTTGTTTACAAAACCAACATGCTTGATGTTGAGTTGTATATCTTTTCAGGTGGGTTTGAAACAAGGTTTAGAAATGCTTGAAATTTTCAAAAGCTATTCAGCGAAAACGTCTTTGTTAGACGATCTTAGCTTTTATGAGAACCGAGAGAAGTTGATAAAAGCCAAAAGGATCATTAAGGAGGTATAATCAAGTGTTTAGTTTTGTGATGAATGTTAATCAAGTGTGTTTTTTTTGTGATGGGTTATAATATAATGATGTTTTTTTTTCTCTATTCTTGTAGAAGAGTCAAAATGTCGGCGAAGGTTCAATGAGCAGTAATGGGTCGATGGATTCAACCGCGCCTCTTGTTAATCTGACCCGTAATCTGTCTCTCAACACTTAACATGGGACGAGCTGGTGGTGGTGGTATGATATGATCTGATGTAGGTTTTTAATTTATATGGTTTAGTAGTTTGGATTGAAATTGCTTTTGCTTTTGTTTTGTTCTTGTTTGTTTGGCTTTGAGATGTAAAAATCAGGGTTTTCAATTTTCATTTTGCTTTCGTTTTATTTTGGATGGTAAACAAGAGTTGGTTCAAGGGATATTAGATCATTGCCCCTTGAATTTAATGCTTGAATGAATTAAGTTTTATTATTAGTTTTATTTTATTATTAATATCAGTTTTATATCTATAAGAAATAACAAATGTGATGTGAATGCTTGCAACTCCAAACAAACAACAGTTATGAGATGTTCATGCTTCTATCAAGCTTTTGAGTTATATTAATCATACTAGGGACTGAATATATTAAAAAGGTATTAGAGGAAAACATGCAGGGAGTTGAAAACAAATGATTTTGAAATTGAAACTGGTTTATTCGTAAGTTGTGATCTTTAAAAAGAAAAGTAAAATGCCTGTTTTTGTCAATAATGCAATTTTAGTTCAAAATATATTTTTTTGTTTTTTTTATCATTTAAACTATCGAGGTTTCTCAATTTTTGCTCGTTACGTCCAAATCGTTAACCATGTTACTTTTCTTCGCTTGCCAGTAGTCAATTCGAGCACCATTTGAGTTAAGTTTTATGTCAATCTACTCGTTTTAATCCCACCAAATAAAAGCCCTAAGGTCTCAAGTGTTAAATGTGGTGAACTAAGCGATTTCTTATTTGAAATTTTGTGAAAATTCTAGGGATTAATGTGGGAAGATGAGCTGAACCTGATAAATATAAGGGGAAGCTCATAGATTGGTTTGTTGTTATAACTGGGGCTGTTGGACGGGAAAAGGGTTTGAGATAAGTTTGTTGATGAAGATGGGTGCGTGGAGAAGAGGGTTTCGGTGGAAAAAAAAAACATGCCTTTTGGTTGTGATTTGTGATTGCGCAGGCGGTGCCGCGGTGGTGGTGTGGTCTTTCACTGGGGAAGGGGGTGCTAGACTGCCGATGGCGGGGTTGATTAGGGAAGGGGGGAAAAGATTGTTATGTATATAAAAGATTATTTTAACATTAATTTATACTTTTATGTATTATGTGAAAAGACTGAAAGCCCTTTTATACTTTAGTGAAAAGTCACTTTTATTCTTAACTTAACGGCGAAATTAAATGGAGTTAATAATTTGGACGTAATTGGTAAAGTGAGAAACCTTAACGACCCATATGCAAAAAAAACTGTTTGGACTAAAGTCATATTATTAATCAAACCTCAGTGACGATTTTGACACTTACTCTACAAAGAATAAAAATAAGCCTGTACCTTCTTTTTATTAAAAATAAATAATAAATATCTAACACAGAGAATAAAATATGAATGTCAATACATAACAAATAAAATTTATCCTGATTTTTAGAAGGGGTTATTGTTGGTTGTTCTATCGACTTGTTTATTGAAAAAAATGACTTGTTGAATAACAGTTTAGAACAAAATGGATTTTAAAATTATAAATAGAAAACTGCCTTCGACAGTTTATAACTCTAATATGCAAATACGCTTCCCGATTGTTTTGTTGTTCTTTATGTTTCAAAATAGGTTAGGCTAAACGTACATCCTCCCTTGTCATACCTCTCACTAAAACTTTCAATTCTTCAGCAATTTCATTCAGCATATTACTCCCCTCTAAAATTTTATTTTTTTTTTCATTTTATGATCTCACTTTAATATATTAAATAAAAAAACTATAAAGTTTTTAATTTACTTTTTTTTTGTTTGTTTTTCCCTGTTAATTTTCGTGTTTATCAATCTCGATCATAATAATAATAGTAATATTTATTATTATCAGTGTAAATGCATTATTATATTTATAAAATTATATATACATATGTGTGTGTGTGAGAGAGAGAGATACTATTATTGATACTATTAAACAAATTTATAATATTTACATTATTAAAAATAATAGTAAATTAATAACAACTTAATAGATTTGAATTTGATATATTGAGTGGTACTAAAAAAATATTGGAGGGACTAAGATTTATGTATATACCCTGGGAGGGAAACTGTTAACACGAGTGGTGGTATTGGTGTTTATTATTAAAATATTTAGCAGCAGAAAATTTATCAGTGGCGTAATTAGGAAAAATTTATCAGAATATAAAAACACCATCATTCTAATTTTATAAACTAGGAATAAAACTCATATTTATACAAACATAAGTAGGATAAACCCTAATTTAAAAAAATATATTTTTTTATTCTAATGACAAGCCACTTATTTAAGCCGGAAGCCTGCAGACATCATGTCTATGCCTCTACTGTAAATGGCAATTGATCAGCAGAAATATTGGTAAGCACATTCATTTATAATGACAAATTTTAAAGTTACAGCATTAAGATGTTTTTACATCTGTCTGCTCACAAATTACCGAAAGATACTTGTTACTCGGCCGAATCTGACACTATAGTCATATTACTTATTGGCTAACACTTGTCCAATAAGTAACGTGTAATAACCCATTAGGCAAGCCTTGTATACAAAACCTCACAATAACAGTAGTAACCATCTCGTAAGTCTATAGAGACTTAATCACTGCAATGTAATTAAAATCTTTTGAAAATATTAAGTATTTGGACTATCTATCATGAGTTTTATAAGTTTAAAAATCATGATGACACTATTGGAAAACCCTAGTACACAAATTTGAGTTGTACAAAAACTCGAATGTCTCACATTGAAAGTTTACAAATAAAGAGCTTCTTGGTATTAAGCACCTAGTTAAGCACAATGTAGTATATCTAGATTAGTATTAACCCGATAATCATAACGATAATCGCGAGATTAGAAACTTTATAGGATGACACAAAGTCTTACCTTGATCAGGCAGAGCTTTTGGATTCGTGTACGAAGCTTCTTTCGATAAGATTGGCTACGACTACTCAAGGATATTATACCAATACTCCTAATATATGAAAGTGAGAAAGAGACGTCAGAATTTTGGACGAGGAAATGAAGTCTGAATTCTTCTCCTTTTATAGCTGAAATTTGGTTTGGTCGCGTATCACGATGACCATAAACAAAGGCCGTCTCGTAGCGCAACGAGTCTATAGCTTTGCCAAGTCAACCCTAGCTAGGCCACGTGGCAGCCAACGTGTCTCGTCAGCATAACATTCACGTCGGGTTACTTAAGGACCAATCGCGTTGCAAAGTGTGTTATCAAAGCGCCACGTTGCACCTATTGCGTCGCCCGAGCCCGTGCTTGTGCGTGTCGGGTGCTTTGCACTCTCCGTTAGGATTACCGAGAGTGTGTTGTCATATAAAAATATTATAATGTGAGCTCTCTTCCTTGTAAAAAACTTACAAGTTTTGTAATCTAGCGATGTAGAACAAGAACTCACTTTCTTACTTATACCAATGTAGGATGAAAACTTACTTATTTTATTTCTTCACTTTTCCCTTTGCTTAGATTTTTGGTTTGCTATGTTACTGAGTTCTTTCCGATAGAAATTTTGGAAGAACCACCAAAATACTTCGATATGAAAATGCATCACATTACTATGAGAATATCCAAGTTTTCAATTCCAAATCCCCAACAAGTTATGCCACATGCCGCAACCATAACACACCCACAATTTTCATTTAATTAGTTATAACTTAATACCCACAATTTCCGTTAATTAGTTATAGCTTAACCTAACCATCGGCTATTGCTTAACCGAACCATTAGTAAATTGTTCAGTTCGGTTAAGTCGGTCTGATCACCCTATTTATCATATCCCTTCACCTTTTTCTTCTATCTCCGCGTCAAAGATACCACGGACCTCCCCAAATGCATTGATGGTGTCCTAAGAATTCGGCTGTATTTAATGTTATCGTTTTCAGTTAATTTGGTAATCATTAATTTAAGTTTTTCTTTTATTTAGGTCATAGATTTGATTAGGATTTTGGGCATAAATACGTAGATGGACCATGATCTTTAGACAAAATTAAACAAAACTTTAATACTAAGAAAATTTTCAGACAAGTTTATTTATTCAAAAACAATTTAATACACAATGATAGGGTTTAATTAGAAAAAAAAAACATGAAAACGCAAGGGGTGGCTTAAGGGAAGTGAAATAATACAATGGCTTTTGGTTCACGCTTCGAGGTTCTAAGAAGCAACAATTATACATAGGCAAATGTGGTTTTAGATAACTAGATTGTTTGACGATAGGGAACGTAATCTAAAATTATAGACACGCATAGATGAAAACAAATTTTCTTATGAAAATGACATGCTTTATATGAACGAGACTGGAATATATAAGCATATCATTATATGACCGAATAATGGAAATCATCCCAATAACTATACAAAAAATACAATTTATGAGCGTAAAAGTGATGGCATTAGGGATGCTCTCAGACAAAATGATCCTGATTAACCATTAAATAACCAAAAAAGTCAAAAACTAAATGTTTTTCCCAGTGAACCATAAACAAAAACTAAAATGGTTAACCAAAGAACTAACAGAATAAATAAACCATCAAAATGCTAAGAAATCAATTCAAATACTACCAGTAAACCTTCCAAGATGATCATCCAACACAAATTCACCACCACCATTATTAACCAGCTCTTCATGTTCCTGCCTTACAAACTCCGGCAACACGCCACCGTGCACCACCGGCATCTGAAACCCCCACTGGCTAGGACCATCATACACCATACCACCATCAAACACGCCCGGATAACCGAACCCCATCGGCTCATGCTTCATTGGTACATAAGAACCACCCATCGGTGCATTAGCCAACCATGCATGATCACGGTTCATAACACCATGGTTCATCACTGAACCACTATCAAGACCGAGGTGCAAACCTGTTGCACCCCGGTCTTGATAATGACCCATCTTGTTTTCAAGATCAAACATGAACGGCAACTGAACGTTCATGTTTCTTTTCTTGAACTCAAGATGCGCCCGCACAATATTCTCCTTGTTTTCCAACCCCATAGCAAACTGCCTCAGCTGCGATTCATTCAACCCGTCAAGATCATCGAACCATGTCGCATACTTGGCTTCAATATTCTTTTTCCTCGCCTTCACAAGCTCGTCTTCGATCTTTTTCTTCCGGTCCTCATAAAAGTCATGAAGATCATAAGTTCTTTTTCCAGTATCACCCCTTTTCGTCTTGTACGATGCGATCGTTTTCTTGATCTTTTCAGGGTTTTCGGGCCATATCTCGGGCATGTCTGAGTTAGGAGGGTAGATGATCATAACAGTATCAACATCACAAAGAATTGTAAATTCAGTAGCTTTCTTTATGATCCCATGTTTCCGTTTGTGGTAAGTGGTGTTTCGGGTTTTCTCTTTCGGAATAAGCTCCATTCTTAGCTTTGCACGACCCATCTGCAACTTAATTAAAGCCCCAATAACATGTTAATCTATTAAAAACAAGGAAAACTTTAATAATATGCAAAATAATTTACCGGGAGTTTGGAGATTTGGTTTTCTTGAAAAAGAATATAGATGGTTTTGAGAGGGGAGAAGACAAGTAAATATAAGTGAGGGTTGGCTAATTATGGAATAAGATACACCCGGTTATTTGACAAAAATAAAATAAGGCTAATTATGTCTTAAATTCTAAAATTACGGATCTTGTAATAAATTCTTTGTGAAAACCCTAATTGGCCATTGATTTGCAAAATAAAATAATAATGTGCCGCATATTGGTGAAGATTTATATTCCAAAATTATAATCTTAAACATCGCTATTTTGATTTTCAAACGATTAAATATGCTTTGCAAGTTTGCAACCTAGTTTTATTGTATCTAATTCTGAATTGGCAATTTTTAGTAAAATTGACCTAAATTAATGAACTTTATAATACCTAATTACCAAGTGACCTTTAATTCATAGATTGTGTAAATGATTGAATAATTTTATTATTTACAATAAAAATAATTTGTTCAATATATATGTTTCTTGTTTAGAGGTAGATAACTCTTATGAGAATTTATAAAATGTGTATGTTTGTAGCCGTGCATATGTTTGATATATAGAAAGACAATAGCTGTACTATACGGGTTTTCAAAAAAAGATAACATATAATAATACATAGTACTTATGCCATCTTCGGTTTCACATGTCATATACAATTTTGGATTCGCGTCGCTTCCAGTATAGTAATTATCTGCAAGAAATTGGCAAAGGTAAAGCTTATTATATGTTTAACATATAATATAATAGCTTTAAAAAAAAGGAAAAAAATACATCTTATTAGACAACACAAGTCTAAAATTTTACATATTTGTGGTGGTAGCAGGGAAAATGGAATGCAACCTGCCAATCTCCACTAATATTATTACTCAAATCTATAAAACATATCATTTTAAACCAAATTGATCTTCAGAACCTATTGTCATTCAAGTTGCTTTTGTAGGTCACCATTTTTAATATCCATTTTCAAGTTAAAATAAACTTTAATGACCATAAGCCATAATTGTTCCATTATACACATTTAACACACCCAGTAGAAATCAAATCTAAGAATTTTAATGATTACATCATCCAATTCCTTGATATCATAAGTCCTACATTTATTTAAAGAACCGTGGAACAAAATTACTCAAATATATGAATTCCGTGTTTAAGTAATGATGTTATATTTTTGGTATTAAAATTGTATAATAGCATCCTATATAGTTGTTTTTAGAAAAGTTTTTGAGGAGAGAGAGAGTGATGTGAATGAGGGATGGTGTAATTTGGGATGAAATTTGTGGATTAGTTCTTCAAGAAAAACATCAAAAAAACAAGTATGTGAGAGTGTGACTAGGATAGAGAAGAGAGTTAAGAGAAATGGTGTTTTTAAATAGTTGTGAGTAGCACAAGAGAAAGAAAGATGATGATTGGTTGAAAATGTGTCACTTACGCACCAGAAACACCTTATAAGCGTGGCTTATTGTATTTGTGGATGCTCTAACAGTATATGTATGTAGTATTCGTAGTATCAAATTTGCAAGCATGATTAAGTATGTAAGAGTCAAGCGATTTTCACAAAACTTACCTCAACTGCAGGTACTTCTGCCTCGATGGATTCGTTTTTTAGAAGCGAATTACGTAAATACTTCATCATATCTTATATTTATGTAACTTATAGGCACATATGAAAGTATGTTTAGGGCTCTGTATCAACATGGAGGCTAAATATCTTATAACCCAATTGAGTAATATGGGTCGCGCATAATCCATTAGAATACCATATAACAAAAACGGTTTAAAAATTGTGTTAAGAGGAATAACGTGAGCGCGACACATAAGCAAAGTGCTATTCTTTTATATAGAGTATAGATACATATGTAAAAGGGCCGATTATATGTATAAGACACTATATGTAAGTGTATGCATATGTTGAAATAGTCATTTGAATTGGTTTTAACAGGCTATTTGAACATAAGGTATTTCATTGTGCCCAAACAAAGCCGCACGTCAAATTCAGCCCAGCCCAGTTCTCGACTTTTAAAGCCCAACTTACACAAACGGTCCAATACTGACCCATGACCTGAGAACGACGACCAGCCAACCCCAAAACTGACCCATTATCTCAAGGTCCAGTTCTCATATGTGCACCAACATGACTCAAGTCCTGATCCTGTTTTGGCCCGACGAAGCCAAGAATCGGGTAAGTTGGGCTGCGTTTCTATACATCGATACAGGTTAATGTTTTAAGAACACTGATACAGGTTCATGTTTTAGGAAGACTCGGGTCTAAGCGTCCACATTTTTCCATACGAATTGGCAACCGAACACTTCGAACACAAGAGTAACTTGTCAACAGTATATATGAATCATGAATGACCAAAATGAATACTGAAACTTGAACCCATAACTTCACCAACATATCAATAGTTATCTTTAAAAATCAAATCCCCACAAGATACAAAACTGTATTTAGAAGGCAGCCATTATTATACTTGTTTTAAACAAACATATTTGATAACAAATGAAACTGTACATAGCTTACTGCCTGATAGTGTCGCATTAGTTCATTGCTATATGCTGTTTACATACGTTTTATATTAAGGTTTTAAAAATATAGAAACGCAGGTGCGGAATGGAATCTATTGTAAGAGTTGAACTGCAGCAATAGCGGGGATTTTTTCACGCAATTTCTGAGTGACAGCTACTCTTACAGTCATCACACTTGCTGCAGGACCCGCTAACCTTACTTTTACGATCGGCTCTTCTATGGACACACATTCTAGTGTTCCACCAGCTGCCCCAACAAGATAGGGCCTTATTTCTTCAAGAACCTACAATGTTTAAGCAAAAGGAAATAAAAAATGTGCATTAAGAACTGATTATTACTACTTTCAATATCAAAAATCAGATAATCAGTAAGTAATATATACCTTCTCTATGTTTTCTTCATTCAGTTCAAGGCCAGTTTCTTCATCTGGTATTGGTTCAACAGCAACAATTTCAGGGATCTTTTCCATTAACCGCCTTTCAATTCCCAGTTTCATGGTGGTTACAGAACTTGGACATGAACCGCAAGCTCCTTGTAGCTTTAACCGGACCACATTTCCATCAATCTCATGTAATGCAACATTGCCACCATCTGCAATTAGATAAGGTCTAACTTCATCCAGTACCTTCTCAATATTTTCTGCAGTAAGAGGTAGCTCTACTGCAGATTCTGGAGTTGCAACAGCCTTTATAACTGCAACACAAAACCATTAAAATGCACATGTCAAGAAATCATTGAAAGTTGCATACACTTCCAGTTATTTGATATAGTGTCTACTTCACTACAACAGACAAAAAAACAAATGATCCAATGCATACAATAGAATTCAAATACATGATCTATGCAGTCAATCTCGGTGGTATCTCGGTTATCGGTCAGAATATCGGTACCGAATATTTGCGATATTGACCGAGATTTGACCGATATTGACCGGTATTTCACCGATATTCTTGATATTAGCATTTTAAGTCTTAATTTTCAACTTTTAGTGTTTAATACTTTAATGTTGGTGTTTCGAGTATTAATCAGTTCCTACTTGCTACAATTGTTAGTGTTGCAAAAGGATAATTTGTTAATAGGAGGATAATATAATGAATTGTTATTGTTAAAGTGCTATATATATAAATTCCACATGATATATTTATATATATATACCTCACTGCGGTAACCGATATCTCAAATATCGGTCCTCGACCGATATCCGATATTTTTCCGCATTAACTGCTTAGTACATGATCTCACTTAGGTCTGTAAACGAACCGAATGGAACGAGGCATTGTTCATGTTCATGTTCATTCATTGAGCTTTTATTGGACAAACGAATAGTTCATGAACACATAACCGAAAATAAGTTTGCGTTCATGTTGGTTCTTAAATAAAATGATTTTGTTCGTGTTATAGTTTATGTTCATTCGTTCGTTAAATTCATAAACGGGCACAAACTAACATAAACTAATTTGAAAAATAGAAACCAAAAAAAAACAAACATAAAAGAAGTTTAAATGCTAGGGTAGTTAACTAAATATTAAAATCATAAAAAAAGAAAAATAAAATAAACCTTTAATAAGCTGACATAAACAATTCGAACCGAATTTCATGTTCATTAACTACCCAAACAAACGTAAGTGGCCTTCCGGCGGGTTCACGAACAGAGAGTGTTAGGTTCGGAATAATATCAGCTAAGGAAAGGCCCTAACCTCGATCAATTTTATTCATGAATAATATCAATCAGCTAAAAGTTTAAAAACCGGTTACCTATCCGGCGTTTCGGCTGCTGAAATCGAAACTTAGATGAACAGGAAGCACCTCTGGAGATAGCAACACGAGCGCCGAGGAAAGAAGAGATCTGGACATTATTAATTCAGAGGTTAAATTATTACAGTAGAAAGCAGAAACATGAGATTAATTAATTAGGAAACCTTAGGGAACGCATTGACGGTGGAATAAGAGGTAGAAGATGGAGCAGAAGTGGAATCAAGGGTTTGTTGAGGTCTGGTGACGTAGGAATAAGATGACTGGCTCAACATCACAGCTTGCATCTTGTTCGAATTTACGATTAGAATCAAGGATATGTTGCAGGCAGGCAGGCAGGCAGGGCTTGATGGTTTGAAGACGGAGTTGTATTTGTATTAGGTCAGTTTTTGTGCAGGGTTTCAGCCTTGAGGAAAGGGGAACACCCACCCCCACCAATGATGGTTTCATATCTGTATCATTCGCACAAATAACTTCCTAAGTAACTTCAGTCTAGTTTGTGAATTTATTATTGTAAAGTCACTTTTTTAAAATTTGTAATTATGGTATTTTTATCTAACTTCATTTGTTTTTTCCATGGGCAAATTATTAATTTAGATTATTTTATTTATTTTCTTTTTTGAGTTATGTGTCATTTTTATACATATATGGTTTGTTCAATTCTGCAACTTTAGTACATTTTTCTTAATTTATTGCCACTAGATACCTTGATTAGTTTTGGGTAAAAACAAAAGAGACATTACATATTATAATTAAAAGGTAACTAAAATACATAATAGAAGATGAAAAACAAACATGAAATGCATAACATAGTTTTTAGCCATTTTTCTTGCATTTTCTTTATGCGCATTGTTAAAGAGCAGTAGCTCTTTAACAAATTGGAGGATCAAGCCAAATAACAATCACATATCGCGCTGGTGACCTGACTTGTAACATCACAAAAATTTTGGTCCAAATTTGACAAATTAATAAAACTTAAGGACTAAAAATATTCATGGCAAATGTAAAGAGAAAAATAAGACAAATAATGGAAGTAGTTTATGTTACGGAATGGAGTAAGGAGACTCCATCCCAGATTGGAGAAAGAAAGAAAAATAAAGCACTTTATAAGGAGAGAACATTCCATGGAAATGTTCTTAAATGGCCAACACTCTCCCTAGTCCTAGCAGAGGGTGCGAAGCACCCGACGCGCACGGGCACGGGTGAAGGGCGATGGGCGCAATGTGGCGATATGATGGCGCACTTTGCACTTCGCCCGCTTAAGAGCCACCTTTGTATTTTTGGATGATGATAAGATCAAGATATGGCAAGTTACCAAAAGACCAGGGACTAAAAATGAACAGATTCAAAGTTTTGCATCTTCGCGATACGCGAAGAATCCAAGTTATGCATCTTCGCGACGTGGCAAGCCTACGCGGCAACTCAGCGAAGCTAGTGCAGCTTCGCGATACGCGAAGGTGCACAAAAATTTCTATAAATAGGCCGGCCATGGGGGGTGGTCCTCACCATCCAACTCACACTTCCAATTACACATTGTCTCGATTTACGTGCCACGACCCGAGATGGCGATATCCCGACAAGCTTTACCTCGAAATGCGTGCCATAACCCTACTTAAATACCCTCTCGACTTACCTCCAAGTAGAAGTGCTTTTCAAGTAAAGCACAAGCATTTCTATAAATAAGCCATTCAATGTAGGGGTTCTGCCCGATTATTATAATATAAATGGCTTAGACCCTAGTCAGGGATATAGCCCGTACCTTGATTTTATAAAGTGGAAATAAGATTTTATAAAGTCGAGATTATAGATAAAACAATACTTCTTTATTTTATATAAAGATTTTATATTTTTATAAAAAAAAGTTGAAATATATGTTTCTTCACGAAAAAGAAACAAAGGTTTATAAGTGATTAACAAGAAAGGACTAGAGGTCCTTATGTCAAGGTAAAGGCTATGCAATCAGACTAAAGGTCTAAAGCTAGATCGTTGATCTAGTACTTATAAAAAGTTATTCTCGTACTATAGGTTCGAGGTAACAAGACAAATTGGTGAGAAACACCAACCAAGAAGAAAGGTGAATACGTCCAACTTTTTTTTATAAAACAAAGTCTTGAATGTTTGCATGGGATTATATCCCTAAAACTTTATAAACAAAAGTAATACTGGCCCTCAGGCTATTGTATACGTTTGTCTGGATCCTTACATATGTGGGCAGACGGTGGGTACACCGCACCACACTTGCTAATGCCTCCGCCACGTTAGGCCGGACCCAAATAATGTCCGAGAGGGGATTATCTCGTGTATATTGAATAGTTGCCAAGACCTCGATGCTGCGGTATCGCTGAGAGGTTTCAAGTATAACTAGAGGTTTATAATAGTATATTTAACTTGGTTGTTTCCTAAGCCACGATGGGCCGGGTCACAAGATACCCGAGGGGATAATTAAGTAACTTAAAATATTTTGAGTCAGCGTGTTCACTAGCATGTGTTGCTAACATATTTTTTTTATAACTGTTTTATAGGTAATAGAGAATAGGTGTTTGGAGACAGAGGATAGCCGTTAGACGATCTGATGGCTCAAAGGATGTTTTAATATTAAAATAACGTAAATCGTGGTTTTAATATCCAAACACTTTTGTATAACTTAACGGGTGTTTCAAACCCCGTGATTTGAATATAATAATATTTTATTAAAAGTCTTCCGCTTTACAACATTTAACTCTGATGTATTTACAAAACAGGTACCAACTTACGAATCACACGCCTAGGCCCTGAGTCAGGGTGTGACATGACTCGTCACCAATTTTAAGAGAAATCCATCGCTCGAAAGCCAACCGTGATATATCTCATGGTTCATGCAAAACATTTTTTCACGAATGAGACTCGAATACACAACCTCTCATATAAAAAGGCACGAGACTACCATTGATAACTACCGACAACCAAATTCATTCACAACAGATTAATAACTTATATCCTTTGTGAAAAAAAATGAAAATACATATTTACTCAACAGGAAAAAAAATTTACTAGTGGGTGTTTCTTTCACCACTTTGATACGTATAACTATGTGGAACGAGTCATGATTAATACTTAGTTTTCTAAATATACAAATCCATTTTGTTTTTCTTTTTAATGATAAACTAGCTTATCCTTCATTTTTAATATTGAGGGGTAATACGTTACCATCACACAATATTTTAGCATTGTTTGCTACAGAATCTTTTTCTCACCCACTGGATTATATGATATATCATATACATCTGGTTGGATATTCTAATAATTTAAGAATTAACAGCTAAAATTATCATAAACATGCTATAGGCTAGGTTTTAAAATGCGTTATCTCCTAGGTGCTCAAGATCCTTGGAGCCAATGCATTTGCCTTCATGCTTGACACTAAATACTTACACATTATTTGTAGTCTTATAGATGATCTTTTATATCATTTTTAATCTTTAGACATCTAACTAGATGATTGAAGAAAAAAAAATACTATTTAGAATACAAAAAAGCGATAACTATCTGATTTATAACAATTTTGAATCTTTAGACTTTCTTTTATTTCTTCTTTCAAGTTTTAATGAAAATAGAAGAAAAATAAAGAACGTGCATATGTTTTTTCTTCTTATTTGCTTCTCTCTTGCCCTCTCAACTTCACTCGAGTTATAAGCGTCGTCTCAATCGAAAAACATATTATCAACACGTTTTGTGAGTTTACCACACTTCTAATGTTGTATAGTGATCTATCCACATGCAGCATCGCCTTACATAACCATGAAATATTATCGCCTTACGTCTCAGGGCCGCCTTTTTAACCTCATGGATTCAAAACTAATGGTTTAACCATGACATAACCAGTTTCCCATTTCCCAAACAATCAAAAATCAAAAGGACTAAACCTGTAACAAATAGTATCAGGGACCAAATCAGAAAATATCCACACACACAACATAACCAAAAACCTGCTAGTTAAACCAGTTGACGTCTGTCTCACAAAACCCCCAAATCATCAGTAATGGAAAACATGAACCCTTTGATCACACGTTACCGTACAAAACTCAAGCTAGCATCACTGCTATGGTTCGAAGGCTTTCGCGAAGCTTGCTGTCTGCACAGAGTTGCCGTATACTGTCTCAGGTTCCCTAATTTCGCACTTTTTATCTTCAATTTCAACTTCTCGTTGTTTAATATTGATCCGTTTGCTTCTTCAGGTCGAAGCAGTTGATGATCCGAACTGGCCAGTGCTTTCTCTTGAACGGATTCATCTTTCTAGGAAGGTGATCCTGGTTTTTAAGTTTATATTGTAATAAATTTGTTACATAGCAAGCTGTAATTTGATTTGAAGGTTGTGAATTAGGTTTGAACTTTAATTGAGCAGGAGTATTTGTCTGTGTGAAATAAATTGATAACTCTATAGGAATCCCTGTTTATGTTGATTGAGAACAGGTAACAGTGGTTAGTTATTATCTATTTTTTATATATTTTGGGTAAATAGATCATTGCACATAATGTGAATAGAGGTTTCTATGTCAAAGCACGCTTAACAAATCGTCTCTGGTTAAAGATTTAAGATTTAACCATGAATAGAACTATGATTACTTCTGATCAAAACAATACTAGATTTTCCATGTAATCCGCAACTGAAATTGTTGGAAAATCTGCATAATTGTTAACATTGATATACATAGTCAGTTTCTAAAGTAAGAAGCTTGCCTTTGAAGTTTTAATGCAACAAGGTTCTTATTATCCAGTAGTGCCACCAATACATAAAAATAAAAAAGAAGTCTATAATATTTTTTATATATATGTTGAACTGTTACTGAAATGCATCTTTATTTGATCATCTACTCTGTAGAGTGACTTAAAATTTTGTATTACGTTGCAGTATTTTCATTCTAAGATCAGCTATCCTTCCTACGCTGGAATGGATTTTACCGATTGGAGTCCCTGTTGGTTATCAAGAACCGTGCGTATTGGAGATGCCGATAAGATTGTATGCCTTCTTACGACTTGGACTCTTGCAACTTATTTATGTGAGTATATAATAGGAAAGCTGATTTTAAGTTATGAGTGCAGTTGCCTTTAAAACATTGTATATCTTATGATGCTTATAAACAATCATTTAGTTAAACAAACATGAGCACATGCCTCGTTCTTGAACATTTGTTCATTTAAATTTGTTTATGCTTATTTGCTTACGTACATTTAGGCTTGTTTGTTATGTATTCATTAAAAATATTTAGGCCCGTTACAAATTTAGTTTAAATTTTATGAAATTAAAATATGACCAATTACAATTTAGTCTAGCTTTATTAATTTTTTAGGTCCAGCATATTGATGTTCAAGTGCATCTTTAATTAGGGTTTGCTTAGTTATGTTCGTTCATCTATGTTTAGTTATGTTGGTCCTTTTATGCTTATGAACCATTTGTTTATGTTATTAACAAATGGGCATAAACAGGCACAAGCACGCTCATTTTCTTAGATCTTAATGAACGAGCACAAACAAGAAACCTTATTCGTTTAATTGTCTGTGTTCAATCATTTGTTCGGTTAATGTTACATGAACGAAGACAAGCATGCCCCGCTTGTGTTTCTTTGGTAAACATAATATATTCGTTTATTGTTGTACAGTTTGTTGTATATGTTGTACTCAGAATTGTACAAGTAAAAAAATGGAAACCTTTACCCTTGCTAATCCTACATCTTCATACTCACTTGCACTTTGATATTATCAGATAAAAATGCTTGATTTATGTTTAATAATGTTTCTTTCCCTTTAGTTATTGATGCATATATTTTTTTATAATTGTTATACTCATGATCTTGAATTTCATATGAAACTGAAAACAATTGTGCCATTAACGACTCTTCTTGTGAAACTTAGCATTACAGATCGTTTGATATGATACTTTTGCTTGTTAACAGGCTCTATGGTTCTACCCTTTGTACATATTCAGCTTCATTTTAAGCACCATCTGGTACATATATTTTCTTCTCTTTAAATGTTTGTGTTGCTTCTTGTAACTTGCTGGCTTATATGTATAATATATGTACACATACACAACTTCTATAGGTACAATGATATTGCTCAGTTTGGGCTTACGGTTACTGAAAAAGACGGGCCAACAAATTTAACTCCATCTAGCCAAAATGAACCTTCAACTTCACAAAATTCAACATCCGTTGATAAACCAACTGACCTCGGGCGGTACTATTATATACTTTAGATGCACGTTATCTTGTTAGTTGTGACAATATTATAATTTTTTGCAGGGTCATGATAGGAATAGCAGAACAGGGGTATTCGGTCCTCCTATTGACCTTTTTCTTCTTGGAGGTATATATGTATATTCACATATCATGTTATATATATATATATATATTCTAAATAGTACTCTTTGGTAATATATGCTGAAAATAATGGATATGTAGCAGGTTTATCTCACAGGCTTTGTACCTTATATCGGGAAGGCTCTCAATTTTGTACTTCTTTCATGGATGTATGCGTATTACTGCTTTGAGTATGTGTCAACCCATTTGACTTTGACCTGTTCTCTTTTAAGTGAGGTTTTTTAAACACTTTTGACTCACTTAAAACTTAACTTGTATTTGACCTGTTCATAGTAAACGGGTCGAAATTGTCACCTCTACAATATTAATGATACTTTTACCACATGTCTTCTCATTATAGCTTTTCAATCTCATAGATATAAATGGAACTTTTCTGGACTGAGTTTGGATAAAAGGCTTGACTTTTTCGAGTCAAACTGGGCATTCTTTGCTGGTTTTGGTATTTTCCTGGTTTTCATTGTTTAGTTTTTTGTGTGATTAAAAAGTGAGAATATTGTTAATTTGAGTATTTAAGTTCTACTTTCAGGATCTCCTTGTGTTCTGGCTATTTTCTTTTTTTCTCCTTTAGTGAGTTATGGAGTAATGGCGGTACTCTTTCCAATGGTAAATACTCACACTTTATTATTATACCACTAAATCAGGAAAGCGAATTCAGATTTTTTTGGAATTGTTTTTACATATTTAATATCTTACAAGATTGTGATAATGAGTTTGTTTAATAATGGGCAATTTCATATATACCTCTATAAACTTGGAATATATCCTATATACCCATGTAAATCTAATAATATCATAGATGCCCTTACGAAGGAGTTAAAATATTAAATATACCCAATTCATTAAAAACAATTTTAATAAGTGACCATTTTACACTTAATTTTCGAAAACATTAAAATTTCATATATGCCCATCTTTAACTTCAATTATTTTATTTACCAATTTTTAACTTAGTTTTTTCTTTTCTACCCATTTTTTTCCTAAAATCTTACACATGCTCATCATGTGTATCATTAATGTCGATCAGAATCCAACTAACAAAAGGATTTAAACAAATATAATGGAAAGGTGTAGAATGATCATTAAGTTATATGATATTTTTAGGAAATTAATCCAGTAATTTAACAGCACTAATAATTTTTTGTTCCAGTTCGTTTTGACTGCAGCAGGTTCAGATGCCGAAAGTGTAGTTAACGCTCATAAAGTGAGATGGAGAGGTGAAGAATTTGGAAAGCTTCCTATATTTTATGCTGCAGATAAGTCATTGTAAGTAATCTACTTTACATAATCTCTTATATATTATGTCATATCAATTATTGAGCATTTCACTCCAAACTTATGTTGATTATCATTTTATTTACAGGATGAGAATCTTGTCTCTTCTTCCTGTGGAATCTCAAGAGCAAACACATGACAAGAAAGCACTATGAAACTAACATGCTGATCTTTAGAACTTGAAGATTCTTATGCTTGTACAAAGATTACATTTAATTGTTTTATGGGATCATTTGCAGATAGAAAAGTGGTTAGAAAATGACAAGACAACATTGTGATATAGATGCTTTAGGATTTGAGAAAGTGTTGTTTTTTGGTGTGAAGATGATTGACATGGAACATACATACCTACATGTGTGTTCACATCTTATTTGAGGTTCTTTGGGAATCCTTCTTTGAAGTTGGATTTGACAAACGTACAACATTCATTGCATGTAGTACTTATCATTTTACTTTTTCGTTCTTCCATTGCATGTTGTTTGATATATATCTTTATTCTGTTCTTTTATAATTATGGGTGTTTATCGGTTCGGACCCGGTTTCCAGTGTTTTACGTTTAAGTGAAGGTTTTTAAGTCTGAACCAACCTGAATTCAGGCGGTTAAAAGCCAAATTATGGTTTTTTATCAGGTTCAACCATAAAAGGCTGAATAATGTTTGTTATTGGATTGGGTTGAGCTGAAATTGTAAATGGATTGGGTTGGGCTAAAGTTGTAGTTGGAGTGGGTTAAATACTTAAATGACAAAAGTTAAATAATTATCTTTATTTGTTATTCAGCTTGGACCAAGTTCAGATTCTGGAAACCGGAAACCGAATCGTAATTTTGTTCAAAATTAAACGGTTTCGGTTTGGTTCGGTGTTAGTTTAATCGGTTTCAAGTGGAATATTAAACACCTGTAGTTATAATTAAACGTACCTGTTTAGTTTACATATCATGTTTTTCATGTTATATATCAATCTAGATATGTATTTTATTCGAGTTGGTAAATATTTTATTTTAAAAAAATATATTTGAGAAAACAAAAGATTAAATATGCAAAACCTCAAATCAGATTATAACAAAGTTATGTTTAGCTAATTTAGAAAATTAAAATTATTTTACTTAAGCTATTGTTTTTATAAACTTATAAGGTTAAATATTGAAAAAGGAGCCTCTTGGGTTCTAGCCAAGTGATAAGAAGCAAAGCTTTATTTTTTTTAATAATAATAATAATAATAATTATTATTATTATTATTATTATTATTATTTTGGAGTTTTAACCCGAAACGAAATGATATAATAAAACGAGTATTTGTTTAGCTGCTAAAAGAATATCGAAAAAGGGAACCAAACACTACATGATCTAGAGTCCCTTTTATATTACATGCATAAGTTTGGTTGAAAGTATGAATGCAAATAGGTAAAAATGGAATGATGACTAGAAATGATTTCCCACAACCACTTATAATTAATCACTTTTAGATATTTATTCTTGACTTTTTCTTCTATTTTATATAAAAAGAAAAAAAAAAGAAAATACTAATATCCTATTCAAAATTTCCAAGTCATTGTCAATTTATATTAGTGGGGACACCAAATTTATGAAAGATAAGATTTTGTATTGGACTTAAGTGGACGGGAATATGACTCCACATGGTGAATAAAGTTTAAAATTTAATCATGGACATAGGGTGTTGTTGAATGAGTTAAATAAACTTAATAACCAAGTATTTTCTTTTATATTTTTTATTTTGAATCTGTTCGTAAATAATCACCCTTGGATGTAGTTATCATTGAGTTACGACACACGTTAAAAATACCCTTTTACCTAAAAACTGTTACCCCTAATTATACCATGAAAGAAAATTCATTGTAGGTTATAATTATGTGATTAACTTACATGAGGATGATTCCTAAAATGCTAGATAGAAGCATGGCTGCTTCAACCTTCCAACACTTGTTATGGAGAGTTCATTTATAAAGGCTTATTTATCTATAAGTAGTTAAACTACCCTAGAGTAAAACATGTATGATTTTTTTATTCAATAACCGTGTATAAAATTTGTATTTAAAAGTGACTTAAAATCAATGTTTTAAAAACCGGTTTTTTACTCGTACCGGATTGGGTTAAAAAATGATACAACCGGTTGAACCGGGTTATACCGAGAGGTTCAACCGGTTGAATAGTTTACCTTGTAATTTTCTATAAATGCAAGTTAAACTCCAAAAATAACTCAAAAGTAAATAATTTCATGACAAAAAATAATCCAAAAGTAATCCATATTAAAAAAAATAATACAAAATCACTCAATTTTAAAAATTAGTCATAAAGTTTGCACGTTTGAATATTAATTGTTGGATGAAAAGTAATTTTGATAAAATATGGGCCGCAAATATCAAAAATTCTCAGACTTAAAACCGGTTTGCCGGTAAAAACCGGTATTTTAGAAAAAAACCGCCGGTACGATATTCTAGTAAACCGGCCAAAAATACCGGGCTCTAAATACCGCCCTGTTGTACGAAATCCAGTTTAACCAGTTCAACCGGCCGGTTTGAACCGGTTTTTAAAACACTACTTATACTTAACTACACTTCTAATGACTAACAGGTTCGAGTTTCTTGCAACTTCAACAAACTAATTATTGCATTTCTAAATTATATAATATATGATTATATATGGTAATCAGCAGGTAGTACCTAGTGTCATACCTGTCTCAACCCCATAAAATGTTCTAAACTAATACCTAGATGCATCTTTAGCCAAATATAAGAATGTATACTTGATCTAAAACATGATTCACGAGCCCCTGTATTATGAATAGCATGAAGGATAAGGATAATGTGGTTTGACCCAGGTCGATATCTTAGATGCATGACTATATGCATGAGGAGCATTTGTATCATCTGGAAGTATTGGGGGTCTTGCTATATCGTAACATAGCAAATGCTTAAAGATCGTCTAGAAATATTTGAACATCCTTCTATAAGCAATTAAGGATGGCACGGACACATATGCACGTTCTGATATGTCGATTAACATAGCTAAGCTAGAGTTCAGGACCATTGGGACGTATCCGATTTGTTCTGCTATGTCGTACATGTGTTGGGCAAATAATTGATAATATAAGGCCTATAAACAAAAATGTTCCCCCTTAAAAATAAAAGAATGTAAATATTGCTCCCTTTTTTCCAACAACCTCCATCGTTACCGCCTCCGGCCCACCACCACCTGCCACCGCCACCCACAATCATTTTAAATTTATTTTTTCCTCTTTTTTGGCATACCAAACACCACAAAGTAATGATTATTCACTCCTACGTGGTAACCAAACATTTCATTGGAATAATAATAACTCTTCCTTTATGTTGTCCATTACATTACCACATTCATTTCAATCCTTTGCCATACCAAACAGAAAATTAATTTCACTCATAAACAAAACTCAAGAAATTTGAGAACGCAATGCGTGTGGTTAGTTGGATTTTGGCAATTTAATATTTAATGAAAGAACAAAGTTTACAGATAAGCTAGAATCTTCAACCACTAAGACCAATCATATAGGCCCTTATTGATATATAAGAGGTTTTAAAAGAATATTATTTTCTACGGTTTAAAAGAGACACTTTTTTAAAACATAAACAGAAATTTTATTAGCTATTCATATAATAACGGGTATCAAGCTAGTATACAAATATCTAATGTTTAGATTAATATTTATATTATTAATTAATACAAATATTCTATGAACCGACATTGTTCCGATGTGCGTGGGGAAGGTGGAGTTAACTATTATAAACTATGAATTCTAGGGTAAACTAAGACATCAATCATAAAACACACTATGACAATTCAGGCAGGGTTTACCATGAAACAACTAAGAACTGATCTCATTGAATTGTTTGTTTGGGGGGGGGGGGGGGGGCAGAAAGCTAGCAATGTTAGAATCGTTAGAATCAACTCGCAAGTAGAGCAACCTAATTGTAGTTAGTTTAATAAATAAGTACAAAGATTCATAGAGATTGACTAGTGCTTCAAATCGGGTGTTTGAACTTCAAATTATAAACTACGACCTTAAATGAGTCTACTATATATAAATATAGGGCATGTTGGATTTTAATAATCTCAACTAAATGCTATTAGCCGACAATAATCTCAACTGAGTTTATTCTCACCGGTGGTTCTAAATTTAAGAAAAATCAGTTCTCAATGTTACCTAGTTAAAATAAACTTAAAGACGTAAAGATTTTTCCGAATTTCAAACTGATTTTTTATAGCTTTTGATCAGAAGGAGGATATGAGTCGATTAATGTAAAACTCATATCCAAATGACCAAACGCTTGATTAGTGCTTCAAATCGGATGTTTGAACTTCAAATTAACAAAAATTAAGTCGTTTTGAGCATCGTTTCGAGCTAAGTTTTACATCAATCATTTTGTATCCTCATTCTGCTCAAAAGCCCTAAAAATTAGTTCGAAATACGGTAAAAAACATAAAAACTTAACGCCATTAAGTTTTTTTTAACGGTGGATCACTGAAAGCTATTTTTTTTAAAAATTTGAGACCACCAGTGGGAATAAACTTAGTTGCAACTATTATTGGTAATAACATTTAGTTGGGATTATTAAAATTCAATTTGCCTAAATATAACAAAGTTTTTATAGTTCTATATACCTACATGATACATGTAATTATATAACTATAAAAGGTAAATTATATATATTTGTAACTATAAATTTATATACAAATGATTATTGTGAATTGTAAATTTGTTAAACAATAAGCAAATAAAAAAATAAAAAAACAAACCAAGTTCAATTTAAGAAATAGAGCTTGAAATAAATTAATTTTAAATTCAACTCATTAATCTCAGCTATTAGGTTAAATGTCTACGAGAAAAAAAATCCCTATGCACACATTAGGAGGGATCTTAGTTTCTTAGGAGTTGGACGATGTCCTATCATTATTATCAGGGTTTATGTTATCAAATATGTACATGATGGATCTTTAGTCGTAGATCAAGCCAGACCTGGTCAAAGCTATACTAGTAGTTTCCAGTGAGATTACTAGGGTGTCAAAACTTTTGCTAGAAGCCTAGACAGCGTGTTGCTATTCTTGGATGGTTTGGTTGAGTTTAATTTTTCATACTAAAAAATGAAAAATATAAACTATGGGACCTACTTTGAAGCACGATAACTTGTTTGGATCTTCTACGTAAAGACATGATCAGATTTTAAAAAATCTTTTTAATGTTTTTATAGTTCCATTCCACATTTTATTAAATCTGTTATAAATATAATTATTATAAAGTCATAAGGGATTCCAATTTTAGGTGTCCAAAACTCTAGACTTGTTTATACACATTAGATTCATCATGTTTATAATCATATTTCTAAGAGTTGATATGTATGTTAGAGAAATAAGTATCGTCGCACATGGTAACATTCTTTTAGATATTGATGATCATCCATATTGTTAATTTGTTATTCTTTGCGAACATTTTCTTTCTTTTTTCTCTTCATGTTGACCAAAAACCCTAATCACATAGACTTCTTTTCCATATATCTCCGCCCCTCTCACATCACTCGTTTATGATGGCTCGTAGCCAAAAACATTTCTTGTCTCTCTCTTCTTGTCCTTCACCTATCGCCGTAACAGTATAGTCATGTTCGCGTCCATAAAATGAAAAAAATCAAGCAGGTGCTCTAACTATTATAGCTTAGCATACTATTTTTTCTTAACTTCTAATCTATAAGTCTAACACACACACACATATATATATAGGAATGTAATTTATGCATACTTCAAATAAAATATTTTTTTAACGACTAAATGATACACTCTACATATATTAAACTATTAATTTTCAAATTTACATTCAAACATCTTACCATCTCACTAAAATAGAAATGACTTCAAATCAATCAAACATGTATCATTAAAATCATTAATAGTTATCATCATACCTCTATTTGTAAAAAGAAAAACAACAACATTATAAAATATATGTTTTTAAATTAATTTAATGACAACTCTTTTATACTTAAGCGTATCCTCAAAACAGCTAGTGGTGCATGCTCCTTGTATAGTCGTATCTATAGAACACATATCTCAAAGATAATTCAAACAATCACCAATCAAACTGTAGAGTAGAGCTGAATATGAACATAAAGTCTTTAAGAAAATGAAGTTTTATTTTGTTTAAAGACATGTTAAATATAACGACGACTCAATCAATCAATCAATCATACCCAGTAAAATCCCACCGACAGCAAAGCTATAAGTAGGGTCTGGGGAGGGTGGGATGTAGGCACACCGTACCTCTATCCAAAGGAATAAAGAGGTGGCTTCCAGAGAGACCCTCGGCTCTAAGTACATGTGTATGAAGCAAAATAAAGGAAATCAAAGTTTAACAGTTATATAAAAACTACTACTAATTATAATAATATTAATAATAAGATCACAGTTTAACAGCTATATAAAAGCTAATAATAATTATAATAATAATAATAATATATGTAAGGGAAATACCATTATGGTATGTGACCTAAATAAGTTAATTCTAAGCCCTAAGGTATTCAATTCTCTCTAAAAATCCTTAAACTTTAATTCTACTTCTCCACGAATTCCTATCCTCAACCATGTCCTCGGAGAGGTTTAGGTCTATCAAATCATGCCTAATCCTCTCATCCCAAGTCAATTTCGGTCGTCCTCTACCCCTCCTCCCCTCCTCCCCTCTATAGTAAATATAACGACGACTGTTTCATAAAAAAATCACATCAGACGAAAGTTAAAAACTTATCTGGTAATCTTTTTTATATATAATATTAAAGGGTTAGGATAAAATAGGAAGTATTTTCCTAGAAAAAAATCCTTATATATTTTATCGTGATAAGTTGATAACTGATAAATTAGGTAGATTTATGATTTACAAAATCCTAAAATAATAAACTAAGAGTTAATTACATTGACGCTTTCTATAGTTTGTACGGATTTCACGTATGTTCCCTAACTTTGAAAAACTACATCCATAATCCCTGATATTTGATGCAGGTATTCGGGTAACATTCGTGCGTCAATTAATCAAAGTTACATGCACCTAATTATAATAAAACACAATCCAAGGGAATCTTGAGTTTGCTTAGAAATAATTGTGGTACATTATATAAAAAATGGTCATTTTCGGTGTTTTTTGTTTGCATGAGAACGGTCAAAAGGACTATAAACCCACTTTTCTAAGAGCATTAAAAAGCAAACATACTGATAATGAAGTCCCTTGATTGACTCCCAAAAGTCAACACCTAACATTCTTGTTCACACAAACTTGACTCGACTCCTTCTAAAGTTCCAAGTTTTAACTTTGTATGGCTTTTATAGTTGTAGACTTGTAGTTTCATTAACCCAAAACAGGCCCCTGGCCCCATGTAGTGTAGTTGAATCGAATAATATTTCAGTGGTGAATTGATATATTATATATAGGTATTTGAGTAAAATATAATTTTGGAATAAACTCTCCAACAAAATAACTCAATATATATATTTGATTACAACTTTTAACATGACTTGATATATATAAGGAAATAATCAGGATAAAACTTTTATTTAGAGAGAAAACTAAAAAACCAATAAAGAAAATATTTTTAATTTAATTAAAAAATATTTATAACTTTTTTTCTTTTATCTTTCTTATATATTTGTTATTCTTCAACAGAAAAAATATATATTAAAAAAAGATAAAAAAAACTCGTTGTAGTGCATATATGCAACACATCGACTTTTTTTTATTGCATATGTGCATTAGTGTGCATTTTATATGTGCAATAGCGTTGAATAGCATATACGAAATTGTGTATATTGTATATGCACATATATATGCAAAAATAAAAAATCAATATAGTACACATGTGCATTAGTGTTGTATTACATATATGCAATAGTGTGTATTGCATGCAAACAATAGTGTTGTATTTGCATATATTCAATGGTGTGTAATGTGTAATGTAATTATGTTGTATTATATGCAGTATAAAACACTTTTGTATGTATATGCAATACATATATTGCACATATGCACTGCATCGACGGTTTTTTTAAAAAGAATATCAACTTATTAGAAAAATGAAAAGAAAAAAAATTACAAAATATCTTTTAGTGCATATGTGCAAACTAAGACGCTTTTTATGGGGAGGGTTGGATGCGAATGAGAAGATAAGTTGAGTGGCGCAGAGTAAAATTATATTGGATAAAGAACGTGGGGGAATAGGTGTTGGCAGTTTAAAGGCTATAGCAAAGTGATTGTATCGTATAAACCCAAGTAATAACTCACTTTGGGTAAAAGCTATTTCAGCAATATATAGAGGGACACACAAAAGGAAAGCTATTCCGGTAAAGCCTTCTTTAATTAGGGGTTGGAAACATATGGGTCGGCTGAATAGTGAGGAAAATTGCATTACGAGAAACGTGGTAGAGCGACTTAAACCACAAGGGGATAAAACACTATTCGGCTTGGTTGTTGGGCCGGTGAACAACCGCTTTATATGGTGTTTTCATCATTGTTTGCTTTGGAAAAACAAAAGGATGTGGCTTATTGTCTTATTGATTGTTATGAGTGGGTAGAAAAGAAAATGAAGTGAAATGAAGATAGAAAAAAAAAAGGCCCAACTCAGTTGGGTTACAAATTAATTTACGTAATTGTGTTAAATCTTATTTCTTTTATTGTTGCCTCATTTAATCCAGATGCATGGAAGTGACAAGATACTGATGGTCAATGCTCGGTTTTCTCTGTTAGATCATTGAGATGAGAAACAGGCAATGCGGATAATCATGTACAAAATTTCACATTTTGGATTAAGTGGGTTCCGATTAAAATTAGTTTGTTTTATTTGGAGATTGTTGTTGGACCGCATTGCGACTAAAGATGCACTATCTACACGAGGTATCACCATTGATGATTTGTGGCGCGTATTTTGCAGCGAAAGGGTAGAAACTTTACAACATCTGTTTGATGACTGCAAGGGTATTAATGGAATTTAGCCAATAATACCCAACTGGGTCAAGATTCTAAGGCGAACCAACTTCGAGGTGGTGGAGGAGATTCTAGCGTACCCAAGTAAGAAGATTAATTGTAAAGAAAAGTGTCATGCGTTCAAGCTATTTCGGTTGTGATGTGTCGGATGATATGGTTGGCAAGGAATGATCTCATTTTTAATAATGCTCCTTTAGTGATGACGAAATTAGTGGATGGCATCAAATCAACCTCTTTCTTATGGGCGAAACAAAGAAGTAAACGAAAGGCTATTTTGTTTGAGAGAAGTGCAAGTTCAATTTTGTTAATTTTTCATATGTTTTGTTTTTGTTCTTTATTTTCTTTGTCTTTGCTTTGTTTGGGTTGCTTGCCCCTTTCTGTTTTTCGTTTTAATAATTTCAAATAATAATAACAAAAATTTATTATTATAACTTTAAATGGTTTTCGTTTTAATAATTTCAAATAATAATAATAATAATTTATTGTTGCTATTACTATTATTATAAGAGCAGTAAGATAGAAACCTAAAAGAAGTAGAGAGCCATAGATTGGTTGGTAAATAAATGGTCTTGTTTCAGAATGTTAACCAACGAGTCAATTAAGGAAATGAGTATTATTATACGTGTGAGATGGAAAATGATGCGTATTATTATACGTACAACAGCCCATTGTCCGGATTAAAGGAAATGAGTCAAATATCTGAAAAGAGAAGTACAATTGCACATAAAAGCAATATACGTGTGAGACGGAAAATGATGATGCATAATTTCTTAGTTTTGTTAAATTCTGAAAACTGTTTAATACAATATAATAGCATACTTTACAATAATGTGTAAAAGATACAAGAGTATTTTTTTTTCTTTTATATCTATATTCGATTGAGTAAACTTTTTATTTGTCTGAATGTGTCACCATATGCTTTTGAGTTTATAAAGTGTGATAACAAGTTTATTTTAGATCAGGTAGCTTGGCTAAAAAATCCACTTCTTAACATGATTAAATACAACTTTTTCTTGCTCCCTGATAGGATTTGTTAACCAAGTAAAGTTTTTTTTTATTTCATATTTGCCTTGAAAAAAAAAAGTTCAATTCTATAGCTAGCGCTCATAATGGTTTTTAAATGCGCTAAAACCGAGAGACAATCTACTGATATGTTAGTGTGAATGATTAGATCATTCAATTTGAGCCAATTGGATTATTGTGCCCTCCTTGAAGTGTCCAATGTCAGTGTGAACGTTTTTCTCTATTCTCTAACCTGAGAAACTAGCGAAAGTTTACATGATGGAATTTATGAATCATCCAGACCAAATAATGCACCCCAAGTGTGTGCATAGGTGTGAAAGTAAACCAATGGGTAGAATTTTATAAAAAATAATGTTTGCTTCATTCATACAAAACCTTTACATTGTTTCATCTAGTTTCTTCTTTCAAGTTTATTAACTTCATTTTAGACAAATTATAGCTCATCGTAAAACTCTTATTTAAGAATACTTTCACAATGAGAAACACAAACCCATATATTATCATTCATTTCATTTGTGTCAAAAGTTAGTAAAAATAAAATCTTAACCGATTTTCAAACAAATGACATACATGATAGAACATATGATTAGGGGAGTACACCCTTAATAATCAAAGTAAATAACTCGAATCGGTAGAAGACTGTCCTAGCATATTTTAATATCAACATTCGGATTTATCTATAGGAATCAAGTATTACAAACTTTTGGGACTCATGCAATCTTCAATATACAACAGATTCGTATCTTTCACCCACATTTGGGTTTCTTTATTCTCCGAATAATATTTGAATCATGAATTGGAAATACTTAATTTAACAATGTTATCCACGACAAGTGACAACTAGATCAGCATTCTCATTCCGTTACTTGTTAACCTTTCAGCATTTCTTTCTAATCTCCCCATGCTTATCTTGGACTTTATTAGCTACTTTAGTTTTATACCTTTTCCTTTTTGAAGTAGCATAAGAATTAAGAACTTTCACACCATATTTTTTAACTTATCTTTTATCCTTACTGACGTCTACCGATTCATCATATCCTTCGATAAAAATCAAGATACATGCCATGTTATTATCTAAATAGTGGTCTCGCTATGAGCAACCTCTTTTTCCATTAGATAGAGAGTAAGATGTCATTTAAACCCTCATGATATGATTGATTGATTATTATTTAAACGGTCAACTATGCATTTCAACCATGCATACAAATATTAATTGGTCATGTTTAAAAGTTAAGGGACCATTGAGGGCGAACACAACAATTGCATGTTGATTAAATCTACATTATAGTGCTACACTTCCCTTTCACCCTCAAAAATATATTCTTTTTTAAAACAAAACCTTCCTTTCCACTCATGAACCTATCAAACATCTCACTTTTTGGTAGGTTTTCATGGATTTTGTTTACTTTACTCGTGATTTGAAATCAATCAACAAATCACTTAAAATTCCCTTGATTTTAGCAAGATTTTGAGGACCAGGTGGGGTTTCTTTAATAACAAACATTGGATAATCTTTGAAGAGGAATTGGGGAACAAACATTCATACCTTCTCTAGTCAAAGAAATGCAAAAAAAATAATATATCTATTAGAAAATAATGGACCACCACCGATACCACTTGTAAAAATTTACTAAGCAAAACCATCAAATGACAAAAAATTTACGTTCAAAAACCAATCTATCTCCACCATCATCTTCAACATGGATCACACACGCAAATAACTTTCGCTTTAATGAAAAGTGGCGCCCATTAGACAAACAATGACTATATCTGTGTAAACATCGTTTCAAAATTCCTTATCATGTAAGGTGCATATTTCTATCTATGTTTGTTTGCGTAACATGAAATTTAAGTATGTAATTAATCTACCCATGTTCAAAGCAAGCTATATATGAACATTTGTAATAATTGTTATTTAATAATTTTCTAAAATGGAATGCCCACTAACAAATAAACAAAACATATTCGACTTGTCAATTCAATATAGATACATGGTTTATGACTTTATGGTATACGTGTATATATTTATAGATGACCATGATATGTGTATACGTAGTTATTTGATATTTTTTCTGTTACAATTATATATTTTTTGTACTCTATAAATAGTAAAAATGTAATATAATACCTAGAAACTACAAATTAAATGCGAAAAAAAAGCAACACATATATGTTTAACAAAATTTATATAAAAATTAGTGATATATTCAGTTTTTAAAGGATATAAAAAAGTAGGAATCTATGTGTTTAATCCTCTTATCCTCCAACAAGGTAAATGCATTTTTGGCCCTATCTTTCCCCCTTAACTTGGTCATTGAATGGAGAGAGATGGTCCACATGAGCATTTCTTTTTGAAAAGATTACAGTAAAGTTGCATTTTTAAGATATTAACATTTTAAATTATAATAATTAGTGGTAGGAGGCTCGGATTTTCCAATGGAGACCACTTGTGACGCTTTCAGTTTGATTTGAGCTAGCCATTGCGATTTAGGCAATATAAAATCGTATATTGCCTGCGATTTGAGCTAGCCATTGCGATGCTTTCAGTTTTATTCCCGAGTCCACCAAAATTTTCGTCATATCGCGTGTTACGTTAGAAAGTTATGCTCTTGTGACGGCACAACGACTGTTAAGTGGCAATTGGTGGTATGATTTCCCAGGGAAATGCCCAAACTAAACTCCCAAGCCAGCAAAAGCCAGATTAAGACAACATAGTCTGACAGAGTAGGGCAACGGAACTCTCCATATTAGAAAGTGCGATGATAACACATAAGAAAGTCGACGTTTTAAAAAAAATTATTAAAATTGTGCTGTTTTGATTGTATTGGCCAACTTGAGTGTAAGTAATGCTACAATTAATATGTGATCTATACTTTTCTAGTCTTTCTAGTTTGTAAAAATGATTTTCAAATCAAAACTCAAGATATGAGTCATATGACACAACTAATACAATATTAAAAAATCCCAAAACATAATAAGTTGACTTGTACAACATGCAAAAGACGCAAATTGAAACATCAACATCATCATCATCATCATCTAACCCCTAATCAAAATTTTAATTATTAAACACTTGATTGTCAATCACATTTCTAGATATTTCCCCCCTCACTTGATTGGACTTAATTAACAAACCAAATTTATAAAATTATAATACTAAGCACAAATCAATCTATCCTTCTATACAATCTCTCTTGAATCTTTTTCCATCAAACCTACCAAATTGCATTCACCACAATCAAAACATAAATTCTCAAAACTAAAAACAAAAGCATAATTAAATAATAAAAAAAGATGATAATAATCAAAATCATAGCATATACCTTTTCACTTCATCTTGTGAAATTGCATCACTCAACTTCAAAATCTACATAAAAATAGAAAAATAAACTAAATTAAATTAATATTTATGTTTTTGCTAATTTTGGAAGTGAAATGATACCTGTTTCAAGTGGAGTCATTTTGGTCTTCATCACCACTGTCAGTGTTTTGTGAATGATGTTGCTGTTGATGGTGCTCAAGAGGTTGTTGAGTTTGGTCGGAATTCATGTTCAGACCACCTCGGGAATAAGCATTTAAAGCTGCTAACATACCCAAATTACCCTCACTCATTCCCAGTCCCAAATGTTGAGATGGCTGCTGCTGAGGGTGTTGGTTCATTATCATAGACCCGAGTTGCAGCGGATTACTCCTCGAATTCTGCTGAAATTCCAAATTTGCCCCTGGAAGATTAATTCTCGGGAGAAAATGTAGTGGCGCTTGTATCGTGTTTCCGCCGCCGGCTGCCGGAAACGGCCACATCGGCTGAGACTCCGGTGTCGTGTGGTGGTTACTGCTGCTGCTGCTGGTGGAAACTGGTAGCATCCATAACGTGTTGCCACCTCCGGCTCCGGCGGTGGCGGCGGCAGGAGCGACCGCCCACATGGCGGTTGTCGGCATCATATTGTGCCGTAGAATATTATTGCCGGAGGAAGGACCGGCTTCTTGCTGGGTTTTTAACTGTTTGTTTGACGGTGAGGATGACGATGCTCCGACGGTTGTTTCGGTTTGATTACTTTCGTCTTTGAATAAATCTTCTCGGTACCGTTTTCTCATGTAATCGGTTGAATCACCGCCGCCAGTGGAAATTGCGTCGGCGATCTGGTCGGCGGTGAGAATATTATTATTAGGGTTTTGATGTGGGTGTTGGCCGTGGTGCTGCTGGTGATGATGAAACCCCAACATTTGTGAAAACCCTTCTTCAAACGGGTGGTGTGCAAGCGCCAGCGCGCCGTGAAACTGATGAGCCGCCGACTTCGACGCCGGAGCCGACAGCGAGGAGCCGCTGCTACGCAACGACACGTTCAACGTCGAGAAGTTCGCCGGAATCGTTCCGGTGCCTGTGGCGGCTATAATTGCCGGCTCAGCTTGCTGCAACAGCCACTCAATTGTCTCTCCGTCGGACTTATGACCCAATTCTCTGGTCAACTGGAAAACCCTAGCCGCACACGTGGCCGGCATTCGGATTCTCCGGCCACGGCCGTCGACTTTGGTGTGCCGGTCCTTTGTTGACCGTTTTCGTGGTACGGCGGTGACCGGCGCAGGTGGGTCTTTGGTCAGATCGTCGGATCTGGTGGCGATTGCTAGTGATGGGTCCACCGGAGTTGTGGTGGTGGTGGTCGGAGGTGAGCTAGTGGTTGTACTGTTGGTGTTGGAAGTATTATTATTATTATTATTATTATTATTATTATTATTTATGGAGCCCATGAATGGGGTAACAACAGATCGGCCATCAAATGGGACCACCATGTGTTGTTGGTGGTGAAGGTGGTGGCGGTGGTGGTGTTGGTGTTGGTGTTGTGGACTCGTTGTGTTTTGTTGTTGTTTATTATTGCTCTGCTGCAAATCTGATGGTTCCATGTGCTACTTTTGTTGTACTTTTAATTTCTTTCCATAAAAAGATAACCTTTTTGTAAGTGGAGTTGAGTGGTGGGTTCAAGAACACAGAAGCATCATCATCTCCTCTACCACCGCCGCCACCACCAGTCTCCGCCGCCAAGGGCTGGGTGGTCAGAGAGAGAGAGAGAAAAATAATAATAATTAAAAAGAGGGGGGTCTAGAGAGAGAAAAACAGCTAGAGGAGTTGGAGTTTGTGGGGTTTTTGATTGACTCTTGTCTGGTTATTCTAGAGAAGAGAGAGAAGGGGGTGGGGTGGGGTGGGTTAGGGGTACCTAGGTGGGGTGTGGCTAGTTGGAGAATGTTAAAAAATAGTTTACCCTTTTCCTCTATTTTTCTGTCTGTCTTTTTATGCTAATATATTATACACACTTTTGGATTATTATTAAAAGAGTTGTTGGTAATTTTTAGAACCTTTTAATCTTCCCTGTTAGTATTTAACAGGATCAAGTAAATCAAAATTTGTGTTTAACATGTTCTAGTAGAAAACAGTAAAAGCAATATTTGAATCTAAAAATTTTACTGTAACAGTATTAAAGGCTTACAGATATACATTAAACAGAAAAAAGGGCATAATATTTAGTTAAAATGATATGAAATATAAATTTCAATAATGCTTGAAGAATGTCTTATTCTTGTGATAAATAAATATTATTATTTTTCCTGGAATGAAGCATATGACAAAACATTGAATATTGAGTTGTCTTGTTGATATAATGCATTTAATAATTTAACTTTTTAAAGTTTATATATTGCATCTGTATTTATTATTTATTATGGCTGTATTTCTTGTCTTATTTTTTTTTTGAATTGCAAATTTATTTTCACCAAAATCCACCTAATCTTGTACTTGCAAGGATTTAAATCCACTACATTCATTTTGTAAGGATGAACACCATAACAGTAGACCATTATTGAAAACCTTATTTACATAAATAAAAGTGATCTAATATTATTTAACCTTTCTAGTTAGACATTAGGAGTAATGGTTTTAACATTATTAGATAAGATGTGGTATATTGCTAAGCTATTAGTAATCCTAGATCAGTAAATCTATTATCAATTCATGTATTGAAGAAAACCTGCTTAAATTGAAATTAATCATTTCATAAAGATTCAGTTCTTAGTCTTCAAGTTTTCTAAACTTCTATCATTTTACTTGTTTTTGTAATTGGTACAATCTCAAGCTGAATCAATGGACAATCAAACCCGCTACTGTGTTTTATTCGTCTAGTTAAGTTAATTTAATAACAATTATTTAAATTTTAGTGCTATATGCTTACATTTAAATGTTTATATTGTGTTTTATTCAAAAGGGCAGTATTTAATCATGGGCTTCTAAAAGTGGAACGATATTTGAGGGTTAAATATAGTGGAAATAGTGCTCACTTCAAGGCTAGTGCAGAATGTTTAAGACAGCCTAATAAGGCTGAGGGGTGTGGGGGGCGCGAGAGGGGGCGCGAGTGGGGGCTCCAGCCAATAATATTGTGACGTGTGGCAGAGAGAGAAACTTGATAAGATGGGTGTTGGTTGTGGTGCTCGCGCCCCGGGCCCTGGTGTGGAGGGGCGCGAGAGGGGGCGCGAGCGGTGGAGGGGCGCGAGAGGGGGCGCGAGCGGTTTTTTTTTTATTTTTTTATAAATGTATTAAAAAAACGTATTATTAAAAAAACTCATAAATTATTTAAAAAAACACACATTAATTAAAAAAACACATTAATATCTAAAAAAAAAATAAAGTACTAAAAAAAACATTATTCTTATTCTTCGGCTTGGTCTTCTTCGATCAACCTCTTCCGGATACGTTCCTTTTGTTTTTCCATCAGCATTTGGTCAACCGGATTTAGGTTACTGAAGTCTCTTGTAAGGAAGTCCAAATCTCTCATTCTTTTTTTTTCCTTTTTGTCATTAGAGACCACCTCCATGGTTTTGTTGAATTTATTGAGGGATTCAACAAGATCGGTGATGTTTACGGCTTCCCCCTCAGCCGGTTTTTTCCCCCTGGCGTCCCTTCCCAATGGCCGCCTCCTCGGCGGTGAAGACGTTTCCTCCCCCGCAACGTTTAGGTCGAATCCAACCCGGCAATCCGACCCGGCGGAAGAGCTATACGCTCCAGACGAACTAGTTTTAGTCCGTTTCGGCCCTACTTCCGCATCAAGGTCCGGCGCCACCAGCTCAACCCACTTAGAACACCTTCTCAACCTCTCCCACACCTTTACATCGTCCCACGTCTTCACCGTCCCATACCTCCGCAGGCACTCCTGCTTCCACTCTTCGACAGTGAAATTATAAACCGCCAAATCGTCACTGCCACTTGGTCTCATACGACCGGCGTTCCTGTTGAACAGATTAGTAAACAAGCCGACAAATTTTCTGATTTCGGTCCACCGACCCGAAATCATATCGGCGTTCCGCTCTGTACTCCCAACGAGCGAATAGAACGTCTCCCTAACCTTTGTCCAAAAGACCTTGCTCTTTTGGTAGTCCGCTGCAAAATGCATAAATAAATTTGTAAGTCATTTAACTTTTTTATTAAAAAACTTTTTTATTAAAAATCATTTTTAAAAACGTTAAAACAATTACCGCAACGCCGATCCTCAGAAATGACTATCCAAGCCCGACACAGGGCTTCCTTCTCATCCGATGACCACGGAGTGGTTTTCCGTTTCGTCCTTCCAGTCGAAGCCGAACCCGACCCGTCCGTTGCAACTTGTTTTTTCCGGTGGACGCGCCTTCTTTGTCCCGCAGCTTCACCTTCTGGTTCTTGTGTCTCCGGAACAACAAAGTTAGGAGACGGTTGTATGTTGGATGGTTGAAAGCCGGATGATTGTTGCGACCCCGAATAAAACATCGGTTGGTCCGGTGCCGACCATAAATCGTCGTAACTGTAATCTGAATCTAGGTTTGGGTACCAATTTCCAGCCATGTTTAACAAAAAAGGTTTGGAAGATGGGGTGATTTGGGTTTTTTTGAGGTTGTGGTAAGTATTTTATGTGATTTTGGGTGTGGTATGTGATATTGGGTTGATATTGGTTTATATAGAGAAAAAATTTTTTTTTTTAATAAACTTAAAGAGCCAACGGCTCTATTTCTAAGCCCCAACGGCTCTGCACGCATTCCCAAGCCAACTTTACGCCCATTTTCAGCCGTGACTGGCCTTGCGCCTGCCTTGGTCTGCGTGCTCGCGCCCCTTTCGCGCCCCTCTCGCGCCTCGGTGGTGTGGTGCTCGCGCCCCCTCTCGCGCTCCACACCCCTCAGCCTAATACAAAGGACATTTGTTTACATCTCCACCAACCATCCATATTTTGTACTTGCAAAGCGAGTACTCCAGTAATTATAATAGTAATTAATTTTATTTTATTCAAATATTTAACATTTTTAAACAACAATAAGTGAACTAATTATTAAATATGTATCATCTTTGTTAATACTATACATAATAATATGACTCGAAGATTATTGTGTTAACATATAATTATAATTTATAATTTATATTAAACAGGTATATAAATAAATGTAAACATTTATATTTGAAAAAATATATATATTTATTCTGCATTTGTTAAGAAATATACACAATATACACTATTTAATATGATGTCACATGGGCTAATGTTTATTAATTGGAACTTCTAGTTTCAGTTACTTATTTCTCCTATACTTAGACAATAAAAAGCAATAAGTGTTTATTATACAACCATAGATCGTATCATGGACAACTTTATCCATTGAAGAGTTTTTTTCTTATTTTTTTTATTAACATGATTATTAAGTTCTCAAACATGTCGTGTTATACTAAACAGTTCATGTTTGACGAAACTAGATAATAGAAAAGGCGTGCACTTAACTAAACATTAACTTTTTTAATGACATATTTAATAAGAGGATTACATGATATGATACATTTAACATGGTTAAATATAACTAGTTCAATAATATGAATGACACAACATGTTTTAAGGCAATCCTATAACACTGACTTGTGACATATTTAACTAGATTAATGACACAAATCACTAAACGATGTATAAAAATAGATACAGATACATTAAAAAAACAAAAGTTATCAAAAATTAAAATCCATATTTATCATTTTCAAATCTATGTCGGTTAAGTAAACGGGCCATAAACATGGAATTTCAATATATTAACCTGCTAACAACGAGACGTTAAGTGTGTTACATAAGCCATAAATAAGTTAAACACTTTTATACACTATATTAACATTGTCATGAAAGTGGAGGCCCATTTTATGAGTGTATGCATCAATGTATACACTGCGCATGTTAGTCATGCGTGAGGATGAAATTGCATAAGTTGGTATATTCCTATGCGAGTGGGTGGCGCAAGAGGTACCCGAGTCCCTTTACCAAGGTAAACTATATAATATAGCTTTGTTTCGTCTCATAAAAATGACATAATAAATAAATTGAAATGAATTGGTATTTATATAATAAACTAATTAAACTGAAAAAGAAATTTATGTGTTTTAAATTTAAATGAAGCATATTTAGTTAAAAATTTAATGCAAATATTGAAACAAACCTTTCGAGTGTCCACGCTTTTAAAAGATTTCGTGTTGAATTTATTTTAGTGTAACATTGATAGTTGAATTGATACTCTTAAATGCTCTGACAAATACGAAAACTTTTTATAAAATCATATTCAATTTAGGACATGTTAAAAACAATAATAAAAAGTACTGGTACATTTTTAACCGTTTGTTAACTTTTTAATATTAACTAACAAATTGGCGCTTCTAGTCATTGCTGGTATAATGTATATGTTTTGTTTGAAGTGTAATAAACAAGTTAATTAGATGCATTATGGTTGAAATCGCTAAATGCGAGTTAAGCGATCGGGAAGTACCACTGATTAATCGGAATTAACTAAAATGGATTAGTGGAATTTATATGCAATTTTTTAAATATACATATGTAATAAAGTAATGACTTTATATATGTAAAATAAAGAAAGTTTATACACATACCGAATTTTCAATTTTTAATTTTTTTAAAGGACCAAATATTTGCACATTAATGGGTTTGAACCCATGACCTTCTATTATGCCAAACCACCTTTTAGTTCATTAATAAGAGTAATCTAATTACTTTACCACCTCATCAAAGTGGATGTCAATTTTCAATTATGTATTTAATTTTCATTATTCTTTTGATTAAAAACAAGGTGTTGCATAAAAATATGTTGGTTTTTTGAAACGACAAATTTCATTAGAAAAGCACAGAAGCTACAAACCAACAAACACCAAATGTTACAACATGCAGTTACACCAATCAAGCCAACTAATATTTTTGAAGGTCGAGCAGTTTTTTATCCAAAAATATCTCAATAATTTTATGTCATTCATCATCTTGAAAACGTTGATTGGTTTATGAGAAAAGATAGGTTTTCTTTGCTTCCGGATATATTAGCAAGATGTGTTGTGTGAATCTCATTTTCATATTTAAAAATGGGTTTGTACCTAACGTGCCCCTAATTGTCAAACCCAGGAGTCCCATGTCACAAATTTGTAGTATTAACCACGTTAAAATATTTTTTCATAATCAAAGAATTTTCAAATTTTAAAAGTGAAGTAAAAATATTGTATAATTTATAGACGATTTATGAAAGAAATTAAAAGGTAGGCGGGTGATTGTGCGATGGTTGGTTTTAAATTTGAATCGACTACTTTACCTCCAAATGTCACACGTACCAATTCAAAATTTGGAGATGATTGAATATGGTCATTTTCCCTCATTAAATTGAAATAATTTATTATATGCATTATTGATGTATTAAATATCTCAAAAATAATTCAATCACATAATGTGGACATACGAACCTTAAATGAGCCAAGCGACGTTCGAGTTCGACCTGGCTCGAGCTTGACATGTTTAAATAGAGCTTGAGCTCGATTTGTTTCAATCTCTATCTGGCTAATGAATAGTTTTTCTAGCTCGAGCATGATTTGTTTTTACTTATTTTTTATTTTTATTTATATTGATTGTTTTTTTAGTTATAATATACATATACATGTATTATTTTTTGTTAGGGTAGCGTGAAGGGTCCTAGTTAGCAACAGGGCCGGCCGGGGCATAGGGCAATTCGGGCAACCGACCGGGGCACTTAATCTTCAGAGGCACAAAATTAATTGAAGCGTATAATGTTTAAAAATCATTATTGCGATTTTATAAAAATTCCGGCGGGTTCGGGATCGAAACGCACATAATATGTTGTTATAACGCTAATGAACGATGATTAATGTTTCTCCGTTATAGTCTAAATGTTTTACGAGATTTAATTGATTTATAACGTACGTTTTAAGGCGTTTTTTATGTTCGCCGGACTTTTCTCGCCGGATTCCGGCTGTCGCCGAAAAATCGAGGTAGGGGGTGACAGGTGGGTTTGGGCTGGGTAAAAGAATAATATTATATATTATTTTAAATATTTTACACTTAAGGCCCTTGCAAAATCAACTTGTTTTAAGAAAGAAAATTAAAGTAAAATTACAATTTGAACCTTACACTTTAAAATATTATAAAAATGTAACAATAAGTTATAAACTTGGATATTTTGTTATATTATACTCGTATTGTTTGAAGATCGTTTAATTAATAAATTAAATCCCGTAGTTTCGTGAGTTGGACAAACGAATAGAAAATGAGCTATCGATAAACGTAAATCATCAAGATTGAAATATTAATGATGCACGATAAACAGGAATACATTGAAACGACAAATCGGGTCTGTTTAACGAATGCAAATACAAATTCAAATTCGAATAAAAACATAAATTAACGAATGTTACATGAAACGAATATTGAGAATATTATATATATATTTATACACACACACACATATATATTTTATATATAAAATATTTTTATGAAAAAATATGTATATTTAATGTTTTACCCTAATTATACAATAACTAGCTTGGTATAGTGACAAAGGGTATGACTCCTAACTAAAAGGTTGTAGGTCGTAGTCTTACCTAAGACATTTTTAAGCTTATTTTTATACAAAAAGTTTTTAACACAACCTAAATCCTAACCAAGTAAGCCTATTTAAAAATTTAATTGTTTAAACCAAACAAAAAACCATTTACATAAGGCCTAAATTTTTTTTTTGCTTATATTTCGTTACTCGTTAGGGTCTACGGGCCTTTTTATTTCGGCTCGACCGAGGCATATAAATTCTTGGAGACGGCCCTGGTTAGCAACACTTTTGCAGGTGGAGTGACACGAAACAAAACACCATGCCGGAGGGGCGGGAAGGGCAGGGGTGCTAGCCAGTTAACGCTTGAAGGGGCGAAGGAGGGCATCGCTAAGGGGATGGGCGGGCTTTGTAGAGGTGGCTCAATCCAAAAGTTCTGTTAAATTGGGGATATTTTATGTCTACTAAGTTTACATTTAGTTATATATTTATTATATATTTAAAATCATACATACATGTTTATATAATTAACCCAATTGTGCTTCTTGACCAGCAACCCATCCAGATGCCTTCATTATTTGAACTTATTTTTTTTTCTTTCTCAAACATGATTGAGTCAACACAAACAAGCAACTACAATCTGTGACATATATCACAAGCTTCGTTTAAGTGAACTTAGACGGAGAATGCTCTGTGAGAAGCCAGTCTGTTGGAAAATTTAGTAAATAAATGTTTTCACATATACAAGGATGGTGAAGAAACACTAGCCGGACCCCGGGCAGATTACTGGTAACCTGGGGTTAGATAGATGTTTCCCACGAGGGGTTAGACCCTGAGAAGATGGTTCTTCTGATAACCTGCAAAACAGACACCGTGAGCTTGTCACCGAGAAGGGGGGGGGGGTTCCTCCTTGTGACCACCCTCCGGCGTGAGAATCAGACTAGATTGCTCTTTAAATATAAATGTATATTAAGAGATTACTAGAGCAGATATCAGGTATAATATGATAAGATATGTTAAGATATGATGATCATACCATTTGTGGTATTTATAGCCGAAGGTAGGTTTCCAAGGAGGTATGGCCGGCTGCAACAGTGTTCCTGTTCCACCAACAGTGGCCTACGCACGTGCCCTGCTGGTAGTTGGTGGGTAGGTAGCGGCTGATAGCGACCAGGCCTGCTGTATACTATTCCTTTTCCACCAACTGCCGGCTACGCACGTGGTATGACAAGAGTTGGTGAGTAGGCAGCGGCTAATAGTGACATACAGTGTAGGAGCATGCTGCTTGCCATACTGTTGTCCATAAGCTGTCGTATCTTTAGTCAGATCTTTTTCCCATACCTCGTCAGGTACAGTACAGAAGATCTTCCCGTATTGTACGGACTGGCTTATTTGGGCGGGAGTATTCCCCCTCCCGCCCTTGTGCGGGATTGTTCCCGGCTTCGCTCATTCCTTCAGGTGACACTGAATGAGAGCTAAGTGTCTTGTGCGTGTAGCCTTGCTGCGCGGGTGGCCTTCCCTAATGGCTTGTATCCGAGGCTGCGGGGACAGGCGGAGTTCTTCACCATTGGGAGGCATTTCCTGCGGGACCAGCTTGCGTACTGCGCGTAAGGACGTCACGTCTCTGAGCATGGTTGGTCCTGCGGATCTAGTTGGTTTCTGCGCAGACATCCCTGTTTAAGGTGAGTCTCGCGGGTCCAACTGGGCTCTGCTGGGACCTACCTCTTCAAGTCCCCCCAGTCCAATGTTCTTCTCATGCGTGTTTAATAAAGTGAGGTGAACTTTTGGACTTAAGCAAAGGGTTTTGAAAAGGGTTTTTTAAGGTTTTCCATGGGATTATTCCCGCGGAAGTCCTTGTCACTTGCAGAAATTCCCGAGTTTCCTGCTTGTGTCTTTGGGTATGATGCGGGTAGGTCTGTAACCTCCTCGCAAGTCAGGAGCGTTGAGTCCCACTTGTGTGGATTCTCCATGAGGTTTTGGTAGTTTTG